>NC_079206.1:4764595-5096540 GCF_026745355.1 Beta vulgaris subsp. vulgaris | reverse complement strand
TACACTACTGTGAGTGGAACCTATACACTATTCTCATTGTTATTGTTTTTTGAGATTTGCTTGTCAACGAGTTACTTTCGTTAAATGAGAGCAGCTATGTGGAGTTTCATATAAAAGTGCAAATTGTACTCTTAAAGTTGAGAGTGCAATATCTGCCTTCCCAATGAGATTGCATATAATTGCTATCCTAGTATATCTTTTATGTTCATTGCATAATGAGTTAAGTATGAGGCTAATCGTCTGCCCAAGGAAAAAAAAAAGGATCTTGGTATTGATTTATGTCTCATATGTGTAGCAAGGTATCTTAGCAACAGGTGACGAAGAGACTTCCAAATTCTTCAAGGGCTCGTCAGTGCAAGTGATACTTTGCCCACGATCTGGTGGAAAAGGCCATAGTTTTATCAGGCAGCAGGTATTATACATGTTATGTCCAGATCAGTTTAATGTGCTATAACTTTGTTTCATCTATGTGAAATTCTGTATCATTGGTAGTGTTATACCTCAACTGTTCTATTATGTATGTACATTACATACATTTAGCATCAGCAGACTTCTTGCTCTGATTTGTCTATTTGATTTTACTATGGCCAGGAAGCTGGAGCAATCTATACCCATCACCAGAAAACTGTAATTGTAGATGCTGATGCAGGTCATAACAGGAGAAAGATCATTGCTTTCGTTGGTGGACTTGACCTGTGCTCAGGGCGATATGATACCCCAGGGCATACTCTTTTCAGAACATTGCAGACAGTACACAAGGATGACTTTCATCAGCCAAACTTCACTGTAATCATCATTATGTTCAACACCTCTTTCACTGTATAGTATACTTGTTTCTCTGGATATTAGGAGATGCCTCTAAATTATAGTTATTCAGACATGTTGATGCAATATCATTCAACAATATATTTGTTGGAATGCCTCTAACAAATAGTTAGTGGATGATGTAAAATATCTGTGTATTTTTTTACTGTGGATTCTTTGAACTTTCTTGAATACATTATGACAATATTGATGATTTTGGGGCTCTAATCAACAGGGTCCAACTGATGGATGCCCTAGAGAACCATGGCATGATCTCCATTCTCAAATTGATGGTCCAGCTGCATATGATGTTCTGGCCAACTTTGAGGAGCGTTGGTTAAGGGCTTCGAAACCCAGTGGGCTTCAAAAAATGAAAAGATCTTATGATGATCATCTGCTTAAGGTTGATAAGGTTCCAGATATTATTGGACGAGAAGAAGCTATTAATCACAGTAATAATGATAGGGAGTCATGGCATGTGCAGGTAACTTGACTGTTTGGAGTTTCTCTTACATGTTAAAGTATTATCACAAGCTGTAATGATTAACTAACTAATTAACTAATGATATTCCAGATCTTTCGCTCAATAGACTCCAATTCTGTTAAAGGATTTCCGAAGGATCCAAGAGATGGAACGAAATGGGTGAGCAATTTTGGTTTTCGTCTAACTTCTGTGTATTACATCACAGCTTAGTATTGACTATTAATGATATTTTGGTTATTTATGTTGAGCCAGAATCTTTTGTGTGGAAAGAATGTACTCATAGATATGAGTATACAAGCAGCATATGTACATGCCATCCGATCTGTGCAACATTACATTTACATTGAGAATCAATACTTTCTTGGCTCCTCATATAATTGGGATTCTTACAGGGACTTGGGTGAGCTATTCAACATTGTACAATTTGATGTTCTGGAATTTTTTATAACAGCTTCTTGTACAAATCTAGTTTACTTCTGCATATATGTGTGGTATGTGTATTGTGTGCTCTGAGTGATGACGCGCATGCCACAGATTTTCATGTAATTCTTTTGATTCTGTTCAGGTGCAAACAATTTGATACCTGTTGAAATTGCTCTTAAGATTGCCAGTAAAATCAGAGCACATGAAAGATTTGCAGCATATATTGTTGTTCCTATGTGGCCAGAGGGTGATCCTAAAGGTCTCCCAACGCAACGGATTCTATTTTGGCAGGTGGATTTCATATTCTCTAGTCTTTGGCTCCTTTAGTAAGATACATCATTGATAATGAACTTGCTAGCAATTGCTTGTCCTTCTTCGTACCATATCTGACTCCGATTTTCCAAACATCATCAGATTTTCCCTTAATCCTCTTTTCTTTTGATATGGAGTGAGATTAAAACACAGCACTGATGTTACCAACCACTCATATAGAGTATTTGGTTGATAGAAAATATTTTAGGAGAAGTGTTTAACCATTTTCCTTCGTTCCAAGGATGAGGGACATTTTCCTTTATAAAGAAATGCCAAATTTCCCACCCTATTCCAAACATATATACTATTTCTCTTCTCCCATCATCTTCTTCCCTCCGTTTTGATCTTTCTTTTCTCTTCAACTTTTCGTAAAGAACCAAACAAAGGAATACTAATTCTAAAGCATGTTTACCATTAGGATACGTAAATCCATGGAAATTCATTTACCATCACAAATGCTTTCCATTCAACCAAACATAGCCTTACACACATTATCCATGATTTTGCAGTACAAGACAATGCAGATGATGTATGAAACAATCTACAAGGCTTTGGTAGAAACAGGAATGGACACAACATATGAGCCTCAAGACTTCTTGAATTTCTTCTGCCTAGGAAAGCGTGAAGTTTCCGATGAAATAAGTGCAGGAAATTCTGATACTGCTTTAAATGGGAATACTCCACAGGTATATATTTATCTCATTTTCTCTGCCTCCACTTTACTTGTGTATTTCCTTAGAGCTGTCTATTATTGTTAGCATGTTACACACTAATATGATCTTTTGCTTCATAAAAGGCGCTTTCAACCAAAAATCGGAGATTCATGATCTATGTTCACTCGAAAGGCATGATAGTAGATGATGAGTATGTGATCTTAGGTTCAGCAAACATCAACCAGCGATCCATGGAAGGCACTCGAGACACTGAAATTGCAATGGGCGCATATCAGCCTCATTATACTTGGGCTACAAAACATTCTAATCCACATGGGCAGGTATGCATATGGATCACTTCTACCTATAATAGAGCACCTCATTGGCTACTTGTACAATTTATCATCCTAGAGGCATGTATATGATGTAGACAAGCCACTTAACTAGTAAAACCTCTCAAGAAATATACATTGTGACATAGTATACTTCTATATAATTTAGCAATATGATCAACAGATGAATCCATGATGCAGGTATATGGATATCGGATGTCGTTGTGGGCAGAGCACCTAGCAAAGCTTGAGGAATGCTTTACACATCCGGAGAGTGTCGAGTGTGTGAGACGGGTACGATCTTTGGGTGAGCAGAACTGGATTCAATTTGCTGCTGATGAAGTGACTGAAATGAAAGGACACCTTCTTAAGTATCCTTTGCAAGTTGATGCATCAGGATTAGTTAGCCCTCTTCCTGGATATGAGACATTCCCTGATTTAGGTGGGAAAGTCATGGGAACTTTCTCTGGCATTCAAGAGAACCTTACTATATGATCAAACAAATTTCATGATTTATTTTATAGTTAGCTATTAACTGTTGTTAATTGTTATTGATTACATACCTTTGCTTGTCTTTCTACTTGATTAGTGTAATTAAGGAAAAAAGCTTGTAGGATGTGCTTAAGTTAAATGATGATTAACAGTTTGCTGTATATTATTTTCCCTTTGTAATCTGGTGTTGAAAATTTGTAAGTGTCATGTATACTACTTGGATTTGAGGGCTAAAATTTGCCTTGTACACACATAGTTCAAGCTTTATGGCTATGTAAGTATTTTTGGAAAATGGATTGCTTTATACTTCTATTGATAATTTCTCCATCGGCCCGTTTGGTAATTGGTCATATATGGTGGTAATGGGAATGAATTTGTGTGTAATTTTGTGAAAAATATCATTGTCCATTCCCATGGTAATGCTAATTTATCCTAAAATGTCCACTTTCCTTCTTGAATTTTCATTCCCATCCAATACCACCTTGTAGATAGTAATGAGTGGTAATGAAAATTACTTCCCCTTGGAGACAAAAACACAAGTTTAGGGGTGAGATAGCTTGCCCATGGAGAAAAAATACCTCCCCATAAAGATTTTAAGGGTGCTTCCCTAATAAAATTACACTTAAAATTCATTCCCATTACCGCATTTTATTAACGACTACCAAACGGGCCGCATAAGTATATATGGGAATGGGACTACCAACTAAAGATGGTTAATGCAACGTTGCTCCAAACGAACCGGGGAGGTTCAGAATTTTCATAAATTTTGCTTATTTGAAACTCTAATTTTTTGGTACATTTTGTTTATTTAGATGATTCAAATGAATGAGGATAAGAAAAAATAGTATCTGGTGTACCATGCTCGAGATACACCTGGTAACTCGGGTGTATGATATATATTTTGAGGTTCAATTATTAAGGAGACCTTATGTAATGATCTTAAACAAATATGCGTATTGTGAAACGATTATATATGGTTATCAGTATTAGCTAGAAATTTCAATTACTTTCTACATTATTGTAAATTGTTCTTTCTTATGTTTACATATAAAATTATGGAACAATTATATGTAATTAGTAGTATCAAATATTCTCCATTAGTACAATATTCTAGTTTCCTTAAATATATAGATATACTTGCCGTTTAAAAGAGGTGTCATATATCGATTCATGAGTTTGTCTTGTAAGAGACCACCTACTTTTAAATTAAAATAGGCAATGGTAAGTCCAATATTAGAAAGAGAAATAGACTAATAGTGACTAGGTTAATTTCTTTCAATGACTAGTTTAATCCATTTAGTGACTAAGTATACTTTTATATTAAAATTAGACCGTTTCTTTTAATATTTTTTGTACTTTATATATGTATATAATAAAGGTGATGAGAATTTACTTTAAAGAAGAAGGAGGAGGAAATCGAGTATATTTCTTGCGAGAGGCCGGTGAGAATTAAATCTCTGTTATCTCATAAGAATTGGAAGAAGGACTTCATAAGTCACAACCACTATAACAACCTTCATCCACACTTTATATATACTAGCATTATATGCAAGCGATGCTTGCGAAGCCGAGGGTGAGTAATTAACTATTTTGCAATTTGTTAGATTGATTTCCTCAGTTTGTTAAATTGATTTTCGTTTTTATTATTTATATTTTTAATTAATAGAGTGGTATGTGTTGCATTTTCCTTTATAATTAGGGGTATATTGGTCAAAAAGGATGAACATCAAAATCCTCAGACTTCCCATATATAATAGAGATCTACTAGCTCCATTCATTCCTATTTGTTGTTCTTATTTAGAATCTTTTTGTGAGAGGACGGAAGTCAAAGTGTACAAACAGAAATGGAGGGAATATAGTTTATTAGACACAAATTATTGGCTCAACTTCTATACATCGCCCCCACAATTATTTAAAATCGCCCAAAAAATAGTTGAAATGACCTCTATAACCTTCTCTTTTTTTTCTTAAATCACCACCACCCACCACCTACCAGGCTGCCACCACCACCACCAACCTCTGATCCTGCCACGACAACCCTTAACCCTTGAGTTCTCTCTCTCCTTCTCAAGCCCTTAACCCCTGATTTCTCTCTCTCCTTCTCACTCGCCGGCCACCTTCTGCTGTGGCGTTGTACTCGGACTTCCGGTGGCCTCGCTGGTCCACCACCCCCCGACGACCTGAGATCAAGACCACTAGTGGACGCTCTCCCTCGACCCTCAGTTGAATTGCGTGAAATTTTTTTAGGACGTTCGCCCCATGGCCCAAACGTCTGGCCTGGACGTTCCGGCCATGGGTGGAACGTCCACCACGGACGATCACCCCATAGCCGGAACGTCCAGGCCAGACATTCCGGCCATGGGGCGAACGTCCACCGCGGACGTTCGCCCAAGCCTAAAAAAATTTCACGACAATTGTAGGTGGGTGATGGTGGTGGCTGGGGGACGTAGGTGACGGCGGTGGAGGGTCGCAGGTGGCAGTGGGGAGGTAGGAGTGGTGGTGGGGGTGGTGGGTGGTGTGGAAAAGAGAAAAGGGTAAAATAGTTCGAAAAAATGGATTTGGGCGATTTTAAGTAATTTTGGGGCGATAATTAACAACCCCATAATTTATGGTGTAACAACTTACAAACTAACACTTTTTTTGTAAAAAAAAAAAAAGAAAAACTCAATTGACATGAGATAAATGACAAAATGACATGAAATTCATGTCATTATTTTTGTTGTCCATGTCATTTTATTTAAAGTATATGTCGTTACGCATTTTACACAATAAATTATAGTGTAATATGTTACACACTCTTTAATATATATTCGTTATAGGCTATACCTTCTTGTTGTATACAACAATGGAAGTATGTAGTATTATGCTATGTTAATTCTTTCATTTCATTATGATAAGGATTCCTTAGAAAAATTGTGATTAGGAAGAAAATAGGGAAAGAAACAAAAAGTGTTTACGTAACTTTTGATTTATGAACACTTACTAGCTACCAATCAGAAATTTAGTTAATAAATTATACCTTTGGATCTGAATCTCAAGTTCCTCACAGTCACACGACCAAAAATTTGTTGTCATGACAAATCACGTGGGCCAAATGAGCCAAGTTGGATCTTTACAAGTTACAAATCTTACAATTATTGATTTGTGACTCATATTTTTTTATTCTAAAACTTTGACTCGGATTTGTGATATTTATTATTAAAATAAGGCAAAAGTTAACATGCGTTCTTACGACGTTGGATAAGATAACTAAAAAGGACCTATTAAATGAATCTAAATATTAATATACACGATTGACGCGTGATTTTGAAATGTTTACAAGATTTATATTATTTCAGAAAATATATTTAGTGTTTATCCAACGCTTTATAATATCCGTTAGCAATATCCTTGAAACAATTATCTATTACCTCCATTCGATAGAGTTTCACCTATCTTTATTGTACCAAGAAAAACATGAGAGATTATGTAACTAGGTCATTAATTACTACATTTGTTACATAGGACATAGCTTGTATAAGTGGTTACCTTATTGTTTTTTAATAGCAAGGAGAATGTAGTTGTGAGATAGTGTAAAAAGTAGTTGGTCCTTAGTGGGGCAATACATAATAGAATAATAAATTTATTTGCCAAAAATGAAATAAAATAGAAATGCAAAAAAATTTATGGAACACTAAATAAAGTATTAAGCTTTCTGATTAAATGCAAAGAAAGTTTTTGTTTTGAGTTGAAACTCCCAAGTTTTCTCTTTTATATTAAACAAAGGTTGCGCCTCCCTTTTATGATTCTAAAATCTCATAACCCTCCTTACAACCCTGATATTTACAGCTATTTATATCAATCTACATAAGACCTAGAGAATAACAATTAACAGTTTACACTAAGCTTTACACTAGTAGACAAAAGTATTACAGTTGGCTACTGAACTTCTATACATCACCCTACTATTACTTAGAATCGCCCAAAAAAAATTGAAATTCCAATTATAACCTTTTTCTTTTTTATTCTTAAATCACCACCACCACCACTCACCTCCTGCTGGCTGCCACCACCACCACCACTCACCTCCTGCTGGCTGCCACTACCACCCACCCACCTACCTCACTCCACCACCCTCACCTCCATTGAAATCACCCTTCTCTCCCCTTCTTCAACACCATGTGTACCACCACCCACCTCACTCCACCACCCTCACCTCCACTTCCTTCGTCGCACACAACCACCACCACTTCCTACGTCGCGCGTCACCCTTCACGTAAACACCACCTCCACGCAAAAGCTAAAGAAAATTGATTTTTTTTTTAAAAACGCGAACGTCCTGGCTGGACGATCACCCCATGGCCAGAACGTCTTGGTCGGACGTTCGAACCATGGGGCGAACGTCCTAGCCCGACGTTCGCGTTTTTTTTAAAAAAAAATCAGTTTTCTTCAGCTTTTGCGTGGTGGGGGTGGAGGTGGTGGACGTCGCGTGAGGTGATGGCGGTGGAGAATGATGTCGCGGGAGGTAGGTGATGGCGGTGGAGGTGGCAGGTGGCGGTGGAGGTGACAGGTGGCAGTGGGAAAGTAGGTGGTGGTGGTGGGGGTACGGTGGTGGGTGTTGTGGAAAAAGGAGAGGGTGATAGGGCAGTGGTGGTGGTGGGGGTGGTGGGGGTGGTGGGGGTGGTGGGTGGTGTGGAAAAGAAGAGAGGGTGAAAGGGTATTGGTGGGATGGTGGGTGGTGGAAAAGAGAAAAGGGTAAAATTGTCTATAAAAATAAATTTTGGGCGATTTTAAGTAATTTCAAGGTGATGTTTAACAATCCTCATCTGGCTATGGTGAATCAGCATTACACATGATCTCAGGTGGATCCGTTTGTATATAATTGGAATGTGATGTAATTGGTTGAGGTGTGCGGCTGTCATAGGCTGCATATTTCTTTAAACACTTAAAATGAAAATGGAACTATTTTTATGAAAAGGGGAGAGTAAGAGATTTCCATACAATTATAGGAATACTTTTTTCTTTTGAGGGGAATTATAGGAATACTTAAATAGTTTGCTATGTATCTTGTTAATCTATTCTTCAATTAGCGCCAATTTAATAATTTTTTAATCTCCTGTTAAGAAAATTAAATAAATATTGAAGTGTTGCAATGGTATTAAAAAAGGGCAAATAATAGAGTACTAATATGTTAAATACGAAAAAAAAACCTTTTATCCTACTTATTTGCACCATTATTTGCGCTATTTAGTATTAAAAGTAATAAACAATAAGAATAATTGGTTAAATATATTTCATTATTTTTACTGTCAACAATACACTACTTTAAAATTTAATCATGATTAGGATTAGGAGTAACATGCAATAAGAATAGCTTGTTAAATATATAAATAAAGAGAGTATTTAATTATTTGATCCATAACTTATAATGCACCCCTTCTGCTTGCATTGGATGTCAATTGTCAATGTCATTTTTAATTCATCTTGGAAGAAGGGTGTCTAAATGCGAGATTACAACCTCCAATAATACATATTCATTAATGGGAAATAGTGTTTTAGGACCAGATGGGATCGAGATCCATATCCATTCCCCAGTTCATTCCCCATAACCGATATGTCGAGGTGCTATCTTCCCTTCTTTTTTAAATAATTTGTCATTATACTCCCAAGCGCTATTTTTGTACTCCCTTCGTTCTTTTTAATTTACTCATTTTACTTTGGGAGAAAACCAAGAAGAAAGTACGAAAATATGAAAGAAAAACTGAAAAGTGAGAGAAAACAAAAAAAGAGTTAAAATATTAAAAAGTGAATGATATGGGTGGAAAAAGATGAGAAAGTAGATGTGATATGTTATCAAAAATAGATAAAGCAACAATGTGTAGATTAAAAAGAAACGGACTAAAAAAGAAAGTGTATAGATTAAAAAGAAACGGATCAGAAAGAGTATTTCTAAAGCATAAATTTTGACTTCAAGTATTCTAAAATTTGGCTAAAAAAAGGGTTATTTCTTATAAAGTTTTGTAGTTAATTAAAGAACCCTTTAGAATATATTGTGTGAGAAAAAAATATTTTGCTCCATTTCAAAATAAGTAATTAGATTACTTTATTTGACATTAAATGTTATCTATTTCATTCTTGATCACATAGGTCTCTCTGTTTTTATTCTCTAAGTTTCACTCTTCTCCTCCAACTTGTACTTGTGTCTAACCTCATGGTAACACTTAAAAAAGAATGGAGGAAGTATGATAAATATTAATTTTTATCAAAATAATTCATTTGTTTCCAAATACAAGCAACTTTTGCACAACAACCACTATTCATTAACCAACATTATTTCATATTTTCTCACAAATATATGAGAAAAATTATATAAAGTGTAATCTTACTTGATTCGTCTTAATTCATACTTTCATAATAGAAAATTTTATCATAACAAACCTTTTATATGTCATTTTTTGTGAAATACAACCTTTTAAATTTCTTTTGCCAACTTAAGACCTTAACAAAGAATTTACATGTGAATTGTATAGGAAAATCATTTTCACGTGGAATCATGTTATATTTATCACAATATATAAGTTTTCAAATATCAATAGTCATAATTTTTACTAATATATAATTAAAAAAAAGTAATGGTCAAAGTATTGCATGGTTGATGGGTGTGAAAATGTAAATGTAGCAAAGATCATGGAAAGGAGAAAGCAGAACTTTGCTGGACAGATTTTGACTCACAAAGAGGGAGGGAAACAAAAGGTGAATGATTTAAAGTTTTACTTTTTTTTTTACCGAGTTTCATAACAAGGTGTGCAGTTTTGATTAAAGAAAATTGTCATACAAAGTGGCTTCTCATATTTTTTTTAAAAATAAATAAATTATAAGACGTCTTTTCACAATAAAATTAACAATATTTTCGATCAATTATTTTTTTTATAAGGTAAGGAAAAATATGACAAGTTGGGGGAATAAAGGAGATTTCAATTTGTCAAGGGTGATAATCAATCCCAAGACCTCTTAGAAATAGATGCAAACTATAACCATCAGGCTATCCCTCACTCTCGTATTCTTGGTCAAAATCATCGAAAGTTTATATTTCAATAAATCACATATATTCCTCAACTATTTTTATAATTGCACTATTTGTATAACAAATAAAGATAGATAGAAAGTGATACCCATATAATAAAATATGATAGAGAGAAAACATTATCAAAGAAATAAAAAAACTACAATTAATACTTTCCTAGTTCTAAAATAAATACGTCCTCCCTAACAAAAAAAATGCAACAATTGAATATTTTATACCTCACAAATAATACCTAAACTAGTTATTAGTCCCGGGCTATGCCCCGAGTAAGAAAATTTTCCATTTATTAATATTGTACTTTGATATGATAACATTAAATACAACTTGGTCTAGTGGTTAAAACTTTACATGAACCATGGGTCATGGATCAAAACCATACTATGCAATTTCTAATTTTTTATTGTACATGGATTACATGAACTAAAACTCCCTAGGGAGAGCGCCACGTGGCACCGTTCCTCGTTTACGCACGCCTTTTAATATATTAGTATAGATGTTGCGTTTTTTATATTACGGAGGAAGTAAAACCCTTATCATGTTAGCCCGTTTCAGAACAAATGAAATGTTAATTTATTTGGTAATTACTTTTTCCAATCTATGTCCTCATCATATGAGTCGCTCTTTTTCTTTCCCTTTCCCTCTATCTATCTCCTCTCCTAAATCCCCGTGTCAAGACGTACGTTTTATTTAAGACAGAATGGAAGACTTATAAAACTTCCACATAACAAAAGAGAATTGTATTATATACTCCCTTTATCAGTATTTACCTGTTACATTTTATTTTGCACAATTTTCAAGACAATTTTTAATCTTAAATATCTCTTATTCTGTTTGTTAAAATTTGATATTAAAAATCTAAATATCGAGATAAATATAACAAAACTACACATAGCTATCTTTCTTTTACTTTTTTTGAGGGGAAAAGCTCGTAAAATTATATTAAATCAAGTTCCGCCAAAGATACAATGCTCTGGGGAAAAGAGTCAAGCCAAACAAGTTCAGAATTACGAGCACAATCCCAACGAGCAGTATTGCCCGCTCGACTAACATGGGAAAAAGAGAAAATAGTAAAGTTCATACACAAACTAAGAATATCACCAAAAACTCGAAAAAAGGGGGGAACACCCCTCTTGTTTCCTTTTCAACGCATTAACCACCAGCAAAGACTCTCCTTCCACAATAATCCCATCATGCCCGAAACGCTGCACCAACTCAATAGCATAAGCTGCCATTACCTTAGCCATAGAAGCATCCCACATTACCTCCACTCGCTTCACACACAACATTATTATCCTCCCTGCAAACTCACGAACCACCACACCAAGACCTACTTCGCCATTCGTGCTCACACGCGCATCAAAGTTCACTTTCAATTGACCCATCGAAGGAGGGAACCACGAGGAAGGCGAGCCACATCCACTAGCAGGGCTACCGAATACACTTTTAGCATACAAGCAATAATCCTCCACCATGTTCGAGAAGTAGCACGTAATATTTGGGCCATCACAAGATAAATTTTCGAACATAAACTTATTTCTACAATACCATCCAGCTCACATAAGTGCACATGTAGGGCGAAAATCATCCCAAGTACACCTCTTCACAAGCCACTCGAACTTGTCGACGAAAGAGGAAGAAGGAGCCTCGAGGAGCAATTGAGTAAAGGGGCTAACCTGCCATATAGCCTGAGCAAAGGAGCACTCAAAAAGAGCATGTGAGATTGATTCATTCGGATAGCTACATATCGAACAAGTGGCCGTATCACTAATATGTCGAGCATGAAGCCTTTCCTTTACCGCCAAACTCCCTTTACATGCTCGCCAAAGAAAATGATCCAACTTCGGAGTCCCCTCAACACCTCACGCCACAACTCAGTCTCACGTGCCCCATATTGCAGCCGCCATGTTCGAAGATGACCCATCCGTCCTAGCCAGTAGCACGAACGTACGGTAAATATACCATTGCGGGAGGGCCACCAATATAAGTTGTCCGCCGGCCAAGATCGAGACAAAGGGATACCAAGTACCTGCTGCCACTCTTCTTCAATAAAGGTTTGTTGTACTTGCTCTACATCCCATCCACCCCTCTCAAAATCAATTAATTCACATACCCGCATCTCCATATTACTAGTCTCACTTGGCGTGGGGACACAATGAGTCCCATCCCCCATAATCCACGCATCATCCCACACACATATGCACATTCCCGAGCCCACACACCATTCCAGCCCTTCTAAAAGCAACGATTTAGAGCCCCATACACTCCGCCACATGAAGCTGGGGTTATACCCTCTTCTCGCATCTAGAAAAACACTATCCTTGAATACCGAGCTTGAAGCAGTTGATATAGAAGAGATGAATCCCCTTGACATAGTCGCCAAGCTTGTTTTGCAAGGAGGGCTTGATTAAAGCAATGTAGGTCTCGAAAACCCAACCCGTCCATAAAATAAAATAATCCGTCGAAATTAATAATTTACTACTTTCTCTTATTTTTAACATAAATAATTTACTTTCTCAAACCTTAAAATGTACTCCCTCCATTTATTTTAATCTACTCCCTTCACTTTGGGGGAGAACCAAGGAGGAAATACGAAAGTATAAAAGAGAAATCGAAAAGTGGAGAGAGAAACTGAAAAGTGTGAGAGAAACAAAACAATGGATTAACATATTAAAAAGTGAATGACATGGATGGAATAAGAGGAGAAAGTAGATATGATATGTTAATAAAAAAATAAAATAAAGATTAAGAAAAAAACAAACTAAAAAAAAGTGTATAGATTAAAAAGAAACGGAGAGAATAGCAAGTAAATACACACGGCGAAAATAATACTCTCTCCGTCCCATAGTATAATGCCAACTTTATTTTTGGTGGGTCAAACTTTAGAATCTTTGATCGAATATTCTCATTTGTATATATAAAAAAAATAGGAAAAATTGTCAAGAATAAGTCAACCTTTGCGTTGACCGCTTTTAACAAGTCAACCTTCATTTATTCCAGTAGCAAGTAAAGCTTGTACATGAATTAGATTTTAACGAGTTTTTTTACTTATGACCTGAACAACCTGTAAACTTTCATTTTACACTTACCATTCCCTTTGACTTATTGACTCTGGCAAAAAAAAATTCCTCCACATTTCGTTTCCCCTAACTATTCGTATAACATACTCTCTCTCTCTCTCTCCTGTTCTTCGTCCCCTGTCTCTCTCCTCCCAATTTCTTCTGCACTGTGCTTAGTCCCGATTTCATTGACACGATAAAGTTTCTGACTTTATGGGTTTCCGCCAGTAAGGTAAACCCTTCACGAATTTCATCTTTTTTTTTCTCGACATATTTGTTGAGCAAAGCAATCACTATTTCTATGTTTTCACCTTCCTTTTTCATCTTCATTGTTTCTATTATTGCTACTCTTTGATTTGATTCTTTCTCCTCTATTTTTCCATCTACACAATATTAGGCAAATTTCTGACCTGATTTCGGATATTTTGATGTTCAATTGAAAAGGGTATCCTGCAAATTTGAGGATTAAGTTGTGGGGAATAGGTAAGGAGGGGTGCCCAGATATGTTTTGGATCGTCCCTTCCTATGGCATATAAATTGGTCTTTTTAGGGTTTCTAAGATCCCTTATAATGTTCTTTATAGTTTTTGAATCTCTGCTGTATTTCTGATTCTTCTGATTCAAAATGTTTGAATGACACCTCTTTGGCAGGTTTAAAGTCTGAATTTGTAATGTTGCAACATCAATTGAGAGGTGTTTTTACAGTAGTTGACAATTGCTCTTTTAGGGTTAGTGAATTTGATATGCTACCTGGGTCTGAACATGTGCAATGGTGGGGAGTTGTAGGTGATAATTTTGTTAATTTAACAAATGAGTTTATCATTTTTGATGAAAATTTGAGTAGGGCTTATAAAAATGATAGCTTTTCCTATTAGATGCTCACCCTTAAATAATTATCGAAAAGATAGCTTTGTTGTTCATTTGAGGAGTAATGTCTGTTGGGATCAAATAACAGAAAAAGAAAAAACGAAAAGGAGGAAGAAGGGAACAGGAAGCAGAGTATCAAAGAGGGAGGAAGAAGCAGTTGGGTGGGTTTTATAACAGATGGGAAAAAATTTAAAGATTTATTGCAATAAACCTAACGGATCTTTAATTACCTGTTGGAACCTACTATTGTAGGTTACCATTTAAAAAAACTTGTTAAAAGCTAATTCATGTACAAGCTTTACTTGCTACTAGAATAAATGAAGGTTGACTTGTTAAAAGCGATTAACGCAAAGGTTGACTTATTCTTGACAATTTTTCCAAAAAAATATTCATATATGATCTTGTTGGATTCTTCTCAATGTATAGTTTCATAATATTAATTTTTTATATTTTTTATTAATACGAAATTGAAAATATTAAAGGTCAAAGTTTATCTTAAAGATCGTGTAAAAAAGAAACATGCACTATATTATGAGACAAGGGAGTAAAAAGAAAGCGCCACGAATCCCCAAGGTGGACAAAAATGTCAGGAAAATCTCACCTCCACAATCACATGGGTTTTAAAAAAAACAATCACTTCCTTATTACATCAACATTTCCTTCATCACTCACTTAAAAAGAGAGAGAGATTCAGATTTCAGAAACACAACACACCCATTCTTATTTCTTACCCAAGATCCACCCATCTCTCTCTCTCCTAAAAAAAATTTTCAAATCATGGGTGTTCAAGGTAACGGTACATCCGACACTAAACCCTTAAACTTCCTAATCTACGGTAGAACGGGCTGGATCGGTGGTCTATTGGGTAAACTTTGTGAATCTCAAGGCATCAAATACACTTATGGGTCGGGCCGTTTGGAGAATCGGGCTTCCTTAGAGTCCGACGTTGCTGCGGCCCAGCCCACCCATGTTTTTAACGCCGCCGGTGTAACGGGCCGGCCCAACGTTGACTGGTGTGAGTCTCATAAGGTTGAGACTATTCGTGCTAACGTTGTTGGGACACTCACTTTGGCTGATGTTTGTCGTGAAAACGCTATCGTTTTGATCAATTATGCTACTGGGTGTATTTTTGAGTATGATGATAATCATCCTATTGAATCTGGTGTTGGATTTAAGGAAGAAGATACTCCCAATTTTATTGGGTCTTTTTATTCTAAGACTAAAGCTATGGTACGTTTTTTTTTTTTGTTTTTTTTATATGATATTGTTTTGAAAATATATATAATATGCTTTGTTATTGATTATGATTTGAGATCTTGGTTGATCTTTGAAGTTATGTTATGTCGGTGTGTCCAATATACTTCCTCAAGTTTCGTTTTAAATGCAGCGAATGCGTATTATTTGTGAGATATAAAATATTCATTTATTGCATTTAAAATGAAACGGAGGAACCGAGGAAGTAGTAGTTTTAGAATAAGTTTGTGCTAATAATTTGAGGAGTTGGTCAATGTTTTTTTTGATCGAATTGTGTTGTTTTTGTTTATTCTTGATTTGGATTTTAGAATGTTTTTTAATGTTGATTCAAATTAAAGTGGGTAAGTTGTGATCTATGAAGAAGATGTCGGTGAAGGTTGAATGAGTATTTTGTGGATCTTGGGTAGTGTTCTTGTGTGAGTGATTTGAGTTACACGTTGAAGAATTGTGATTAAAGTCTTTTGTGGGCTATTGTTGCTATTGTCGATTGGTTTTAGTATGGAATATCGATTGCGATATATGGTTGTGATTGCTCTATTGTGTCAAATCTTGATGCTATATCAATGTGGTTTGTGGGGGCAAAATCACTATATGGTTAAGGAGATGGGAGAAATTTGATTTGATCTGTTGTTTAATCATTGTTGTGATGGATGCATAATGTGAGGATATTTGTGTGAGATTTAAGATAATTCAGAGCAAGAAGCTATAAGCACTATGAGCTTTGTGGTTGTAGCATTGTTGTTAAAATCCCGATCCAAATCTTACGATCCTACGATTTTACAATCCTAGAGGACCTCACCGATCTCGATTCTACATAGGATCTTAATTTTCGGATCTTTCCATCTTGTCCAATCACAAAAAATCACATGATAGGATCTTAACATGATTGTACGATCTTACTACTATACGATCCGATCATACCGTATAAAAATCATAAAGTAATTTGACACACTTCCTCCCCACCACCGCACCCGACCCAACCCCACTACACTCACTAGAAACCCCATCCACCCACCGAAAAACCCCACCCACCCGCCGAAAACCCCACCCCACCCGCCGAAACCCCCACCCCTACCATTGAAAACCCCACCCCTATCGTTGAAAACCCCACCCACCCCTCGAAAACCCCACCCGCCGACTGCAAAGGAAGGAGAAGGGGAGGGGGTTGCGCGTTCAGTAGGGGAAGAGGAGGGAGAGGTGTCGGTGGTCGCGGCGGTGGCGCACTGGTGTGACACTGGTGGTGGTGGGTCACTGGGTCACTGGTGTTCCCCACTCCTTTTAATTCCCATCCTTACTTTCTCTTAATCCCTCATTAAAATTTTGCCTAGGTAATCGAATTTTTCAAAAGTGTAACATCTAAAAAAAATGGAGGAAGTATTATATTTTCTCCTATTAAATTTTGATCGCATGTTACTTCAATCTTATAGTATTGAAAAACTATCACCATTTGCTAATTAAAAAAGTCATTATTAATATGTGTAAATTTTTAACATGAGGTTCTCACTATATTTTACTATAATTATTACTATTTCACCGAATTGTAGGATCCGATCCCACCGATTCGATTCTACCAACCCTTACGATCCAAAGTAGGATCGAGATAACATTGGTGGTAGCTTTCTTAATCAAGTATTTTGTGCTGTATGAGCTTAGATTTTAAAATGTAGAAGTCTTTTGTGGTTTTCACTTGCTGTATCCGGTATCCTAGAACTTAATCCCGCGAGATCCTTTTCCTGAAGCCATGAGAAGATTTTCCCGAAAAATTTGTATGATTTGGCCTTTCGGGTTTCCATATTCTCCATTCATCTTAGTGCTCAAAACTCTAAGAATGTCCATCATTTTCAATCAAAAAAGCCTGTAGTATGCTGTAACGAATTGAATTTGGATTGCTGTTATATATTTTGATTAAGTTGTTCATTGAGAGTCTGAGAGAAAATTAGGATATTAGCTGCGGTACGTAAGTGGTTTAGAAGTTATATAATGAATCCATGATGCTAAATAGATCTTCACTGGTTTACATACAGAAGTATAGAAACAACATTTCATAATTCTCATTCCAATAGCCAACAATAAGTGTCTAAAGTAAGCAAATGGATTTTAGTCAAGTGCAGAGTTATTACTTATTCTCTTTTTGTACTTGCTAGTTACTGCATCTTTCACTTTCACCCGTGATTTGTCGTTTTCAGTTTCTGAGGTCATAGTTTGACCATGAAATACCTTGAGTGAGGCTATGTTCAGTTCACCTTATTTTTGCTTATTTCAGATCTAATCAGATCAGATCAGATCAGATCAGATCAGATCAGAAAAAATAAGTTCAGATCAGATCAGATCAGAAAAAATAAGTTCAGATCAGATCAGATCAGATCAGATCAGACCAGATCAGATCAGATCAGATCAGTTCAGTTCAGATCATATCATGCTTATATTTAAAAACTTATTATTATTAAATATCTTTCACTACATATTAATAAAAATTATAATAATTGAATATTAATAAAGTACTCATTGAGACGAATCAAACAAGACCCCACATGACTATATTTTTTTCTTATATATTAGAAAAATCTAAAAGATTATCTCAATTGTGAATAGTGTCAAGATTCTAAGTGACAAAGATAAAAAAATACAAAGGGGTATTATTATTTACTAGTACATTTGTTCAAAAGAATTATTATTGTTGTTGTTGTTGTACTTATTAATTATTAATATTGGTAATTATTATTAATGTTGTTGTTACCATTATAAATGTCATTGCTATTATTATATTAAGTTATTTTGTTGTTATTAAATAATAGAAAATTAAAAGCCACATGTTAAGAACATAAGATTGACGCAAAAATAAGAAATATATAAAATATGATATCTCAAATTCATGACAACGAAACTACTAATTTCGGATTACATTTCAAAATAAGCTAAGTGTGACATACAAATTAAATTTAGATTCGGTATACCTCTTCTTACCGAATTCCAAATCTCTCTAGCTATTTGAAGTTGCACGATATTTATTTATTTTTTGCTCAATCATAGTTGTTTGTATATCTTGTTCTATTTTATATGGAAAAAAAAGAGTTCAGTTTGCCGACTTCTCAAGTGTGAAACTTTTTTTTAAGGGAAAGTGTGAAACATTGTATAAGGCTCTTATAAAATAATGACTTGAGTTATATAATTATTTTTAGTAATAATAATAATTATGATTGTTTCTTAATAATAATGATAATAATAATAATTATTATTAATAATAAAAGTTGTATAAAAGTTGTAATAGAAATAAAATGATAATAATAGTAACACTATAAAGAAGATCTTATAATGTATTGCATAATAATGATTTACAAAGTAATAATATAATAGTAATAATATATTTTATAAAAGATAAGATCTTGTTGAAAAATAAGTTCAGATCAGTTCAATCAGATCAGATCAGATCAGATCAGATCAGATCAGATCAGATCAGATCAGATCAGATCAGATCAGAAAAAATAAGTTCAGATCAGATCAGATCAGAAAAAATAAGTTCAGATCAGATCAGATCAGATCAGATAAGTTCAGATCAGAAAATTTCAGGTGAACTGAACATAGCCTGAGTCCTGAAGGTTACCAGCATCAATCTCTACTGACGCAATTGCAACTGTAATGGAATGTATAGGTTGAGGACTTGCTCAACAACTATGACAACGTGTGCACGTTGAGGGTGCGCATGCCAATCTCCTCTGATTTATCCAATCCCCGCAACTTCATCACCAAGATCGCCCGGTACGAGAAGGTAGTCAACATTCCAAACTCCATGACAATCTTGGATGAACTTCTTCCCATTTCAATTGAGATGGCAAAGAGGAACCTTACAGGAATTTACAACTTCACAAACCCTGGTGTCGTGAGCCACAACGAGATTCTAGAGATGTACCGCGAATATATTGACCCCAAATTCACATGGAAAAACTTTACCCTCGAGGAGCAGGCTAAGGTGATCGTTGCTCCAAGAAGCAACAATGAGCTTGAAACCACCAAACTGAAGCAAGAATTCCCTGAACTTCTACCAATCAAGGAGTCCCTCATAAAGTATGTGTTCGAGCCCAACAAGAAGACAGATAAAGTTGCAGCATGATGATAGTCTAGAACACAATTTTTAGTTCCAACTCTCTCATATTGCCTATTATTTGGACCGAGTTGAAGGTGATTTGCATAATTTCATCATTTTAGTCACTGAGTGATTGTTAACGTTTTGTACTATGTTTATTTGTATTTCTTTCTTCTCAATTTTATAAAGCAAATGAGTGATGTTTGTATTTGTAACAATTGGATTTTGAATAAGATACTTGAGGCTGAGATTTGTGGCCGTAATTGCATTTTTACAATTATTATCTGATTCATTATTATGTGTTATATACTTTGTGTATCTCTGAAATGTTCTAGGAGACCATCTAATTAAGTAGTATAGACAGGGTTATATACTTTGTGTGTCTCTTATATGTTCCAGGAGATCACCTTAGTAGCTAGTAGAATAGACAGGTCCGTGCAAAGTAGAAATCGGAGAACTTCTAAAAGAAAAAAGAGAAGGTATTGTGTCAGACCGTTCGATCATAATCTTTGGTCGGATGACTTTCAGTTGGTTTCAAAAAAAATTTCAGTTGGTTTCAAATTTTTTTCAGTTGGTTTCAATTTTTTTCAGTTGGTTTCATTTTTTTTTTTCAGTTGGTTTCAATTTTTGTTCAGTTGGTTTTAAATTTTTTTTTCAGTTGGATGTAAGTTACCTCGAAATGAAAGTAATTTACGTCGAAATGAAAGTAACTTACATCGAAATGAAAGTAACTTACCTCTAAATGAAAGTAAGTTACCTCTAAATGAAAGTAACTTACCATATCAAGTATCTTGGATTGGTATTGCAGGTTTTCTTCTTGTTGTTCGAATGTAGGCCCGACCCGAATTCTGGCCCATTGTTTATCCTCTGATTTCCATAATAAGACCTCATCACTTCTTTCATCTTCTGCAAGTTGCACCAAGGCAGTAAATTTCTCATCACCCGAGGTTCGATATCGAACCCGCCCGCCCACAACTTTCTTGGATATAGGTATGGTTGCATAATACAAGTTACGAACCAAACAGAACGATTTAGCAAGTTCAAGAACCCGAAAACCATCAAATAGGTTGCCCGAATTTTAGGGAAAAGTATCAAAATTGGGGTTTTTCAAATGCTTCGGTTTCTTTGCAATTTAGTAGGATTGATGAAGTGGGTTGTGATAAGGAGTTGAAATGAAGTGCGAGTACGGTATCTGCATCATCACCGCAGGTATTGAGTTCCAGTGGAAGTGATGAATAGAGAGAGAGGAGTGGTCGTCCGACCAAATGTATTGTGTCAGACGGTCTAACACAATACTTTCACAAGAAAAAAAGCAATTATAGTCGCCAATTTTCTGTGTCTTCCTCTCTTATTGTTTAAGTGACAGAAAGGACAAAAAATTAATGGTTTAGACTTTAGATTGAACAGTTGAACTCCATTCTTTGCTATAAACACTAAGGATTTAACCAACTAAACTAATGATACTTTGAAATGAATTAATAAGATTTCATAAGATAATGTTTAATCTTACTTTCTCCACTCCCATCAATTGAAACACTTTTAGTTGTGGCATTATTTATTAACAATCACTCATATAAGTAGCTTTTGTGTTATGTATGAAAAAATATAGTAGATTCGGATATTGTTCGGATTCGTCTCAAGGTGTACTTTGTTACTATCTGATTTTTACAAAAACATAACTAAAGATATTAATAGTGTAAATTGTGCATTGGTAAGCATGAAATTAAAAGCGTTGCAATTAAATGGGAGCAGAGGAAATATATATTAAAGTATTAGTGAAAACACAGAAGAAGAAGAAAAAAGGGGAGTAAAATAAATGTTTTTTTTGTTTGATATAAAAAGAAGTGGAAGGCAAAAGCATAGGGAAATTATACTTGCCGCACAATGGATTAGTTAAATTGAGCATCTCATAATCAATCAAACAATAATTTGCACTTTTTAGAAATGCTATTACATTTGAAAAATAACAATTTACAGAATCTGATTCGTAGCTCAACCAAACAACAATGTGATATACATGGATCAAAGTGTTTTCCTTTTTTTATTGGTTATGAACTGGATTTAGGTCCTACTGCCGCCACTCCACTTGTCCCTCAGGGTTCCTTCAAAGTTAAATAGACACCAGACACCACTTTAAAACCAAAAATATCAATCATAAATAGATTGATGTAAGCGACCACAGTGGGAGTCGAACCCACGACCTTTTGATCCGAAGTCAAACGCGCTAATCCACTGCGCTATGCGGTCTTGATTTTTTATTTACAGTTGATAAATAACATATCTTGTCTGAACATCGTTATCATACGTTATTGAATAAGTATGAGACACGTGGCTATGATTTAAATCTGAATTTTGAGTGATGGACCGTTTTAGTGTGTGTGCAATGGATGATCTATTATCATATCAGAATCATTAAAATATGAGAGAGAAATGGATGATTCGAGCTTTGTGAGAGCAATGTCATTGGTGATGAGTTTGTTCATTAAAATCTGAAATTTTAGATTGAACAAAAAAAGTTGGATCCTATTGGTGATAAAAAAGTGTTCACCAAATGACAAATTGATTCATTGTTCATCATGTGAACAATTTGTTTACGATCCATTGAGAGCAAAGGAGGAGTTTTTAAATTATTTTATGGCAAAAAGGTGGAAGCATGACACACAGCCAGCCAGTGGCACACTGCCACGTGGCTGCTGTGTATTTTTGGGAATTTCATGGAAATTTTTACGAAATTTTCCAGAAAATCCCTATTTCAAAAAGAAAAAAACCTAAATTCATATTTTTTCCCCTATATAAAATGATACCCATATTGACATATTTCGGTTCAGGTAGCTCAGCTGGTTAGAGCAAAGGACTGAAAGCGACCAAGTGAAAGTGAACAGCCCCAAGCAAATATTCTAGAGAGCATCAAAACAAAAAGAACACTTCTTCAATCTTTCTCTCTCAAAAATGTTTTTGGTAATTAGTAATTAATGGAGTTCAATATTCATAACTTTTTTTTTAGTATAAAGTAATTAAATTGATAATTTTACCCTTATTCGATAATAATTTTTCTGTAATTAATATGCGATAATAATAATTAATTTATCATAAGTAATTATTATTTTACCCATCATGCGATAATAATAATTAATTTTTCGTAATTAATTATTATTTTACTAATTGCCCATTAATGATAATTAATTTTTGGTAATTAATTATTATAATTTTTAAGTAATCATAAGATGATCCATTTTTATTTTTAATATGTAAATTATATAATTAATTGAAGTAGGAAAGAAATAGGAGAGAGAAAGTTGAGGTGGGGTGGTGAAAAGTATGAGAGATAAGTGGATTTTGATGGTTTTTTTTGTTCTTGAGTGGAGTGGAGGTGATACATTTGTTCATAAAATGAACAAAACATGAGTAAGGCTATGTTTAGTTCACCTGAAATTTTCTGATCTGAACTTATCTGATCTGATCTGAACTTATTTTTTCTGATCTGATCTGATCTGAACTTATTTTTTCTGAACTGATCTGATTACAAGATCTTATCTTTTAGATTTCTCTCAATATATAAGAAAAAATATAGTCACGTGGGGTCTTGTTTGATTCGTCTCAATGAGTACTTTATTAATATTCAATTATTATAATTTTTACTAATATGTAATGAAAGATATTTAATAGTAAAAGTGAGTTTTAAAACTGACTGATCTGATCTGATCTGATCTGATCTGATCTGAACTTATTTTTTCTGATCTGATCTGATCTGATCTGATCTGATTAGATCTGAAATAAGCAAAAATAAGGTGAACTGAACATAGCCTAAGTAGGAAAATTTGATGAACAAATTCATCACCAATGGCATTGCTCTGATATCTAAGAGCGCAACCAATAGTTGCCCTATAATTTATGGTCATTAATTATTTTATTACTTTCTCACTCTTTCACCTACCCCACCATTTTTTGATCTAGTAAAAAAAAGTATAAGCTTTTTTTTTTTTAAAACAACCTAATGGCATTACTCTCTTATTAATTTCCTATGTATATTTTTAAACAACCTAATGGCATTACTCTCTTATTAATTTCCACTCATCCTTTTTACCCATGTAAATTTTTTGATTGAACTTATATTTTTTATGAACTACATATAAAAAGCCTAATGATAAAAGAGTGTATAGAATCCCGTTATATTTGCCCCTCCCCCAATTACAATGAACGTTTAAAGGCATCAAATATCTTTGGTTTTGTCTCTTCTTAGATGTGTGCCAACTATCAATGTCTCCGCAGTGTTTGAGACTCAAATCAATTTTCAGAAGAAGAATAAAATTATAAATCTTGAAAGCAACAAGTAGATTAAGGTATTTTGGTTATTTTCAGCTTTGGATGAAGTTAATATACTAAATATAGAATTTGTATAGGATGACATATTAAAATCCAACGATTTAGATTTTATATTAGAGGTGATTAGCCGTGATCGACAGTCAATATAGACTCATTACCCACCCTAACTATAGACTCATTACCCACCCTAACTCTCCAAATAAATAAATGAGCAAGGAGGTAACCTTGCTCGGTATAATTCAACTTATTTTGTCTGATCTTATCTTATTTGATTTTATTTTATATTATTTTTTTCTAAAATGAGTGAAAATAAGTTAAACAAAACATCTTATTTTATCTTATCTTATCTTATAAAATCTTAAATACGCTAAAATAAATTGAACAGAACCGTAGCTAAGTGCAAGAGAAAACAAAATTTCCAAACTTGCACACGGCATCTAGTCATCTAACAAACGTACGCAACCTTTTTTTATTTATTTGAGAAACAACACTAACACTAAATAAATTAGTTTAAATAATGAAAAGCATTACAAGCTCACACTAGTAGGATGAACCATTAATAATTTCAGAAAATAACCACATTTATAATCACATTTGCATGACAAAACAATATCTATCCATCTCAACTAATATTATAACAGCACACTGTCATACACCCAAAGCTGCAAACATCTTTGAGACCTTCAATCTCACAGTTGCAGTAATTTTGGGCATGTAACTAATCCCCAGCATCAGTGACCGTTGGCAATTGAACCATTCTCCGCGGCAACTGAACCATTCGCTGTGGCAACTTTAGAATCATTCGCAGGTTTCTTGGCATAGAATCTCCGGTACATGGAGTCCACCTCGGTTAGGTAGTAAGTACCTGGAGCCAAAAGGCTGGTATCCTTACTCGTAACAAATTCTTTCGCCCCGTATCTGTGCTCCATCAGCTTCAAGGTTTCCACAAACTTCTCAGGTTCGAACTGTGGAGAAGTCAAAGAAATTTAGCTTGTGGACACAGATTGTTTGAAAGAAAGCGTATCCTTATCATGGTTGAGTTTCTTGAAAAAAGGGTATCCTTATGATTCTCTGTTATCTGCTCTTATTTGTGGAAAGTGAAAACTAGAAAGCTTGTCCTCGTTAGCTCACCACATAATACACACATATTAGCATTACTTAATACAAAAAACCAAAAAGAGAACAGATATACCTCATGCCTTGACTTCAACTTGTCGGCAACATTCATAACTGCTGCAATGTTAGACAAGCTGAAGGGTTGCTGCCCTTCATTAAGCCGGAATGAGAACATTGTAGCTGTCAAGCCACTTCCATAAGAAAACATTAATACCCTCTTGCCCGCCTGAAAATGAAAATTACGTGCATGATTACTACTAATCTAAGTTTATAACACCAGATGAAATATTGTAGTATAAATGTACCCAGAACACTCACCAATTCACTGTGTTTGTTGTGAATAAGGGAGGCCAATGCTGAATATAGAGATGCTGTGTAAGTATTTCCAATTTGCTTTGGTACCAAAGTGGTTGGTTGCACCTTTTTATCATATAAGGGCTTTGCAACTTGCTGAGCCACCTATAAAGTGACAAAAAACACTATATTTAAACGTTTCACCGCCTCTTATGTTTCTCAAGTAGGTAAAACCCGAGCCACGCTCAATTTTAATTAGTACTTAAATGCCAAATATTCAAAAGAAAAGACATTAATCATCAACGAATATAACTCTGTTTTCCAATGCAGTCATTCATCAAGAGATTTAACTTTATTCCCTTAACTATTCATATATTTAGTACTGATTATTATAATTTTTAAATGCAAATACCTAATTAATGTTCATTAAAAACTTCATCTAGAATTACAATACATCATCTATTATGTTTAGGAGAGAGTTTTTGAAGGGAAAGCCTCTTTTAGGGGATTTCTTCTTTAGTATATAGTATAGCTAAAGATTCAGATATGAAGTTTGCCTGTCTGTTAACTAATCGATTGCTTTAGCAGTAACGGACCTTTTCAAGATCTCTGCTTTGATAGCTTTCATCAATAGATAGATTGGAAAATGGGGACAGCTTCTCCTTGTCGTCTTCACTGATGGAACTGTCATTTTTGGAGCATTTATCAGTGAAAGATTACAATGAACCAGGCTTAAAAATCCTTTCAATCAACTTAAATCTGATGATGAAATTAAGAATGAAAAGGAGGGCAATACCTGGCATTCCTCAAGAAATCATTGTACATCAATCGGGCGAAACTCTTTTGTACAAGCTGTCAAAATAAGGATATGCAACTACATAAGGAGTTTTGCTCAATTATATTATTAATCAAGCATCTTAGTTCCATCAGAAAGATACCTTGTTGTATGGAGAATGGAATACAACATACTCGGCATCATTGATAGAGAATTGCTTGCCTTCAAACTTCTCGTACCTACAGATGGAAGAAGTGAAACCACAAGCTTAAATGTATAGTGATGGGCAGAATGTGTTCAACAAGAAAGTTCAATAATCTATGATGTAATGGCTTACTTCTTGCAAAGAAGGTTGTAGCAAGAATCGACAGCCACGAGGTAACATGTTTGCGACAACTTCCCATCGACCACCTATGACAAAACAAATCAATTCAATATCAATAATCTGATGGGTCTGAACACAACCACATAACCGAAAATTATATGCTGCAAGTCTCCAGAGAATACAGAGGAAGTACAAGTTCAAAGGTCTGTAAAAATTAAAAGGCTTGAGACTTACTGGATATTCACTAGCTAAATTAGGCTTGTAAAAATCATAGGCATGAGCCATATGGCTGCCCCTCAACTTGCTTTCAAAAGAAATGGGTGCATCTGGGCCCACAAGCATTGCAATGGTAGCTGCCCCTCCAGTGGGTCTAGCTGCTCCTTCCGCATAGACCTGGTAAACGAATATCAGAAATTAGAATCCATGAATCTTGAGAACGCATATTAGCTAATATTAAAAGCATCACGAGATATAAATTAATAACAAGGACATAGGGGGCACGAAATGTGCAACAGAGCTTGTAGGTTCCATGTGAATTAGGAAAGAATTTGAGCATACCGCACTGTCTGTGCATACAACAAGGCCATAACGTCCATCCCATGAGCTGCTCTCCACCCAGTTTACGCAATTAAATAATGCAGCAGTTCCACCATAGCATGCATTGGTTGAGTCAACACCTTCAATGTCTGTATTTCCATGTTCCTGCAAATTTTCGCACGGAAAAATACCAATTATGCTTTGACTAAAGGAATACAGTTTTCTTTTCCTAGTTCAATTATGGTAAATGGGGGTTTGACAAAATACTACAGGCAACCAAATGCTACAACAGTTTAATGAGCAGAGAACAGGTTAATCAGCAATTTGAATTTCAAAAGCATCCCCTCTTCTCCTTCCCACCTCTTGCGACCCCCTTCTCCCTTCTCCAAACCACTACCACATTAAATCACATAACACTTGCAATCAACTACACGTGGCTTCTGATTGAGAATCACATAGCATTTCTCATTTTGGTGTGCACAAACTCAAGCTCAATGATGAATAATGAGCGCTCTTAATTTCTTTTATATGTCCTAACACCCTTCTGCCAATATATACTTCATATAAAAGAAATAAAGCTTGAAAGTACTGAAAGCAAGAAGCCAAAATATTTCGGTGTTAACCAGACAGCTTATTCCTCAATCTTGTTGACGTCCGAAAATGCAAGATAACAAGCAGATAAAGATGAGGAGCTACATTCACAAATCACAAGGAACCAGATTACCAGATATAAGAAGAAAAATGACCATATGCAGATTTCAAACAGTACCTCAAATATTTGCATCAAGAATGTCTTGATAGATTTGCTCTTGTCCAAGACAGTCTCACTGCCTACTTCCAGCCTACCAATTTGTTTTGGATCAATATGATATTTCTCAAGGAGATTGTTCACAGCTGTCAAGCTGCCAGTACACAGAAGAATAGTGAGTTACGATTATACAATATGATACAACAAAGTCTGATAAATGCTCCACATTTTGGGAAATTGCAACGAAACAGTCAATGTTATTCCTCCACACACATTAGGCTTCTTTACTTTTTGTGATTATTCATCTCCATTTAGACCTTCGTACAGTCAATTTCTTCCTTACAACCTTAACAGCCAAGGGTGTACCATGACTAATCTTAAAACACGCATACTCGTTTATAAGTT
This sequence comes from Beta vulgaris subsp. vulgaris, assembly GCF_026745355.1. NCBI lineage: Eukaryota > Viridiplantae > Streptophyta > Magnoliopsida > Caryophyllales > Amaranthaceae > Beta > Beta vulgaris. The sequence goes on along the minus strand of NC_079206.1, from coordinate 5,068,197 downwards.
GAAGTACAACACGAGAGGTCCGCTTAAATCTAAGTTATAACTATTATCTACCAAATATATTCCAGAGATAGTGATGCAACAATTGACCCTAAACCGTACAATCAATTTGAAAGGTATGTTTATAACCTCATTGAAATTATGTCTTCCACATCAGTACAGAATGCCATGCAATCTTGTCCGAGTCCGATGGTGTACTTTCCTTTGCTAGCCCCATCATGAACCTCCAATGCTTCCTGTATAGGACATACAACAACAACAACAACAACAACAGCAAAGAAACAAGATGAAATATCAAAGAAGGAATCCCCCAAAAAATGCATTATGAGTCATTATGACATTTGATTCACCAACTAAAAATCTTTAAAGTCATGATCCTTTTGCTTTAAAACAAGATAGAATTACTTCTAACTGGAAACTCCAAAAGTCAAGGAAAAGAAACCTATTATAGCTAGAGTTTATATACAAAGATTTGATTTCACAATAGTTACAAGATTAATCATCTTTGAGTTGGTTTAGCAAAAAGCTCATCTGGGATTTTAATATCCAACTTTAGGGACCCAATCATGATCTCATTCACCTACCAACAAAACATCACACTTTCTGAATTTTTTTAAAACCAATGTAGAGATTATGATAAACAATAAATATTACTAAGCTGATTTTCCATACATCTTAGAGATGAAAACCATGAAAAAAAATCAAAGATGTAAGGTCTGAAATGTCAACAAGAGAAATCTTCATTATCCATGAACTAAACCTTTGACCCACAATTTCTTCAATTACAAAACAGAAAGTTACACAAACATGATAGTAAAAAATAAATTATATACAATAAACTATACAGATTTTAATGGAAGATATTAATAGCTGGGTTTTACTTCTCTTTTTCTTCATCTTCTTTATTTCCATATTTATCTCCATTTTCCAGGCAAATTAGGACAAATCCCACATGGCAAGTTTAAATTTTTCCAGCACATACATACACATGTAAATTCACTTCTGAAGAAATATAACATAAATAAAACACAAAGTAACTGTAAAATCATAGAAAAATCAAGAACCCAATATTAAAACAAAAAATTGTAATGAAAAATAAATAAAATGGGCAATCTTTAAATTTTCATGGAAATGACAGATTTACCTGCTGAACACAGGTAGGAGGGAAGTAGATTTCCATGGCAAGAATTCCCACATTTTTAAGAGTGGAAGCCATTTTTGTTGCAGAAAATAGAAAAAAGATTAGTGTTTTATTGTTAAAAGAGATGAAAAAAGAGTTTGACAAGTAATTTGTGCAATTCTTTCCTCGTTTACAACGTCAGTTGAGAGAGAAGGAGAGAGAAGATCGGAGGGTCCGAGGGATTGGCAACAGAACAAAAGAGGAAGTTGGCAATGAGGTTTTCAGGAAGAGAATTAGGCTGGCATTTATATGATTTTTTGCCATATATATACACTCAAATACTCAATATATGCTTGTTTCTATGACACCTAACAAACCATGTTCCACATAGATTTATCAAGTTTTTCAATATTTTAGGGGGGTATATTCTTTCCTTTCAAATTACAACTATAGTGCTATACATATTATATCTATATGAGGCTATCTATAATGTAATTATTGTAATATCAACTCTTTGACAATCCATTAGATGTGATTAATATGGACCTGATCCGAAAATGAGTGGTTTTAGACACGATTTTTTTGGTATGCGGTTGAACTTGGTTCGGTATAATTTTTTAGGTAAAAAATCGGATCACGAGCGACTTGAATATGAAAATTAAGTTAAATTTTTACGCGACTCGAGGATGGTCCGAAAAGCCCGCATGGCCCGTCCTGAATTAGCTGGAATTTCAGGTCGAGTCTTAGCCAAATCCGAGGATTCACTTATTTTGGCCAAAATCCGACTCGACCTATGATCAAATCTTCCATTAATATGTGTAATTACGTATTGGTAAAAAATTGATATTAATAAGGTACACATTTAGAGGAATCAAATAAGGTCCTACATGACTGCTTTTTCCTATACATTGAAAAAAAAAAGAATATTCTATGATTGGTTTAATAGTGCCAAGATTTGAAGTACGAACACAAAGGATCAAAATGTCATATGACACATCAGGATATTTTTGGTAATTAAAGGGTGACACATAACTCCTTCCAAAACTTAAGAGAATGACTTGGTAACTAATCATGTCCAAAAGTTTAAAGGTACATAAATCTTGAAATATGACTCTATAAGTTCGATTCTCTCTTTAAATGGGCTGAATGTGAAATCTACTATTTTCTCCCATCACTATTTTCACAAGATGTAGCACAAATTGATGATATCATTAAATTTCATATACATGATTTACAAAAGATCTCAATTCTTCTGAGAAAACATAAGATCTTAGTATTATATTATTACTAGTGTTTTAAAGACGACTTCGTAATTTTGCTGGAAGAGGGCCTTTTCCGTTTTATTACTGTAGATCTTTATTTTATAGCTAAGGGAAATATCGATGTAGAGTTTAAATAGGTTGATCCTGTAACATCATCCATATCATTATCATTACTACTCCATTACTATTTGATGATCTTATGCAATCGTTGAGCTAAGGATACTGAATCTTTTTGACCGCAGAACAAAATATTTGTTCTTTTATCAATCCGTAGTAAGATGGATTTTCTCTGGCTGTCCTCGTACAATGTCACTCACCAAGAGGTCCAACAAGTCCCAAACCCCTACCCCCTACCCCCTACCCCTACCCCCTCCCCAACAATATTGAAATTTTGCTTCCACCAAAATTTGAACTTTGATCTCCCATGTGGGAAATAGGAAGTCATGCCATTAGACCCAAGAGTCCTTTATATATATATATATATATATATATATATATATATATATATATATATATGAAAGAACAATAGGTGTATATTGTAAAGGGTGATTATGTGAGAAAAATGATTACGATGCTATATAAAATGAAAATTACATCATGATGAACTAATATAAGAAGTGACCACTATATATCAAAAAAAAAAAAACTGTTACTATGTTATATAATGATAGATTAGTGTAATTTAAAATTTTAAAAGGTTACTACTTCATATGAAAAAAAAAATGATCACTATGTCATATGCATGGGTGACTTTGGTCTACAATAATCAGTACAGGTCAGGTCCACACAAGACTAGCTCATGTCCTTATATTTTGTGTAATTAATTCAATTTGTATCTTTAAGCTAAAATGAATCTACACGTGAAGAGTGTAGTTTCAATTTAGAGTTGTTAGTTAGTATCCCCGTCCTATACAATAGGATAATGTTTAGTCGAGTTTTTTTTTCTTAATAATCTAGTACAAATTGATTCATTAATAAAGAGGTCGATCTATATCATTATATATATCCCCTAAAAAAATTTATATCATTATATGATGTGGAAAAAATATTTTAATTCTTTGTCTAAAATCAGTTGAGCATGATCAAAATTATCTTTAGATATACAATTTATCAATAGAATTCCTCGTATAAAGTTATATGAAAAAAACAATATAAAAAATTGCATGAGTAATAATTAAATTCAATATATATATACAAAGATCGTAGTTTAGTTACAAGCAATCAAGTTTTATCTAATAATCTGAGTAATTAAATTACATTGATTATTAGATTTTGACTTCTATTATACATAATCACTATCAATTAATAGATTACTTAATTTCAATTTTTATAATATGTTTAGCACCTAATAGCTAGATTACGATACAAGAAAAAAGACAATAGAAAGGTTCCCATGTTCCTCGTGGTGCACGTGATGATAGGCTTCATTTAACCTGTTAGAATTATAACATAACGTATGAGATGCCACGATCCCCTCGAGGGGAGTACACTATACAAATTTTCCTCAATTGCATGTTTGGTGATGATACACTTGTTTTGCTACTCTCACCAACCCCTTCTTCACGTTTAGCCTGGTACATTAACATGTCACTTTCTGCATATTAAAAAATCACAACTTACTAGTATGGTTTAGGATTCGTGTGATATAGCGTTTACATTATTTTTTTAATATATTGAGTATGGGATCGAGGTTTTACTATAACAAATTAATGATTGTATACTGGGTTGGGTTGAATCTGGATCTTGTTTTGGAGATCCACCCCCTTGTCCCCCTGTACAAACCCGACTCGTGGAGCCATTTTAATGTTAGAAGAACTACGAGGATTATAAGGGTGACAAGATAGCAACACAATCGAACATTCTTTTAGACGTGAAATACCTTTTTAAAAATAGTATTTCAACCCTATTCGTGGAGCACGGATTACACGAAATTCATCTTCGAGATACAAAAAAAAAACAATCGTAGTCATGCTCAGTGTGAACACTGCAAATGAGAACAAGTTTTGAGAGATTTTTGATGAAGATGATACTAAATAACTTAAAATAACATAACATGAATCAAATGAATCCAATACTTTAAATCTTCAGCATCTAGAAATGTGGAGCATATAAAATTATATGATGTTAAAAGATAGTTTACTGTCCAGATGATAATTAAATTAGTTTCATTAATAATTTGTTGTACAAAAATTTAAATCCTTGAGATGGGATAAAAAATTCTTTTTACTACAATTGTTCATATTTACTTGATTGAATTGGGAAAAAAATCGGGTGGATCCAATTTTAGAATTATGGTCCTTTATCTCTCTAAATTTCAATACAAAGAATAAAACAAAAGAAAAATAATCTACAATTGATTTAGTTTTTGAAAAATATTCTTTTAATAAAAAAAAAATTCATTAATTATATTTTCTAACCAAATAGAAACATAGTCTAGACAACAAATCTTGAACAAAATACATAGTGCGTGTCACTAAAAACCACTAATACCCTATTTGATATACCTTATTTAAATCAAGGACAGTAAAAGTCAATATAGCACAACTCTTCATTCCCTTACAAGTTACAACTCCAAAAAGGAAGTCCTAAAGTGAAAACAATTCTTGACATTGTGGAACCGGAGCAGCTGAATTGTAGCTCACTTGGGCCTCCTTAGTACAGATATGACTTTTAGCGAAGGGCCCAACGATCAAGCTGTCAAGCATAGTGGCACAATTGCGTGTGCATTAGAACTTGGACCACATTCTTGGGCCCTAACCAAACACTATCTTATGCATGATATGATTTCTAATTTTCTATATTGGGTCTAGGTCTAAAAGAGGTCCATTAACAAATGCAACGTGTTTCCAACCTAATGTAACTCATCCTTTAACATGTCCAAAACAACCAACAAGAGTTCAGCATGATTCAAATTCAATTTGAATAGCTACCCACCTATAGTAGATGGCTAACAACCAACAAGAGTTGGCTCAGGTGTTAAGCAGCTTGATATCGCTTAAGTGAAATCTCGAGTTCAAGCCTCACTGTATGCATAAACTCTTGTTGGGAGACTCACCCACCAAAACCAGGTTTGCGACACGGGTCGGACTCGGATGTAGTCGGAGCAAAGCTCCGGTGAACCAGGTGGGAAACAAAAAAAATCATCCAAAACACTAGTGTAAAAAAAACAATTTACATTGACTATTTTTCGTGACACAATAATAGTAAATATTTAATTTCATGTATGCAGTATGCATCTTATTTTAAGAGAGTGATATATGTTTGAGTGGTACAAAATATAATATGCATTTAAAAAAATACTCATTAACTACTTTTTTCAATCAAAACAATAAGAACACGAGTTATCAAGGTTTCTAGCTCCTTTGAACAAAGATGCATAAAATTAAAAATTTAGCTATGATAATGTCCCGCAGATTTAAAATTGTGTTCGAGTTAATTTGATTTGGTAAAGTTATGCTGATTTTCTAGGTCACTACTTTGCAAATTTAACATACATTATAACAATGACAACATTATTCTTCTTTACCAAAGACACAAAATAAAGATTACATCTGCACCCTGCCATAATAACATAGTCATTTAAGAGTAGTAAGATTAAGGATCTTAATTAAACAATATGATTCAAGTTCCTTCAATATTCAATCAAAAGAAATACATAATTAAGGAAACAAAATGATTCAAATAGATTCAATAAAACCTTTTGATCAACAAAGGGGGAAGAAAACAAAAAGAAAAAAACTTGTACAAAACCTATAGTATTACTTAATAATAACTTCATACTTCAATAGATTTCTGATTAAGTGCTGTATATCTCCACCTCTCTTTCTCAACAAAATCAGCATCCAAGAACTTAGAAACAAAGTTCCATACCATATAAACATCTTCAAAGTTTGATAAATAACCAATATTAGCTGTAACAACTGATATCCCACTTTCAGACCTTTCTTTTTTCTTCCCTTTACATTTTTTCCTCCCTTCTTTAGGCTCTTTAACCATAATTTTTTCCCTTTCAACTTCATATCTTTCAGAAAACCATACATGTTTTAACAACCCACAACCAAGTGAAATGTTACTTCTATCAGCAAGCTTTTGTACTAGCATCGGATCCACCCTATCGCCTTTCCAATCGAAAACATTGAATGCCAATGAAGATCCTCGTTCGAATTTCACTCGTGGCCCGTAAACTTGTACAAGTTGTGTCCCTCTTTCTGAATGTGGATGATAAAGAGCTAACAATGCATTTGTTAGCCAATTGATTACACACCTTACCCTATTACCAATTAGGACTAGACCAAGCGCGTCTGCTTGGTCTAGTCCTTTACATTCTACATCACATTCGTTAAATTCTCCTTGATCATTTTTTGTTACACTCATATTTCCTGGGGAGGTTGATATATATGAATGATTCAATATCGGAGAAATCGATTTCTTCACAAGTAGGCAAGAAAATCCTGATGGATCTTCGCCAAAAACTTTATAAAATGTGCATACTATAAAATCAGGCTGAAATAAGGAGAGTCCTAAAGTGTCCATTTCCTTAGGATGAAGTGCACTAGCATCAAGTAAAACATGCCATCCATATTCCCTTGCTAAATTCATCCATTGATAAGAATATCTTGCTCCACTAACTCTTGATTGTACAGGAAATACAAACAATCCTTTGTTCTGTTTCTTCTTCCTAAAACTTCCTAACACCATTTCCTCTAATTTTTCACGATAAATTTTCAATTTAGGCCACTTGAACTCGGCTGCTAAAGCTCGAGCTCCCTTGTTCTTTGAACACTTAACCATTGTTTCTACAGCTTCATTTTCATGATCATATACAGTAATAAGATTCTTATTGGTCTGAAAAGGGTATGATTCTGCCAATAATCCGAAAGCGGATGTTTGGTTAGCAGTAAAAAACATGGAGTAATCATCTTCTGAGACATTTAAGTACCTCATGATTCTTCTCCTTAGTTTATCCTCAAACTCTAATGATAATGATTCATTTGCCTTATGAGAAATCTCAATAGAAGATACTCTTTGTGTTTTATGATGAGAATTTGAAGATGAAGAAGCAATGAACTCACCACTTTGTTGTTGTTGTTGTTGCTGTGAAAATGTGAAGAGGGCATGACCACTATAATCAAGGCAAACATGAGAAGAAAGATAAAGATGGCGGTAATCGTTGGCGCGTATTTGATCAGCTTCAACGGTAGTTAAGTACTGAGGGAATGATCTTGTGAAGCTACGGAATGATTCTGGTAAAGATGGGAGTGATTCTGAGTTTGTGAATTGTGTATGTGGATAAAGAGATGAAGTAGTTGCAGTTGCAAAGTCATAATGAAATGTTGAGGAATTAACATTTCCTGAGTTTTGGTAATCCAAAGAACTGGGAAAGCTTATTATGGGATTTAAGCAACAATAGCATTTGCAGAATTTTGAGCTTTGTTTCACATTTGAAGATAGCATGGTTGTTTTTTTTTTCTTTGTTGTGCTACTCTGTTTTTCTTCTCTTTTCTATTATAGATTGTTTCTTAACCAATCATTTTTATTTTCTTATCAATTATTTTGGCTGTCGTTTTTGGTTTGAGGTCAATGTGTTGCTTTTTTGACTTTCGGAATTTATTGCTTAAGTGGGATTAATGTTTTTGAACTTTGACTTGATTGATTGGCATGATATACTAAGAAAATGGAGATTTGGATTTTGGAGTGCCCTTTAAGTTGTTCATAAATTTAATGGGCGTTTGGGAATGGGGATCTTAATACCCTTCCCTCCTAGTTAGTTTTAATGGCTTGGTATTTAGGAATTGGATTAAGAAATCATGATATCTGATTAGGGTTACTCTCCTTACCATTGGAAAGAATATTCTTATTGAAATGTAGAATAAAGTTTGCCGTTTCATAGAATATAATTGTTCCATAGAAAATTGATGAGCAATTAAAATAAATTAAGGATAGTTCTTTCATATTAAATTCAAAGGAGTCGTGTCTAGCGGCTGTGTGCAGGATCTCGATCGACTCTTGGATTGGAGGAATTACGATGAAAACTTACTGCATTGATGCCCATGAGGCCGAGATCCGGGCAATCCTTATGAGTATTCAGTGGGTTCACCAGAATCAATGGGCTTCAACCATAATTAGTTCAGATTGCAAAAATGCTGTTGAAGAAATTAACAATAAAAGGGTGATTAAAAGTAATACTTGTAATGTTGCTAATGTATGTAGGGAGTTGCTCCGAGAAACCGGCGACCACAAGCTTTGGCATGAAGGTAGAGAGACCAACAGGATTGCTGACTCATTAGCTAAATATGCAAGAGGGAGGGCGGCAACTCCAAATTCTCTACAAAATTTTCCTTTCCCTCCCCCGATTTGTAATGATATTTTATTAGAAGAAGCTACAAACTGTATTCGATCAGGCATGGTTTCTGATGACCATGGTTGATGTTCTATAAACTCTTTAAAGTTGTTATGTTATTAATTTGATCGCTTTCAACCAAAAAAAAAATAAAGATATAGTGTACTTCAAAAGGGTCTAGCTTAACTCAATAATGGAAGGAAATGCAACGTATATCATATGACAATAAGAGTAACTTAAACTTATGATGTGGTTTTTTTAGTGTGGTTTATTCTTAAATTTAAACCTTATACTTTATCCAAAATTCTCATCGAAAGGTGCACTTAATTAACTCTCACTTTCTCCACCAACAAATTAAGAAGTTTTAGTAATATCGTGACAATAAATAAATAATAAAGTTCTCATATTACTATATCAATTGTGACATTTAAGTAACTCAACAATGTACTCTTAATGACAAGAAGACTACTTGGGCAATCAAATATCGCGAAAGAAATTAGTAAGTTGGTAATACCATTTTTTTTTTTTTGACATAGTGTTACCTATTAGGCTATTACTATATTAGTCATGCTAAATTATGGTAATTGTTAGTTTTAGCTTGTTATGAACGTTTTATCCCTAGTCAACGAGAACTAGGTCGTCCCTGGAGATTCTATAAAGTTGGAGAGAAACAAAAAGCAAAGTTGAAGGCTTAAGGATGTTTTGTATTCTATAGGGATTGTGGCCGACAATCACTTTTCTATCCTACTCGGCAAGAATACCACTCAAATACTATTTATAAATTTAACTAATTATTTGATCCGAGCAATACCACGGGTTACTTGATAAATTAAAACAAAATAATGAAATAGTATCTAGACAGGATCCTTTATGATCTAGATCCAGATCCAGATTCAGATTTGTTTTTTTATGCAAGGATCGAAATCCTAATTGGAGAATGAGAATCCAGATCAACTATTTCTGAAAAATTGACAATTATCAACATATTTTCGAACTTAACTATCCAGTAAAATCGCACATTGATTAGAACAATAATTCGAAATTCAAACAAAAGTACGTTTTTACATGTAATAACTAATATTATAATATTATGATAATATAATATTAAATAATAATATTATTATAAAAATAGGTAAACAGATCCGGATAATATTTTAGGACCCAGTCCAGATCCGTTTTTAAGAAAAATCCAGATCATATCCGAATACATAGGGTCCAAAATTTGAAAACCCAAATCCGTCAAAAATGAATCTGGATACACGAATCCGGGTAGGATACATTACATTGTCAATTTGTCATCTCTAGTTGATATAAGGGATTTTGTCATAAGTAAGAATATGTAGTGTGTGGTTATATTATTACTTGCACGTTAAGAAGTCAAAAGTTTGGAGCCTTTTACAATATTTTTGCAACTAATCACACCCACACAAGCATCGTAGCTTAACTTTTGAGTTACATTAAAAAATCATAACATTGTTTTTTCTAATCTTTTTGTTAGATTTTTCTTATATTTTCTTTATATTGTAATGCAAGAACTTATCATGCATTCGTTAATAATATTTAATAATAATAAAATAAGCATCATTGATATGTTAACTCATTGGTAAAAGTTTCATATTTTATACACAAGGTCGTAGGTGCAAATCCTACTGGAATGAATTTTGTTGAAGGTAAAGCAATAGCTTTTGCATGAGAGATGAGTGTCATGTGGCGGCAGACCATCCATGTCATTTACGACATGGCATCATGTTAGCACTTGGAAAGGAAGCGACACATGACATGCTACAATGTTTGCCCATGTATTTTAATAATATTTATATTGATTATAGCGAGATTAAATTTTAAGAGTCCGTTTTTGAAGAGATGGTCTCACGTTAGTGTTAATGTAAGACCAGATGATGCATGTCATGCTGACATCACACGAGTGCATCAAACTAGCAATAGAATTAGTTAAGCGCTGCTTGAACCTATTAGTTATGCTAACGTTAAATTGCTTTTGGATGAATTACTTGAGCGCTGAAGTATTTTAGTTAGCATTGAATTATATTAGTTAAGCGTTAAAATATATTAGTTATATCATAGAAACCAGATTATAACGCTTTTTATTTGCCCTTATTTCAGTATCACGCATAAATCATTCTCTACTTCTTCTCTAATCCATCAAGACGTCATCAAACCTGTTTTCCTCCTCCGTTCTCTGTCCACAACATGGCGATTCAATTACATGGGAATTATTATATAAATCATTAAAAGTAATCGGTGGTTTATTATTTGAAGAGTGGAAATCACTAACGACCAATTTGATAAGTAAACTATAAAAAAATGTTAACTGACAGAGGAAAAACTAGGTCGTCACTAGTCTCCTAAAATCAAACAAACCTAACAAAATCACTAAACTAGGTAAAGTGATAAGTAAGGGTCGAAATCCACAGGGACTAAGGAACACCAAAATGTATTGATAAAACAATAAGCTAGGCCAGAATCAAGTCGGAAATTGTCAATAACCAACTAAGAACTACGAAAAAAGCTAAATATCAAAGATAACTAAAGTTAGGAGATGGGATTAAACACCAACTAATCATGAAATAGGCATAAGAATATCAAACATAGAGATAATACATGAACACTACTTGAATTAGCTATTGACCCAACACACAACTCCCGTCCTACTCTCATAGGCAAAGAAATCCCCAAAGACATCAAATAAGGGCTTTCATCCATTACTAACATATCCTGAGGTTCAAAGTAACCGAAGTCAATAATAGAAATCAATAGGTCACACTCTCATGCCAACCTAAATCAATCAACTCCATCTAATACGACATTCAAGTGATCAAAGAGGATGCAACATAGATTAGAAGAGCTAAACAAGCAATAATTTAATCACGCAAATCTCTAAATCCAATCTCAAATGCCCAATTCAATCATGGTTGGGTTTTCACCCAAACCCTAACCAACAAACTACTCCATAAATACAAAAATTAGGACTTTAGAGAAATTAAACTTTAATAACATGATAATAATCATTAATCTAACATTAAACTAAATAAAATAAATCATAAATAATTAAAATAATCATGAACAACTAATCTAAGAAAAACAATTGAAATAGAACAATAAAAGAGGAGATAGAGTAAGAAATGCTCATTGATTAATGGTTGAAAGTTCCAATACAAGTGTCACCCTTGAATCTACAATCTTCCACATTTCTTTGAGTTTTCTCCCTAAACTAAACTATGGAGGCTAATCCTCCTTAAAACCCTAAAAAGTCTAAAACTAAGAGTGGTGAATAATAAAACTAGGCTAAAAAGAAAAACTCCCCCCATAAATAGGGATGGGACCTATTTATAGGTCCAACTATTACATCATTAAAGAGTCGCGAAAAAACAGAGCTGTCCGGAAAATTTGAAAGGAGCGGGCGCTCCTATGGTAACTGGGCAAGACAGAAAGTTGGAGCGACCAGAGAGCGACCAGGGAGCGGGAGCTCCAAAAAACAAAGAGCGGGCGCTCCTTTGAAAAAGGGAGCAGGCGCTCCTAAGAAAAGTGGGCAAACAACTCAACTTCAAATGACCATAACTTTCTCGTTTTTAATGCAAATTAAGCATGTGACCTATCGTTGGAAAGATAACGAGCCAAATTTTAATTTCCAATTTAAATCACTAAAAAATGATTTGTAGTATGGAAGATATATATGGTCATTCAAAGTGGACCATCTTGTGAATCTTGCTTCTTCAACTTTCATTTGCCTCCTTCCCTTTATCATTCATGGTTTACTCCACATTTGTGCATTCCTTTGGCTTTTATAGATGAAATTAAAAGTATATTTCAACTGGACCTATAAAGAACCAAGAAAATAATGTAAAAAGTAACTTGATGTAACATCCCCGCCGACCCGAACCCTTTTTCATTTTGGTAAGACTCGGGTTTTGAGGGAAAACGAACCCACGAGGGTCCGACTCGACGGGGTGGTGCTACCGCCGCAATTATCTCCTTGGAAATAAATGCAAGGCTAAGTTACAACACACCAACTCAAATTCATTAATCGTTACAACTAAACGAATTGTTCATTAACATTACTAATTAACTAAAATGTTTCAGAGTTCCAGCGGAAGCTAATCAAATGCTAAGTGGATGACAACTCTAAATGATCTCCCTTTTGTTCCCCGATCGATCACCCACCTGCACAAATATATTGAAAAGAGACAAGAGAGACAAGCTCCCGAAAATCAGATAAACTGAGTAATTCCAACTCCATCCCGTAAAATACTTAAGTTGAAAATACTTTGTAAAATAGTATATCAATAGTTTTGAAAGTCATAACACATATACACATATATATACTGAATAATCATATCATTACTTCCATTAAATCTAGTTATTCAAGGAGAGGAAAGAGAACGCCAGTAAGCCGGGACGAACCCCGTAACCACTTACTTCAACATAGTAGGTCGGGACGAAACCCTGTAACCACCTACTTGTAGGCCGGGACGAAACCCTGTAACCACCTACGAAAATCATAATGGCCATAACAGAGTCCCTAGTGTGACACCCCTTCTACTTGGATCACAACAAGATAGAAGGAAGACAGTAACAGAGTAATCAGCATAATAACCAGAGAACCTGTAGGGGCCGCTGAACCACTCATACAGGGCAACCTGTTCATCATTTCCCTCCGATATTTCACTTTACGTGATTAACATCTTTTAATTCACGTCATCACATAATTCACATATACATTTACGTCATCTTATTCAATTTACGTCATCTTGTTCTAACCAGTGTGAACATATTCAATCCATCATAATCTCAAGCCATTCATAGAGATTTCAATAACTCATTTCATATTCACAACCGTCACTTGAGTTCATTTATCACTTCAGATTTATAATCGTTCATCAACACAAGTTCTTATCAACTTCAACTTTCATAAGGTCTTAATATTAATAACGGTAATAATACTCATGATAATCATAATAATAATAATAATAATAATAATAATAATAATAATAATAATAATAATAATAATAATAATAATAATAATAATAATAATAATAATAATAATAATAATGATGATGATGATGATGATGATGATGATGATGATGATGATGATGATAGTAATAATAATATCTATAATAATATCATAATAAGATTAATCGATTTTAATAACGTTATAATAACATCTATGTCATATCGTACATCGTCCATAGTCATGTTCATAATCGAAAATCCATAATCATTGTCCATTTGTCATTCGTATTCATAATCCGCATTAAATCGATAATTCATAATTATAGTCCATACTTATAAGTTTTATAAGCACATAGTAATCACGTAATCAATTCGTTTTATGCTAACGGGATCTATGTTTAGATGGACATCGGAGATTACCTCGTGACGCGTGCCCAAAAGTTAAGTTCACGAACAGGTTAGCGCTCTTGATAATCCTCGTCTACGAAATCGGAGTCTACAATAAATATTAACGGGATCTAAGTTAGTTCCTAAATAACCCCTTTTTATATACGTTCATAAATATAAACGATTTAATAATTCCAATAACTTAAAGAAATCTCATAATTAGTTTAAGAGAGTTTATAAATCAAAGTAAATCATTTATGAAATCCTTTCAAGTAATGAAATGTTACTCCAACTTATTTTTTTATAAATTTTAAACAATTATTTTAAACATAGAAACTAACTTTATTTTACTTCTTATTCTAAATCAGAAAATTAAAAGACATTATCAAATTATAAAAGATTAACTTAACTTAACTTAAATATACTAAATAAGATAAGCTAGTTTAGGAAATTTATAGGTTTTTAAAAATAAAAGTGAACAAACTAATTAAAACCAATTAAACTTAAGTAAGTAAAAGAGAAAACAAAAGAGGGGAAAGGAGATTTAAAATCTCAGTTCCTCAAACAGAGGAACGAAGCAGAGAGGGCGAAAGAAGGGGAACAGGGAGGCGAAGGAAATTCTGTGGTGCTGGTGTTTCGGTCTTGGCCGGCGCACGGCCAACTCAGGCAAGGTGGTCTGACAGGTCGGAGGTCAGGCGGTTGGGCGCGGGTTGCGACGCAGCAGAGGCGCCGCGAAAAGAGGGTAGCGAAGGGTTTTGCTGGTGGTTCGACTTGTTTGTTGTGGTGGTTCAAAGGTGGTTTCCGGCGAGATAAGAAAAACAGAGAAATTTTTGTATTTAAATTTTATTTTAATTTTCAAAATTAAATTCAGAAGTTCAAGGAAGAGAAGAGGAGAATTGAAGCAACCTTTGTGGTTTAGTTTGCTTGGGAATTTTGATGTGAATGAATCAGTATTTATGGGGAAAATTTCTGAACTTGTGGAGCTTGGTCAATACTCCATTAATGGAGGAAGTGAGGAGAGAGAGTTAGAACTTTGAAAATATTTACTCAATATCTGATTTTGTGGACTGATATCAAGTTTCCTTCTGACAAGGTTGAATTGTTGAAAAAAAAAATTGCTCCTTTTGAGCTGTAATTCATTCAGACGAAGGAGGAAGAGAGGAGGGAAGAAGATGAGAAACGTTTCATCTTCTTTCTTTTTCTTTTTCTCTTTCTTTTTTTTATTTTATTTTAGCTTTTCTTTTTGGTAAAAGACACATGGACTTGGACTAATATTTGGGTTTGGGTTACTAATGGATGGACAACATGGACAAAAGTATCCATAAACCAATTTATGAAATTTGATAAATTAGAAATAAAAAATGAATAATAAAATGATTTAATTGAAACTTGTTAAATAAATCAAAATAAATGAAATCATTATTTTAATAAACATAGTTATCAAATAAAATCGCATTATTATAAAATAAATTATAAGTGGAAATAATATTAAACTTTAATAAATAATAAAATAATCGTTTGAAAATTCGGGGTATTACACTTGAAAAGTAAAACAAAGACATATCTAAAAAGAACTAGTAAAACAAAAAAGGTGCATTTTAAGCAAAACAAACTAATAAAAGAGGGTAAAATAGAAAAGGAAGGTTATATATAGGGATAAATAAGGGGTTCAGAGTGATATAAATATCACTCATCATTAACCAATTGCAAAAATTGTTCAACTACTTAATGAAAATATGTTAACAATAAACTAAAACACATAATTATTAAATCAACCAATAAACCATAACATCAACCATAAATACAATAACTTCTTATCTAACCTATAAGTAACAATCCAAAACAATCACTATTAACCTGAAAACCATAACAAATAACAAATAAACCATAACTATTCAGTATCCACCCAAGATCATATTTTATCTCGAAAACTATAACTAATAACATCAAAACTATAACTAACAATGTATAAACTATTACTAATAACTAATTAAAACAATAACTATTAACCTTAGAAATATAACTATTAACCCAGTGCCAAAACTATAACTAATAACAAGAAAACTATAACTAATAACGTGTACACAATTACTAATAACTAAAAACCGTAACTATTAACCTTACAAATATAACTATTTACCCATAACAACACAACCATAACTATACCCCGGGAATGATAACTTATTACTTGAAAACAACAACTACTTACCCAAAACATATATTACAACGAAAACTTTAATAATCTACATAAAACCCATAGCTCATATAATAAGAGATACATTACAGTTTAGACTCATTGATAGAGGTAAACAATGATCCCGTCAAAACAGTGAGAGAAACTAAGCTTTGAGAATTAAGAATATACTTTATTAGGAAAATTAAGAATATACTTACTTGACTTTGATGTATGCAACAATGTTGTTTAATTAAGCGGGAGAAACTAAACTAAACATCATCAAATTCTCATCATTAATATCGAAGAAGACATGAAAAAGGAAATTAGTTGAAAGTTTCAAATATTCGAACAAAAAGAAAGAAAAAGAAAGAGATGTAGGCATTAAAGAGAAATGAAAGTTGGATGGAGGAGAGGAAAATGACAGTGCAAAGGAGAGAGAAACGTAAGGGGTAGAGGAGATGGACATAATTAGAGAGAGAAATAAGGGTTGGCAGAGTAGAGAGAAAATATAAATGGAGAAATATGATGGTTTTACTAGCATAACTAATAGGTTCAAGCGCTTAACTAATTCCACTATTAGCATACCATCAGTTAGACGTGAGACCGTTTTTTTCAAGAATTTGTGAAATGTTAAAGAGTAATCTATATTGTATGTAAAATATAATATATTTAATAATATAACTAATAAATAATCAAATATATTATATACTTCCGCCACATTTTTAGTTCCAGTACCATTTTGACTTTTGACACCATTCACAAATTCTATTTTGACCATCTTGTATTATTTATACATAAAGGAAAACATTGTTATATGGGATCTTGTTGGATTCGTCTCGATATATATTTTCACAATATCAACTTTTTTTTCAACGTTTTGCATTGACAAACATGTAAAGAAAGAACAAATTATAGAAGTAAAGAAAAAACGAAGGATGTATTTACAAGAAATAATTGTTTACTTTCACGTTAATTCAATATCTTTGAATTGTTATGATAAAATACATCTTTGATTATTTTACCAATTTTTTTTTTCGGTTTAGATCATATATATGAAACTAATATGATCATCATATTATACTAAATATTGAATATAGTATTTATATACAATAAAATACTCATTTTATATGAAAAACAAAAAAATAAAAAGTTGATAAAAAATGTGTCACTGACTCGTAATTTTGACCTTAAACTTTGACTTGTAACTCGACTAGCATCGAAACCAATACGAAAAATCACTAGACTTTTGACTCGGCTTATATTTAGTGAACCCAAAACCTACCTATCCGATCTGTTGAACAAGTCTATATGAGATATACGAGCATCATAATTTGTATTGCCGTAGGTATACCCTCGCTTTAATTCAATACTTAGTGCTCCTCCCTGCACCAAAACCATCAATTTTGTGTCATATTGGTAAATTTTGCTTTAGAATAACTCATATTATTGAATTTTCGTGTGTGAAAATGGTTTTTGTTCCTCTTGAATCTGATATATAGCACTTGGAAACAAGTCTGTTGCATACAGCATACGTGATAAAACAAAGGCCTCTTCCTAAAGTCTTTCTCGGTCGTTCCACTATGTCTGTCACTTGCATGAATGCGTACAAATTTACATGGCAAAGCCAATGAGGATTATTTATTGATTAAGGCCATGATGAATATTGCAATAAGCTTCCAACAGACTCCTAATCAGTCAATATAGCGACATATAAAGAAACTTTGAAACTTCTATTGGCTCAACGAAGGGACTAAAATTTTGTTAATATATTGAGCATTATTATTAATGCTTTTTTTTTTAAATTGCAACGTTTTTGGCACTATGTATCACCTGATTTGTTAAGCTGTCTCGCATCATGATGTTATTTGTAACTTGAAATCTTGTGAAAACAGTAAGACTTACTTTGAATGTACATATCTCTCAATATATAAATGTTTTTGACGTGATTCAAATTGGAGTTGATAGCTTGTTCCAAGAACTTCGAACGACAGGTCATATGCCCAATTCTGCTAAGAAACGAGAAAATTATGGCTGTTTTACAAAGAATTGCCAAAACTGGAATTTTGTCTTGCGCCCAATCGGGCACCCTTAGCAAATTATGACCGGGCGAACAACACCCGGTCGTTCTCGAGACATCACCTGGCTTGAAGAAAATGACTGCCTGATCGGGCGACAGGGATTTGACACGGGATGCGCAATTTGTTTCAGGGTTTTGTGCGGAGTATATTCTAGGGTTTTGTTAGGGTTCTTTATGTTATAAAGGATCCCCTTGGTGGTCATTATTTGACACACACTTTTTGCCTCTAGTATTTTAGGACTCCTTATAATTATTCTCTCTATTTTTCTACATCATAGTGAAAAAGCTCTTGATTCCCCCACCTGTTGACGTAGGTCTATTTTGATCGAACCACGTAAATCATTGTGTTCTCTTGTTTATCTTCTTCATTGCTTTTCTCGTTTTCATTATTTCATTGATTTGTTCCGCATTGATCAAACACTACAACACTCTTTTCTTAACACATTATGTAAGAAAAAACATAGTCACGTGTGATCTTGTTAGATTCGTCACAATGCTAGAATTTCAAATATCAAATTTTTCATAAGCTTTAATCGTACATAATGAAAGATATTAACATTCAAAGAAGCGTATCTGCAAACGTGAAAAACGAAATAGTGCAATTAAAGAAAACAGAGAAGTAGTAGTCTTAAAATACCATTACAATAGGCATATTCTCAGATCATAAGAAAGTTGGATGTAAAGATAGACGACCCTTCATCATTTTAAATTTGTTGAAAATGGTGCAATTTATTTTAAGGAAATCAATATAGCATAATGCACCCTAAGGATCGAAGGAGATATATTTGGGATCAAGGGAATAAATACTCCCTGTATATTTTTTTAATCTTTTGTACGCGTTGTAAAATACGTATGCAACCTTAAATATTTTTTATTACATATTAGTAAAAATTATAGTAATAATTAGATATTAATAAAATACTCATTAAGACAAATCAAACAAAATTCAACATGACTATATCTTTTCTTATATATTGAGAAGAATTTAAAAGATTTTCTCGAATTCTGAATAATGTGAAGATTCTAAGTTAGAAAGATAAATATATAGAAAGGGAATATATAGTAAACGCGTATTCGTTGATTTGTTGTGTTTTTGTGAGTTTGTAGCTGAAAATGTCAAGTGATGATGGAACGCATTTAAAACATCCCAACTCCATCGGATATCCTAACTTGAGAAAGTTCAATAGGGCAAGAATAAAGCAAACATAGTCAACAAGCAGTTATTGGTCGTAGAGGGTTTAGTTTCTGTTGTTAGACAATAGACATGCATTTAAGCCATGGCTTCCGTACACAATAGGGTATCTTAATTCTTAACCTTCTTTTTTGTACGAGAATGCTACACGCCTACACCATTTGGTGGAAGCTACAAATAGACAAGCATTTTTATTTTTTTTATTTATGTTAATAGTTGAATTGTATTAATCATTATGTACATTTTTAGTCATCTAGTGGATTGTACAAATACTATAGGGTTGTCCTAAAGCCAGTCTGGCTATGTTGAGAGCTTGATTAGGCACGACCGCACAAGGTGCCATGAACGACATGCTCGCTCATGCTCTTGTCATGCTGCGTTAATTGATCAGATGCAAAGTCAAGGCATTAGGCGAAAGACCAAGGGCCACCGTGTCGGGAGGTGCCTAAGCGATTATGCCTTTTCGTGTCAAAGTTCGTTCTTTGTACCGTGATTTCTCATAGTAAGAATGCGGCCCTGGTTTACCCATATGGGCAGAGTCGTACTTCCAATAAGGGGTGTATATGCTACGAGTCGAGTTTGAGTTTGAGCTAGCTCGACTCAACTCGTTAACATTTTGAGTCGAGCTCACTCGAGTCGAGTTTTGACCGAGTAGATTTCGAGTAGCTTGCAAGTGTCTTACATTAAAAGCAACCCTAAGGTAGAAATGGTTAGATCCAGGTATTTTGCTATTAATAATTGAATATTCGAGTTTCTCACGAGTTTCTGAGTCGAGTTCACTCGAGTTAAGCTTTGATTGAGTCGATCTCAAGTAATTATTGATCTTTATATACATAAAATATGATGCCTACAATAGAAGTCACAATACATATCAACTTGAAACAAATTAAGATTGCATCTAGTACTATGATCCACTTTTAGATGACCTCTATCATATTGATGTTTCACCATATAGCCTTTTATGAGGTGGTCAACCGATATGAGCATCTGCTACGAAATCCAATTTGGAATTGAATAAAAAGAAAAAAAAAACACTCCAAACCCTTTCAAGAGAATATGTCCATGTATTAGAGAAACTCTTTATGAGGGTCGAGGGAGAGGAAGAACATTTATTCTGAATATTAAACTAAACTAATAATACAAAAGAATATTAGGGCTTATCATTGCCAAAGAAAAAAAAAAAACTCATGGCAGCTCTTAAACCGAGAAGAAAGAGATAAAGGGTTGAGAATTGAGATAGAGAGGAGAGAAAATGAGAGATATAACTAGAAGTATATAAGTGTAAATTTTATCTATCTTAGCCAGTAAAGTTTTCATGTCATATTCGTAATTGTTTACCAAAAAAATATTTATACTACTGATAATTCAACGAGATAACTATTTAAGAGTGCTCCAAATGAAGGAGTTGGATTAAGATCCATACTTGGGTAAATTGATCCTCTTGCGGTCATACCTTCAAAAACAAAAAAAAAATTGTAATTTGTTGAGAGTGGGATTTGAACCCACGCCCTTTCGGACCAGAACCTTAATCTGGCGCCTTAGACCAACTCGGCCATCTCAACTTTGGTGTTATATATTCTTGCTTAAATATACTTATCTGTGGATTGCAAATGGAAATGGGTAAGTTCTCTTTTTTTTTTTTTTTTCTTTGAAGAGGGGTGAGTTTTCATCTCATATACTATAATTAAAACTTAATTAGGAATCCATTTCCTATATTATTAAATACTTATAAACCTCATATTTTGCTGTTTCATACATTCTTATTGATTTAGGAAACGGACAGTTCACTTCTATTAGGAAATGGAGGTGATTCTAACTTCTAAATTCTATTTGCTAAAAAAAATAAATGGTTCATTTCCTAAATTAATGATTAAGTATATATAGACGGGATTAAAAATAGGTGATTCCGATGCATCATGCTGACAGAGTGTATACCAAAACTTTAACAATATACCTTTTCTTTCACAGGAACTTCTAAACAACATACCAACTCCCCTACTCAAACATACTATATATAAAACGATTTAACCACATTATACAGCTGATTAAGCTAAGTGAACTAAAATCTTTATGTACTTGGGCAATCAGATTCAGCAAATGTACTGGTCTTACCTCAGAACAAATTATGACACCAGGAAGAAAAAAAGGCATATGGATCAAAGTTGCATATTTTTGAAGAAGAAGCAGTCAGAGGGCAACTCTCCTTTGGCGTGTTACATGAACTTTGATTCTTAAACCACATCAACTTGATCAAAGATCAACTACATGCCAAGGTAGAGAAGCCCTACAACTACATCTCCTTAGCTAAAATTGCGTATTATTTAGCACATACCGCGCTTAAATTGCTTGATGAAAATGAGCTAGCCCGAGTGTGGCTTTATATATGAAGAAATTAGTAAGGCAAAAAAGATATGCCATGGATATACTCATAATTCAATGGTGTGCTTATTTTCTATTTGTAAGAAAATGCTTTTGTCTTACTAATATCTAATATTCTCTATCTAGCTTATGTACCACATCAAAAAAAAATGCTCCAACATGATCTTTGAGATGGAGGAAAAATAAAGGTAGCACAACTCAAGGAAGATGCCATCTTTTAGATGATGGAAAGAGGTAGAGCAAGAAAACTTAGTAGAGGTATATGCTATGTCATATTCTATATGTTAGGCTTTTTTTCCTTTTTTTTTTTGGGTACATGGTATATTTTAGCTTCAAGGGGTTGACTTGTAGAGATGATTTCATAATTTTCTAACATTTTAATAAATTTTATTAATATATTCTTATGTTACTTTAGCTTTTTTAAATAATTTTAATTTTTCGATTAGTCAGTTTCAGACTTTTAGGCTTTGCTATGCACATCAATTTTTAAGTAATCTTATATTTTGTATTGGTCAGACTTATTCCAGTTTCATACTTTATTTCTTCAAGTCACTATAAAGTATAGTCGAGGTATGAACAAATTGATCAAAGTCCAAAGTGCAAGCTAATCCGATGAGATAGAAGGTGATTGGATTGTTTTGAAGATGAGATGAAACTAATAGGCAATAGCAAGGATAGAGTAGTATGTCAATCGTGGGGATTTTATTTGCTCACACTACACGGGTAGCCAAAGGAGGACTATTTATCGATCGATCAGTCGGGCAAGTCCGATCAAAGAGCTTCGGCAAAGCAAGGATTAGAGTTTGAGCAAGAAGCAAAGGATTAGTTAGGCTTGCTTGTTTCGTAGAGATTGTTCAAAGGTTGTAGGCTTAGATAAGAGAGTTTGATGCATCAGAAGCAGATTATTATAGCTGAGGCCTGAGGGTTATAGCTTAATTACCACAGGCTTTGATATGGCCTTCCCTTAAAAAATAATATGGTCATAATCAATTTATAACTGGCTATCAAACGAACTGTTAGTATATACGATTAGCAGGTAGGACTCGCAGTAGGAGTGACATAAAATACCAGCTAGGAGTGAAAATGTAAGCAAAAGGCTATCTTAAGTTCTCATGGTTTCTTATACTTGTACTTTTACAAGAAAGACGAGTGTATTAGTAAATAATCCAATAACAAATTGAAGATGAATGTCAACAGCTTATTAGAAGTAAGCTGTAAAGAGAATAGGCACAACAAAAAGTCATGATCAATCTGTGCAAGTCACTATAACAAATCAACTATGAAAAGAATTCTGTAGTACTTCCCTACAATACAGAGTACCAACAGATACCCAAGTAAGAAGAGAACTAAGTGCAGAAGAAGAGAACAATTTCCGCAACAAAAAACAGATGTCACCGCCATGGTTAAGAACTCAGTAAATGGAGTTGTAGCTCCAGCAAGTTGCCACTATTGAGCTTATGCAGAAGAGGAACGGTGGCAAAAGTGTCATATTCAGAAGTTTATCATTACCAAGATGCCCGAACAAAGTTATGCTAACATCTGCCACCACCCGTGCTGTTGCCCCTACTTCACTTGAAAGTACTTCTGCATTGAATGCTCCTTGCATAAATCTCGATGATGTGAGGCGTGAAAGGAGCAACATGTTCACACCTTCAGCGACGAGTGAAAGTTACGTTAGTACTCAGTAATGCAGATGGTTAGATGCTATAAAATGTAACTGAAACTTTCATATTACAGTATAATAGGTATTTTAACTATCAAATTTCATGAATAACATTTGAATCATTTTCACCATCAAGTGTTATTGAAACTTTATATTACGAGTAATGTAGTATTGCAGATTGCAGTAGGTCTAACCTTGAAGAGTTTGAGAAAATATGAAGACAACAAGGGCATAGGTAACATATTGAGGCACAGAATATAGAAATTTATAGTGAAACCCCACAAGAATTCCGAAACAGACCATGAATTCACATGCCAGCAAAATTTGCCTGCAAAAGATAGACAGCTTTAGATGAAAAACATTCAGATGCCAAAACCAGGAGTCGCGTATCAGTGTTCTGAGGGTAAGTGAAATGAAATTGGCCTTTAGACATTGTAAATATTGAGTGAAACTAATGCCAGTTACCTTTCTTCAAATTTATGACTGATATATCTTCCAACGATGATATTTGCTGGGATTACTGTGAGGGTGAGGCAAGAAAGAAATATAGACAGCACACTAGTAGACCAACCAAAATAAAGTGATGTAATGATACTTGATCCTGAAAGCAAGATTTCCACCACATATTTGAGCA
This sequence comes from Beta vulgaris subsp. vulgaris, assembly GCF_026745355.1. NCBI lineage: Eukaryota > Viridiplantae > Streptophyta > Magnoliopsida > Caryophyllales > Amaranthaceae > Beta > Beta vulgaris. Next base: position 5,044,002 of record NC_079206.1, on the reverse strand, counting down.
TGAAATAGACCAGTAACTGCACCTGCAGAAGATGAAGAACAGATATGAGGCATCAGTTGCGTTGTAAAAGGCCTGCTACGGTGATATTTTCATGCCTTGAGAACTGAAATTTCTTCTTAGATTGAGCTTAAGAAAGTCATTAGATGACCAGATTTAAATTTTTCGCTAAGACGAATAAACCTCTTACAGTCTAACCTCTATTCTATATGTGAACTCCTGACCCTTTGGTGTCCATCCTTAGTTACCTAAATACCCCCAACTACCAACAAGTATTACAAAACCAATTCAAATCTCTATTATATATGGCAACTACCTACTCTAATTAAACAAAAAAAATTAGGATTGCCATATCTCTATCTTTGTTATATATGAAGAATTTTATATGCTTTCGAGTGCATATAAAACTAGTACTGCTAATAGATGATTACCCTCCTAGATTCAAGTGTCTAAATCATTTCACTGACCAACTTTAGAGAATTACTAGCTTATATGGTACTTGTAAATGTTAAAGGAGTGCGAGTTCAACTCACACCATAAAGCATGCACCCAAAAGACTTAAACTGTTTGATTTGTTCTTGTTTCACCTGGAATCTGGATCAGTCACCACAAAGGGGATGACAGGACCAAATAACAATGTGACTGGTAGTCAGATATAAAGCCCAAGAATAACTTAGAAACTCTCTGCCCTGCTGGTGGAAGCTACATGGGAGAATCAGATGGGCGTCACCCCATCCCAACTTAAAATTTTGATCATAGATGTTTATACATCTGAGAAAAAGAAAAAAAAATACATGGATGCTCTCATGTTCTGTTTTGGCGAGAAGCATCAGAGCTTATACCTTTGCAGGTATTCGGCTTTATTTCTGTTGCTTCTTTCTGATCTCTTCTATTTCTGATTAATTGTTTCAGTAGTTTTGAGAAACTAACGATTATGATATCGTATTTTCTTTGCATCAATCTCTAGCATTGTCCCTAGTGGCATGTATTAGCCCCCATCTCATATTGGGAAACAAATAGGGCAAGAGTTTCCTCATGAAATAACAATATAACTACTTACCACACCATTTCTTTTCATACATACAACAAATGTCAGAATCAGTAATGAGAGACCATTCATAACTCATAAACATACCTGAATAGAAGGTGTCAGTAATCTGTATGCGTTAGCACCTGAATAGGTGACTCTTCCACGTCCTGGAGGAGAAGACCTTTGACGTCTATTGTGCTCTCTATGAGCATCATCATTTTCATGTTCAACGTTCAGCAGCAGTGGTAGGGTAATGGTTCTCTCACTTCCGTTGCTTGTTACTTGTCCTGTCACAGATAAAGCAGAACTCTGATGCTCAGCCTTGTATTGCATATATATCTCATACATATTTAGGGAAGTAGCTCTTTATCTAACACTACATGCAAACTACTAATCATGACGAATTTAGAATTTTCTGAAGCTCTTATAATAATGAACCCAATTACACCAGTTCCAAGTATATTCATAGATTATCTTTAAAGAAATTAGAGTTTTAACTACATTATAAATGGGTAAACTCAGTATACCTGATGCGGAGTCTTGTTCAACACTCTGTTTATATGAAGGTTCTTTAAAAGAGATGCATAACCAAACTAAATAAAGAAGCCATGCCGCAGCCATAACCCATCCTGGTAAGGTTTCCTGATTGAAAGTGAACTTGTGAATCTTGAAACTTACTTGAAGTAAGCCAGCAAGAGCAGGGCCACAGGAGACTCCAAGAGCACTGGCAAAAATAAGACCCACTGATGCATACATCCGATTCATGAGGGGTACAAAGTCACTAATGTAGCGCCGATTAACTGGTCTAGCATAGCCCAATCTGCAATGAGCCATATGAAAATCAGATAAATTGTCAAAGAAAAAATAGTTACACTAAAATGAAAATTGGTTGTTCATACTTGTTTCATACAATGTACACTTTTGTACTCATTGTTCACAAAGTTCATAACTATATTTCAATTTTGACAGAATTAATTAAAAGCTTTATTATACAAATCAATTCAAGTGGTAGACATTCGTATAAGATAAGCACAGCATAGTAGTTAGCTTCTTGGTTTTATGGAAAGAAAAACTCTGTCCATAATTTAACTTACTGGTAAATAATCAAGCATGAAATAAGCTTGAAGTGGCATCTGATTGTCGGCAATAGAAGGAGTTTCCGATGAATTTGGTGACATTAGCTAAAAAGGAATCAAAACTGATGAGGTAGCTGATTGCATGAGGTGTTTGATAGAGCTATTATATTAAGTAGCTGAAACGTTAAATAGTTCTTTTTTTTTTTTTTTTTTTTTGAGAAGATGGTAAAGATGGAGAAAATTCAGCTCCTTTTCTTTGGAAAAGCTACTCAAAATAGCACTTCAATTTAAATCCTCTTAAGCTCCTTCAGATTATTCAAGGTATATGTCAATCAGTACCAATGATTTCAATAACTTAAATGTTTCAGCTACTTATCATATAAGGTAGTTAAAATGAGTTACCAAACGTAGCTATACATTATTAGTTTCAGCAACTTATCACTTTCAATTGTCCTCTTTTTCGGTTTCATCTAACTTATCAGTTTAAGTTTTGTTTCAGCTAATGTTAGCGAACATAACCAACGAGGGTAGAGGTCAGAGAATAAGCCTTCATTAATTCATATAAGATATATAGATAGAGAAAAAGAGGGCAAGCAAGGACTCACCCACAAATAAAACGACCAATCAAGACGATCCAAATTGAGTTGGTATCATATGCCAATGCGTACAGGATGTTTCCAACAATGAGAACAACACTGCTGAATAGAAGAGGTCTAAAGTATGATTTATTAGACCAGGCACGCAAGTACAGGGTTGAGAACAACTGCGCGAAGGCCATTGCTCCAATTATAACACCACAGGTAGTTGCATGATGGCCAAGGCTTAAGGAGTAGTTACCAGCAGTAGGAATAATAACATAAGTGTTGGCCATGTAGAGGAAAGCATTCACCAAGTTCAGAAGAAGTGACATGAGATGGTAATTTTCATCATCATGTGCTTTTCTTTCAACGGGAGTTGGAAGCTCTTCTGCCACCATAAACTCATGCTGAGCAAGGCTGTGAAGGAACTTCGAGGACTCGTTCAGCTTGTTCATAGCTTGGTCAATTTCATGAAGGATGGGATTCTGTAGCAGTTATATTTTGTTGTGAGATGATCATCTTACAGGAGAATAAGGAGCACATTAAAGAACAAGCAGCACTAATTGAGGACAACATGAAACAAATACATTGCTCACAAACAAGTCATGGCTTATAATTATGTAAACCTGAGATGGTGGAGGCAAATTTGATGAAGTAGGCACTTCTTGGAGATCTTTTACCCCGTTACTTATGGCTCCTGCAATTGCAGAAATCCCCTGGAGGTTTCTCAAAGTTTAAGAGAGGGATTAGAAACAAATTAAATTAGAATACTGTAACCAACATCAAATTGATGAAAAAAAAGTTCTGTGCACAAATATTCTTTAACAACTAGGTCAAATAAAGTCTCCTCAGAGTTTGACAAATTTCATTTTAAGAAGGGTTTGCAAACAATACATGGTTGCATTTGAAGCATCGTCCTATGGAAACAGCACTCTTAATTGACAGAGGTATATGCATCATTTGTGTTGTCAGTTGTTTTCCAAACTTTATGACGTATGATCTTATCATAGCTGTGTAAATTTAAGATCACATTCAGCTCATATAGCCTAAAAAATTCAATGGAATTGAATTTTTTTTGTAGGCATGGCCAACATATGTAATTCTATCTATTTAGGTTAAACTCCTATCTTTCAATGAAAAAATGCTGAATGGAGGAGAGGGACCAGACAAGGATGGATTACCACATGCATGAGCAGCTTTTGCAGCATCGAGAAAGGGTGATTTGCCCGACTGCAGACATAATGATCAGTGAACCCACAACGAAAGTTTTTATCGAACTTTTTGAGGATCTTTCTAACAGCAATAGCATTTATCTCAACAAAAGAAACAAGACGTAGAAGGTCCTGCCCTGCTATCCTATAAGCTTCCTGTAGGTCATATATCTTGGGTAAATTTAGCTTTGCAGGTTCATGTTCTGTAAAGATATCAGGTCCAAGGATGGCGACAGTCCCTGCAAGTTTCCCTTGTTCTTCAATGAGAAAAAGTACAACCTTTTCAATCTACGATACACAAAGAAGAGGAAAAATGGGAAATACATAATCGTTAAGTTAGAATAAGAATTTCATACCACCAGATATGTGTTTCATAAGAAGTTATCAGATACCTCATAATCGAGGGTCTTCGAGAAGTCTTTGATAACAGCTTGCTGATCATATATTCCATCATCTATACTATGGGCATATTGTTTGAGTTTCTTCTTTAGGGACTTGTAGTTTATGTAGTGCCTGAAAGATACTAGATATCAGGGATCAAATTTTCTACACCCATATCCAAGTTAATAAATGTTAGCTTGTCTAATGGGAATATAATAACAGTCTGATCCAAGTTAATTCATACAGGGTTTAAGAAGAGAAAGCACTCGCAAGTACGACTCTCTGCAATGGTTACACAAAGCTTAATCAATGATGATCATAGTAGTTAGTACAATTAACCAGACGTTCAAAGCTTTTGCTACTCTCTTAATTCAGCAGCATAGAGCCTACTATACCAGTCAATCATACAGTATGAATCATCTTAATTCATTCTTTCACCCCCACTGCAACAGTGATGAGTGAACATATATGTCAACATAAACACTCAATTAAAACATAATACTGAGGCACAAACCCTTATAATCTCATTGATATATGAATAAAAAAATATCTATAGATATGTTGGTGGAGTATTTATTTCATTCATATCTTACGAGTTATTTTCACCCGAACTTATCTAAATCGAACTTATCTAAACTGATTGGACCTATGAGTTGTGAGCCCTGATTTCACGTTACTCAAACCCGATTGGACCTAATTATCCCTGAAGCCAATTTTTTCAAGGACGCCACCTCTGTTAATTATGCACTCACATATTCATTGGGTCATTTTATCAAACATCTGGCATGCAATTCAACCTCTCGAAAAAAAAACCTTATAAATCCTACTGTAGTGAAATGAACACCACATACAAATTATACAGACATGCATTTAAGTAAATGGAAGATCACCTTAAGAGGATAGTGAAGAACTCAAAAGTTAAAAGTGATTTAGTCCCATATTCAAGCGGTATTCTTGCTCCATTATTGTTGTTCAATTTCCCATTATAGATATGGCTGATTTCTCCCTATGTTTATATCTGATTGGACATGGTCGATTCTTGCCCTTGGTAGACCTGATCTCTCCTAAAACTTAAAAGTTAAATTTTAATTTTTTCCAGATTTTTCAACAAATACCTTTGAATAATTTCTTTTGCATAAATATTCTCAAACCTTTCAACATACAATCCGACTTGCGTGGACCCGGTTCACATTAAAAATAGTGTGGACCAGGTCCAGGCACGTGACCCGTTATATCACTTTAACATACACTATATCATTTTAACATATACTATATCATTATAACATACACTATATCACTCTAACACACCCTATATCACTTTAACATACACTATATTACTTTAACATACACTATATCATTTTAACACACACTATATCACTTTAAGTCTTTAACACTCCCTATATCACTTAACACACACTATATCACTTTAACATACACTATATCATTGTAACATATATTATATCGCTTTAACACACACTATATCACTTTAACATACATTATATCATTTTAACATACACTATATCGTTATTACATACACTATGTCACTTTAACATACACTATATCACTGTAGCATACACTATATCATTTTAATATACACGATATCATTTTAACATACACTATATCACTGTAACATACACTATATCATTTTAATATACACTATATCATTTTAACATACACTATATCATATCAATATACACTATCATAAACTCACGTGATATGGATCGGGTGCACACTAATTAGTGTGCACCGGATTCATATTAGTTTTTTTATTCAAAATATACCCTTCAATTCCTCTTTTGGCTGCACAATTGGTGACCAAATCAAAACCTTATCTCAATCCTCAATCTACTAAAGGAGCAAGTAGATTTAAATCTGCGACTTTACAAATTCATTCTCCCTAATCACAATTGGGATATCCAAAGTCTAAAAGAATGGCTTCCTCCCCATCTAATAAAGACCATTAGAGAAATTATGATATTGCTCACTAGCTTAAATTTACGGTTATTTCACCAAATACCTTTGACAAAAAAAATTATTCACCAAATACTCTTGACAAAAAAATTTATTCATCAAATACCCTCACTTTTTTCAAAATTCACCAGATACTCCTAACCTTTAAAAAAACTCACCAGATACCCCAAATTTTTTAAAACACGACACAATTAAAATTCCCTTAATGACTAACGGCTGTTAGCTCCGTTAGTCATTAGCATTAATTAACCCTAACAAACTCTAGTTAATCCTAAAAATCCTAAAAACCTAACTCACACTAATCCCCTTCTCTCCTCTAACCCACAAGCCCTTAGCCCACCACCTCCCAACAACCCTATCCCCACCAGCCCCCATCCCCTCCACGGCTCCACCTCCCACGCAGCTCCCCCTTCCCCTTCCTCCTCCCCCGCAGCCCCCCTCCCCCAGCCCGCAGCCGTGCCTCCCCTACCTCCCACGCAGCTCCCCCTTCCCCCTCCCCCGCAGCCCCCCTCCCCCAGCCCGCAGCCGCGCCTCCCCCTCTTCCTCCCCCACAGCCCCCCTCCCCCAGCCCGTAGCCGCGCCTCCCCTTCCCCTTCCCTACCACCCAGGCCGAATCCCCCTCCCCACCACCCCAGCCCAAATCCCCTTCCCCCTCCCCATCCCCCTCCCCCTCCCTACTACCCTAGCTCGAATCCCCCCCTCCCCCACCCTTTCGAACTCACACCTTCGAACTGACAGCCACCCAATCCCTTCGAACTCGGCGCTCCTCCTAACCCGTCGCAAAATCACGAATTTCGAAGTCGGTGGTGCTGCATTTCTTGCGAGGAGGTTACGAGAGAGGGGGTTGCGAGGGAGCTGCGTGCAGGGGGTTGCGGGAGAGCTGCGTGCAGGGGGTTGCGGAAGGCTGGCTGCGGGGGAGGGGAAGGGGTGGGTCTGGTGTTGGTGGCTGAGGGGGAGGTGGCTGGTGGGGCTGAGGTTGGTGATGGAGTGGTGGGCTGGGGGCTGGTGGGGCTGGGGTTGTTGGGGGAGTGGGGGATGGTAGGTTAGGGGAGAGAGATGGTTAGGATTAGTTAGGGGTAATTAGGTTGACTTAGGGTTAATTAGTTTGATTTAACGGATGACTAACGAACATCAACATTTGGATTATCTGGTGAATTTTTTAAAAAGTTAGCGGTATTTGGTAAATTTTGAAAAAACTGAGGGTGTTTGGTGAATAAATTTTTTTGTCAGGGGTATTTGGCTTAGGGTTTAGGGGTCCCACTCCCACTCTAACATATTAGGGGTCCCACTCTAATATGGGGTCCCACTCCCTCTAAACACCCCAATTGTTCATTTCCTGTGAAACCCAAAATTGCCTCGAAATGAACGTAAAGACATCCATATATATTCGTCTGAAGCCACATTACTCCTTTCCAATGACCTCCCATGGCCCTACGAGGCATCCCATGGCTTTCGCAGCTCGGGGCCGGAAAAGTCTGAAAGCATGTATTATAACATTTTTAGCTGTTTTTGGGACATTTTTTACTTCTCCAGGCCTGGTCATATTTTCTCCCGAAACATTTTTAGGAGTGCCGACGTGACTTGTAACGTTGTGCGAGTCCTTGGCACAATTTACATTACCTCGAAAAGACTCTAACATCCCATTTGTTCATTTCTCGTGAAACCCAAATTGCCTCGAAAATGAACGTAAAGGCATCCACATATTCGTTCCAAGCCACATGACTTCTTTCCAATGACCTACCATGTGCCGAGGAGGCATCCCGTTACGTTAGGAGCTCGGAACCCGGGAAAGTCCCAAAGCGTGTATTATAACCTTCAATTTTGATTATTTTTGGGACATTTTTAGATTTTTTCGAGTCGGGTCATATTTTCTCCCGTAACGTTTCCTAGGACGGCCGACGTGACTTGTAACGTTGCGCGGGTGCTTGACACTATTTAAGTTACCACGAAAAGCCTTTAAAACCCCATTTATTCATTTCTCGTGAAATATAAATTGCCTCGAAATGAACGTAAAGGCATCCATATATTCGTTCGAAGCCACATGAATACTTTCCAATGACTTACCATGGCCATATGAGGCATCCCGTGACGTTTGAAGCTCAGGCCCGAGAAAGTCCGAAAGCGTGTATTATAACCTTCAATTTTGGCTGTTTTTGGGACATTTTTGGACTTTTATAGGTCTGGTCACATTTTCTCCTGAAACGTTCCTAGGAAAGCCGACGCGACTTGTAGCGTTGCGCGGGTGTTTGGCAGCATTTGTGTTGCCTGAAAAAGCCTCTAAACACCCTATATGTTCATTTCCGTGAAAACTAAAATTGTCATGAAATGAACATAAAGGCATACATATATTCGTTCCAAGCCACATGACTTCTTTCCAATGATCTCCCACGTCCCTAGGAGGCATCACATGGCATTCGGAGCTCGGCCCCGGGAAAGTCTGAAAGCGTGTGTTATAACCATCAATTTTGGCTGTTTTTGAGACATTTTAGGACTTCTCCGGGCCTGGATATATTTTCTACCAAAACGTTCCTAGGAAAGGCGACGTGACTTATAACATTGCGCGGGTACTTGGCACCATTTGTATTGTCTCGAAAAGCCTCTGAACACCGCATTTGATGATTTTTCGTGAATCCCAAAATTGCCTCAAAATGAACATAAATGCATCCATATATTCATTCCAAGCCACTTGACTTCAATCCAATGACATCTCATGTCCCTCGAAGGAACCTCGTACCGTCCGGATCTCGAGCCACGGGAAAGTACGAAAGCGTGTATTATAACCTTCAATTTTGGTTGTTTTTGGACTTATCCAGGCTCGATCATATTTTTCTACCAAAACATTCTTAGGAGTGTCGTTATCACTTGGAACATTTCCCGGGTCCTTAGCATCATTTGCGTTGCCTCGAAAAGCCTCTAACACCCTATTTAATTTGTTCAGTTCTCATTAAACCCAAAATTGTCTCGAAATAAACGTAAAGGCATCCACATATTAGTTCCAAGCCACATGAATCATTTGCAACGACGTCTCATTTCCCCTATGAGGTATCACGTGGCGTTTGGAGCTCGGACAACGGGAAAGTCCACATAAGTGTATTATAATCTTCAATTTGGCTGTTTCTGGGACATTTTTTGACTTTTCTGGGCCATGTCATATTTTCTCTCGAAAGGTTCCTAGGAAAGCCGACGTGACTGCTTGTAACGTTGCGCGGGTGCTTGACACAATTTTTGTTGTCTCGAAAAGCCTCTAATCTAAGCACCCCATTTGTTCTTTTCTCGTGAAACCTAAAACTACCTCGAAATGAACGTGAAGGCATCCACATATTCGATCCAAGCCACATGACACCTTTCCAATAATCTCCCATGCCCCTAGGAGGCATCCCGTGATGTTCGAAGCTCGAGCCCCGAGAAAGTCCGAAAGTGTGTATTATAACCTTCAATTTTGGCTATTTTTGGGACATTTTTTGACTTATGCGGGCCTGGTCATATTTTCTCCCGAAACATTCCTATGAGTGCCGACGTGACTTGTAACGTTGCGCGGATGCTTGACACAATTTACATTGCCTAGAAAAGCCTCTAAACACCCCATTTGTTCATTTCTCGTGAAACCCACAATTGCCTCGAAATGAACGTAAAGGCATCCACATATTCGTTCCAGGCCATATGACTTAATTCCAATGACCTCACATGTCCCTAGGACGCATCGTGTTCTGTTTGGAGCTCGGACCCCGAAAAAGTATGAAAGCGTGTATTATAACCTTCAATTTTGGTTGTTTTGGGGACATGTTTTGAGTTCTCCGGATTATCTCCCGAAACGTTCCTAGGAAAGCTGACGTGACTTGTAATGTTGCGCGGGTGCTTGACATCATTTGTGTTGGCTCGAAAAGCTTGTGAACACCCCATTTGTTCATTTCTCGTGAAACCCAAAATTGTTTCGAAATGAACATAAACGCATCCACATATTCGTTCCAAGCCACATGACTCCTAGGTCCCAAGGAGGCATCCCGTGGAGTTCGGAGCTCTGGTCCCGGAAAAGTCTGAAAGTGTGTATACCTTCAATTTTAGCTGTTTTTGGGACATGTTTGGACTTGTCTGGGCCTGGCCATATTTTCTCTCGAAACGTTCCTAAGAAAGCTGACGTGACTTGTAACGTTGCGCGGGCCGGGTGCTTGGCACCATTTGTGTTATCTCGAAAAGTCTCTTTTTTTTTTTTTGGTAAACATGGCATTTCATTCATTAACTAATAGTGTTAAACATATTACAATCCGAGAGAAGTTTTTCTGCGCAGTAACTAGGGGGGTGGGGAAAAAACTAGTTACACTGCTATCTCCATCCATTGTCCTACACGCCTTGGCCATGAGGTCCGCCACAACGTTGTACCGCCTACTGCAATGCTTAATCTGAAGATCCGGCCTCTTGGTAGTCCACAGCCTGCACATGTTAATCAAATTGGAATATAGGTCAGAATCCCCCACCCATGAGGAGCTGGGTAGCATCTTTACAGTCGGAATAAATTATGGCCTTTGGAAGGTTGTACTTGTCAACAAGACAGAGAGCCTCGAAGATTGCTAAGAGTTCAGCTGCAAAGGAGTTGTTAGTATAGATCTTCTTCCCAAATCCCCAAAGCCAGTGACCATCCCCTCCACGAATCACCCCCCAATCCCTGCGGCATCCCATTTGTTCATTTCTCGTGAAACCTTAAATTGCCTTGAAATGAACGTAAAGGCATCCATATGTTTGTTCCAAGCCAACTAAATCCTTTCCAATGACCTCCGATGGCCCTAGAAGGCATCCCGTGGCGTTCAGAGCTGGGACCCCAGGAAAGTTCGAAAACGTGTATTATGACCTTCAATATTTGTTATTTTTGGGACATTTTTGGACTTCTTTGGACATGATCATATTTTCTCCCGAAACATTCGTAGACGTGACTTATAACATTGCGCGGGTATTTTGCACCATTTGCATTGTCTCGAAAAGTCTTTGCACACCGCATTTGTTCATTTTTAGTGAAACCCAAAATTGTCTCAAAATGAACGTAAATGCATCCATATATTAGTTCCAAACCACTTGACTCCTTTCCAATGATATCCCATGTCCCTAGAAGGCACCCTATGTCGTCCGGATCTCGGGCCACGCGAAAGTACGAAAGTGTATTATAACCTTCAATTTTTGGTTATAAAACCTTATTTAATTCATTTTAATGCGAGGATTTCAAAACACCAACTTTTTATAGATATTACTTATACGCAATTTGAGATATCAATGCTCAAAGAAGCGTTTTGGCATGCGTGAAAAAGCAAATGGTGCAACTGAAAAATCTAAAGAAAGTATATTACTCCCTCTGTTTCTATTTTTAATTTACTTATTTTACTTTGGGGAAGAACCAAAGAAAAAGTCCAAAAGTGTGAGAGATTAACTGAAATGGTGGAGAAAGAGAGACTTTAAGGTGGTTTATAAATTAAAAAGTGGACCATATGGATGGAAAAAGAGGAAAAAGTGCATGAGACGTGTTACTAAACATAGAAAAAACAATATGTATAAATTAAAAAAAATTAGACCGAAAAAAAAGTAAGTAGATTAAAAAAGCAAGCAATGGAGTATAATACGACTTTTGTGATTAAGCCCCCTAATAATTATTTTTATGCTTATAATTACTAACTATTATATCAATTTTAATTTTTGGTACCACTGTTAAATTTGGACTCGCTCCAATTGCCCAACATCTTCCCCTATTTATCCTCCTACTATTTTGAACAGTTCGTCTTGTAGCAAGAAGACCACCTAATTTTAATTTATAATTAGGCGTGGTCCACGCCCAATATTAAAAAGAGAATATGTTACCTTTCTTAATATAATGACTACTTTAATCCATTTAGTGACTAGTTCAATGCGTTCAGTACGATTGGCGGGTTATTTATTGAAATTGTCTGTTGTAGTTTGAGAATCAAAGAAAACAAAGGAAGAAGAAGAGAAGGGATGACTAGATTAGTGTGAGATGCATAGGGATAGTGTTGGGTTAGAGTGAGATGGAATGAGCTTGTTAGGAGAATGCAACCTTGATTTTATCTAATTTTATGTTAAAGATAGACCGTCTATTTTTTATAATTTGTGTATTTTGATTTCACTTATATAAACCCTCCATCTACATCACTTGTGTTAATAAGTTAGCTCTTACTCATCAGCTCTATCATTAGAGGTTTAACTTTATTTAGGGTTATATAACCAGTTTTGATATAAGGTTATTCAATTTGGGTGTATTTCACTTAATATAATTAATACTAGAATTTTTTGCACGCGATGCGTGCTTGAATTTTTTTCGAATTATAAACTCGATTTTCTTCGGCATAAGAGTCAAAATTTGAACATTAAACATACGAAGTATAATTGTTTTTAATTGCAAAATTTAATTGATTTAGTTTATGTCACTTAAGTCTCTCACAATTCTTTATTTTTATTTTATTTTTTACTTCTCAAAGTTAAATTCTATGAACAAAATAAAAATTTTATTGAATTTATTTATGATTTCTAATATTATAATTTTTTAGTTGATTTTGAATTAAGTACAATACTTCATTATTTGTAAAGAAAGTGGACACTTTGATTTCAAGTCAATTGTTTCATAGGTTATAGTTTGTAAGTGAATTTTTAAGTTTTTATAAAGTTTCCTCATTTTAGTGATTTGCATAATGTAAATTATGCAATTTTATGATTTTAGTTGACTTGTGAGTGATTGTTATAATTATATTTTTGTCTGAACCCTCTTTGATTTGTAAGTGAATTTGTAATTTAGAATGGGAAGGGGATAACATAGTCTTTTCATTCGGGGACACTATAGCTCCCTCCTTCCCTTATATAATAGAGATATGTTGTACTTTAATTCTTGAATGATATTTTACTTAAACCTTTTTACCTTGATAATTAATCGCTATTATATAATAGAAAAAGATAGGTCCAAATATATGTAAAAGTTTCATTATATATAGGAAGCACTATAAAAAAATAAATAATTTTCCTTGTCTAACTTCTAAATTCTGATTTCACTACAAATACACTATTTTTTTTTTATCATGACCCACCATTAATTGTGAATGGTTCTTGAGAATAGTGATTTGTAAGTAAATTTTTGTAAATGTTTTTGTATGTATTGACGTTCTAGGTTATTAGTTTTAGTTTGTATATTAATTTTAAGTTTTAATAAAGTATTCTGATTATTTGAGTGACTTGCGTGTTTTTTATAACGTGATTTTGTCAATTGTATGAGTGTCGATTTTGATTTTAAGTTTTAATAAAGTGATTTGTGAGTGAGTGTTGTAAATTAATTTTAATTCAGTAGTTTTCTTTGAGTGTCGATTTTGATTTTGACATTCCTTTTGTAATTTAGAAAGAGAAGGGGGGTAATATAGGCATTTCAAAAGAGGACACCATTGCTCCCCCCTTCCCTTATATAATAGAGATTAACTGATAATTGCCATATCATATGTGGTTACTAGGCTGTGAACTTGGTGGAATATCCCAAAACCATAAATAAGGGTTAGAGGTCATCATGATCGAGTTTTGTCCTAAAAAAAAGAGGCCCGTTTCGAGCCAAGCCTCAACTGGGACTAACTTTTTCGCGTCAAAACCCGCTAAGGCTAGGGCAAGTGGGTTTTCGGGTTTTCGAGCCAAATTTTTTGTATTTGGCTTGTCCACGGATCACCTTTTTTGGCCGAAAATCAAGCTGAGACTGAGTTGCGAGCCGAAATTCAAGTCCAAAAATTATAAATTTTCAGATCAAACAGGGTCAATGAAAATCACCTATAATAAGGGTATTTGATTTAGGTTATTTGGTTACTTTTCAACTTCACTTTTGGCATGAGATTTAGTTTGGGAAAAATTAGGGAAAAAGTTGAAGTCGAACCCACAAACAGAAAATAGATGGTTTTGTATTTTATAGTAATAGTAGCAAATAGAGAAATTTATTTAGGTGATTTTTTTAAAAAGCGAAATTGCTCCTCCTTTCTATAAAGTTAGTTATACATCTAATTGTAGTACTCCCTCTGTGTTTTTTTTATCTTTCTCACTTGGAATCTTGACACTATTCATGCATAGAGAGAATCTTCTCAAATGTTCTCAATTTATAAGAAAAAACATAGTCATGTGAGGTCTTGTTTGATTCGTCTCAATTAGTACTTTATTAATATTCAATCGTTATAATTTTTACTAATATATAATGAAAGATATTTAAGTTTTAAAACATGCATTGGAAGACGCGCACAAGAAAGAGAGAATGATAAAAAAAAAACAGAGGGGGTATGTTTCATTAAGTTGGTTACACTTTAGTTTCTTTTTCACTCATATTTGAATATATTTAATTACTATTTTACTCAAACCTAGTGCACTTTATCAGTTTATCTCACATTCCTTTTCTTTTTCACTAAAAAAGATGTCACTATCTATTAGTCTGTATATTATCGACACAATACTACCTCTCTCGCTCTTCCACATTTTTTAGTTACTTTAACTTATATTTCCTCCGTTCCAAAATAAGTGAAACACTTGTCTCAAAAAGCTCTCACATAAATGAGAGAAGTGTTTCACTTATTTTGGAACGGAGGAAGTATATATTTTTGTGGATAGTTAGTTTCTAAAACTATTTGAGATAACTTAACAATTAGGTGTTATAAAAACCAATAAACCCGACCCTAATATTACCGGCTAGCAAGAGGGATGATCAATTCCTAGAAAGTAAAACAACACGATTGAGGGAAGCCAAGGCTAGCTATCTGCATTCATTGGTGGTGAGCCATGTACCATGGTGTCTTGATCAAATAAAGGAGGTTTCATGTAACACACATGTGAAGGGAGGGTTGATAGATTTCCCCATGTGTGTGTTAAAAGGCTTGTTCCATACTGGAAAGTTGTGTGAGGAGACTAGTTTTAATCTTAGCGCAGACTATATATTCTCCTACTGCTAATTGGTTTTAGCACGAAACATTACTGAGTTTATACGATGTCTAACTTTCTTTGTCGCAAGCCTGATGTTGTAGGTACACAATACAACATTGAACATATCTAAGGGATTTATTTGGTAGAATCCATGAATCATGGCTAAACATAAGGCGTGTTTTGAGAAGAAAAAAAAAAACTTGAGGGTCAACTGATGGATCTTTTGGATAATCAATCCACACATCACATATGGACTATGGAGGTAGTATAACCAAATATTAAGCCAATAAACATCACATTTCAAATTCCTCTACTTTATTCAACATATTGACAAACTATGTTTTTCTTACTTTTTTGAACAATAGGCCAACTATATATATTATATATATAGCGCATATAGAGTTGCAAAACGATACTAGACCATTTAGGTAAAGCACCCATGCATGCATGGTGGTTTTCTCCATTCAATAACTGCAAGTCTGCAACCATTTATGCTCAAATTAAAGTGATGAAGATATCAAGGATGTCTTGGCCTGGTTTAGATTGAGGTGTTGTGAACGATTGGTCACAGGTTCCAATTCCCCCTCCCCTTCTTTACTGTTCTCGTGACTCATGAATAAAAAAATTTTGCTAAAGATTGATGTACTCACTCTTCCCACCCTTGGATTCTGCTTTCCTGCAATTGTTTCGAGAAATGTACCATTCTATAGTATTTGGGAAGCAATACCTGCTAATGAAAAAATAATTGAAAAGTTAATTATATATCATGCATTATATATTCTGACACGAAAAAAAATGAAAAAAGAGATAATGACACTAAAAATAAAGAGGAATTGCCACTTACCAATATCTTTGAGATAATGAAAATTGACGATTAATAAGTTATGATCTTCCAAGGTGATTATACTCGAAATTAAAGAATATATTAAATGAAGTACCTATGATAAACACATATTGTGTAGGACTTCCGATAGATCCAATCGCATATACGAAAAGCATATGCACTTTCCCAGCTGAAAAATATTGTACACTTTGAATTAGTTGCAAGCACTATGTACATTTCTCTCACTTTCTCCTCTTTTTTGTATTTATAAATATATTTGAAAAGAAAACGCGCCTTATGTATTCATACACACACGCACATACAAATTACTGTTATTATAATTACTTATTCAATACTCCTACGTTGAGCACTCTTAACAATGAAAAAAAAATGGTTCATGAGGATGAACCTTTTTTTTTTGCTTAATCATGAACTGGTAAATGATTCGTTCATGGATCGAGACGAACCTATCCGGTTTTTACGAATGGTTCGTGTGTTAAATTCATCACAGCAGGTTGTATGTGGATAGAGAAAAAAAAAGCAAAAAAACTAAAACATGCCACATGTCACTAGTTGATTGGAATAAAGGGTGCTGGAAAGGCAAAAAAAAAAAAAATTGGACGCCTGTAGAAATTCTGACGCGCTTCAGAATTACTGCAGCCCAATTACCTCACGCCATGTGGCAGGTTTTTATTGGCTTTTTTTCTTAATGTTACAATTTTTATAACGTTAATATTTCAAAAAATACAATTTGAAAAAAAAAAAAATATCAAAATTCATATTTTTTTATTCTCTATAAATAGACACCAATTTTGCTACATTTTATTTATTTATTTTATATTAATTCATACAACTTCATAGAATTATTTAAAGAGAGAGAAAATATGGTGGGGGTAGTAAAAAAGAATGAGAAATAGTGATGAACCATTATTTTTGGATTCATGGTTACGAGTGAAATTGAAAATGGTTTGTGAGAATGATGTGGAGGAGAGAGAAAAGAGGAGAGAGAAGGATGAACCATTTATTTGGGTTCATTGATAAGAATGCTCTTAGCTGCAAAACTTAAATTTTTGTACTATTTATATACTAATTCTGATTGGAGTTTTTTTAACTCATATAAAATAAAATTTTAGTATGTAAGATGTTTTTAAATTTATCTTAATGTATATATATAATATATCAATTTTTTATTACCATTTTCAATAATATATTAAAGATCATCAAACTTCTCTTTCAACAAGCATAAAAGTTAAAGTGATATGATTAATGATCATAAGCAAGAGAAAATTAAAAGAGAGAATATTTGACAATATCAAACATCTATAAAATACTATTATTTTATATAATTTAGTAGCATATGTCAATTTCTTAAGATTTGTCCGTCTTCTTTTCGAAAAAGCCTTGCCGATAGAATAAGCATTTTGATGCTTATTGACTCCTCGTATTATGGCAATTATCTCATCTTTATCCTCTTTCTCTTTAATACTTTTTAGTTAGTGTTGAATATTAAGCAATATGTATAATTGATGATCATAAACAAGAGAAAAATAAAAGAGAGAATATTTGACAATATCAAACATCTATAAAATACTATTATCTATATAATTTAGTAGCATATGTCAATTTCTTAGGATTTGTCGTCTTCTTTTCGAAAAAGCCTTGCCAATAGAATAAGCGTTTTAATGATTGACTCCTCGTATTATGGCAATTATCATATTGACATGTTATATCATATATGGCTTGCATTGGTTTTTTTCCATTATCCTCTTCTAATTGATGGAATTGTTCGAATTGAAAGCTTGTTCATGTCAACTCTATGAGTGAACCATTCAACGTACTCTTGGTCTATGTATATGAGAACATGTCCATATAGGATATTAGAGAAAACAATTAGTAGCCTAATCTTCGTACAATACTTCATGTACAATTTTCATTCAAGTACATTATGCTTTATGTTTCATTGTCTTATCGATAATGTCATTATATTATAAAATGATTATAAATATTTTCAGAGTTAATCTTATCATTTTAAGTAAGAAGGCTGGATTTGGTTTGTATTCTCTTCCTAATTTCCTTTTTCAATAGATACGACAATAGACGATTGATATTCGAATATAAAAAAAAAGACAGAATATTACTTCAAAAAAAAAAAAGAGAAAAAGAAATACTTTGTCGTCCGAAAGGGTCTTTTTTTTATTCCCACGGCTTGACTGATTAGTACCTCGTCAAACCTTTTTTATTTTAATGGATTCATAGAATAAAGAAAATGATTTATTTTATTTAGCATTGCATTTATTTTCATTTAGCTTGTGCACTATGCGAATCAATACAACATATTATCTCATCTCTCTAAATTATATTGTCACATTATTTTCACCACAAGCGTTATGCACCAACTTTTCTTTAGTTGTATTACCTTTATTTCTTTTTAATAGTAACACTTTCACTTTTGACACTATTCATAAATTTTTATTTGATTATTATTTGTGATTTATGGTTAAGAGAAAATATAGTCATATGGGGTACGGTCTTATTTGATTCGTCTCGATATGTACTTTAAAAATATCGACTTTTTATATTTTTTTACAAATACAAAATTAGAAATATAAAAGTTCAAAGAAGTGGATCGGCATGCATGAAAAATGTAAGTGTAACTATTATTTAGGAACGGAGGTAGTAGTTCATATAGAATGCTAAATCTCTTTGACGCTCCAAATACGTATAGATATTTTGTAATAATATTAGGGTTATGCTATATACAGCCCTTAGGGTTGCATATAAGACATAATAACACTACTTAAAATGGAAATAAGTTGTGAATTTATGGAAAATTTTTGCATCAACCGACGTAATAAATGATCAATTAATACAACTTATTTCCATTTTTAGCTTCTTATATACAGCCCTTAGGACTGCATATAGTTTTTCCCATAATATTAATATGTATCTTATGTCTCTATCACACAGGACATTTTTCTATAATCCTACAAAAAATTTAAAAATTCATTGCAATTCACAAACATTATATTCCTAAATGATAGGATAAGAATAAAGAGACTATCATACCTATTTGCCAATAGACACTTGGGAAATAGTATTATCTTGATGGTTGTTAAGGTACCCTTTGAATGTAAAAGAAACATTAAATTTGAGCAAGAACTATCACAAAAACTAAGATATAAATATATGTGTATATATATATATATATATATTATATATATATATATATATAATATATATACAAATGTTACTGCTAATGACTAGATAGTATGATTACATGTGCTGCATTATAGAAAATTAAATTAAAACTCTTGTAAGTTGTAACAGAATTCAGTTATAAGAATGCTGAGGTGGCATATGACTTGTTTTCAGTTAAATCAGGTATTGGTACTTTGATGATGTAATGATAGGATCTTGATTAGTATTATCAATATAGGAAAGGAAGAAGAAAACTTGTATTAAACCACTTCTTCGCTGAATCATGTCAAAAAAAATATTGTATTTTTGTTGAGAGTGGGATTTGAACCCACGCCCTTTCGGACCAGAACCTTAATCTGGCGCCTTAGACCAACTCGGCCATCTCAACTTCAATAAATGTTTTGCGTGTGAAACAAACAAATATGGATACCAAGTAAAGAAGCTTTTTAAAGCATATGCGTGTAAAATGTAAATACATTGGTGATTTTCTACGCACTATAAGATTGCTGATGTTCAAGTCACGAGTTTGATTTTACCATAACCGAAAATAATACAATTGTGTGCAACTGTATATTATTTTGATTAGAATGAGTCGAGAGATTAATACAATAAGTTAGGATACAATAATGTTGATAGTTTATGGTCTTAAATTTTGTTATAAAATAAACAACAAATTGGGATCCGTAATTTCCACAACAATGTTTAATTTTTCAAAAGAAAATGAAATTCTCTAATAACACCAAGTAGTATATTGTGTCAACCTTGATCATCCTTGTTGAATATTGCTTAGCTTTTTTCTTGGCTTTCGAACCTCTCTGTTAGGATCCTTACTCCCATATACCTAAAAAATGAAGCACACCATTAATTAATGAACTAACTAGGACTCTAGGATAATATTACTATACTATGTAGCACGGAAACAACTTGGGTTTTAGACACGGAAAACATTTCGAAAATAAGTTTTATTAGCACGAAAACGATTAGAGTTTCACAAAAGAAAAACCTCAAATATCCCAAATGTTTCGGTACGTAGACAAAGTTACTACTTCCTCCATTTTATATTACTCGCTACACTTCTCAATTCACGGACTTTTAGACAAATTTTGGACAAGAAAGAGGTAGAAAGTAAAAAGAAAAGAGTTTATTGCCAAAAAAAAAGAAGTGTAGCAAGTAATGTGAAACTACCCACAATGAAAAATGTAGCGAGTATTATGAAACGGAGGAAGTAGATGATAAATATAGTTAAAAAATTTTACCTTCCAAGCATCATAACAGTAGCTTGAGGATTAGTCCCAGGAGAATAATAAAAGGTAGATCCATCAATAACCCTCAAACTATCTATTCCAATAACCTTATAATCAGCATCCACCACTCTACCAACTTGACAACCACCATGGTAATGCCATATAGTCATGACAGTATCTTTACAAAACTCCTCCAATGAAGCAGAAACATTGGCATGGTGCGGTAACAAGTTTACAGGAGTACTTGCTGTCATATTAAGCAGAGTTTGTACTGATATACCTTGATATTTGAACTTAGAAAATGAGTTTGAGTTTATCACTTTCTCTATGGTTTGTAGCCCTTGTACACACCTTTGCAGGTCCTCTGCTTCTTGGAAGTAGTTAAAGGTTACGGACGGGTTCGCGTTTGGGTCGATGTTTCGAAGCTCTAGATGGCCTGATGACACTGGACCCATGACCTTTTCGATGATGAACCCACCTTGGAAGGCTAAGTCGGGTAGGTTAGACATTTGTTCAATGGCCTCAGCTAGTGCCTCTGGAGTTCTTTGCTTTGGTGGTACTATTGATAACTGACCTATCTGTAAAATGTTACATTATAGTAGCAATGTTACATATAATGTTATCTAATAGTTACTAATGTATATGTGTAACAAACTCGCGGGTGGGACAAGCTCATAATAAAAAAAAACTGTGACAAATAAATTGGGACAGTTGGAAAATATTACTTTTTGGTGAATAAATTAGAATAGAGGGAGTATTAAAAAAAGATTGTACGATGATTTCTTACCTTTGGAGAGAGCATACCGAAGTCTCTTGGGCTGGAATTGCCGCCGCCGAAGTTCTCACCACTAGCAGCCTCAATGTAGCTGCCAAAGGGGGTGATGCCTACCACTTGAATGAGGGAGACCTCCACAGGCTGAGGAGAAGGGATGTAGATTGCATTCATTGGATTGTCTGCCATGCCTTGCCCAACCATGGGCTGGTTCAACACTAAGCTAATGTTATGGGCTTTAAGATGGTCTGCTGGACCTACACCACTTAACATTAGTAGTTGTGGGCTTCCGAGTGACCCAGCTGATAATATAAGTTCACTCTTGGGCCCGGGCTTTAGGTAGGCCTTGTGTTGGACTCCTGCTGCGTCCATGTATAGGACCCCTTGGGCTTGTGGCCTTGCCACTCCTGTCCATTGTAAGACAGTTCAATAGTTCACACTTTATGACAAATGATGTACGCAGTTCTTATTGAAGTTTATAATGAAAATATTAACAATAATAAGCAATAACGATTGATACGTGATTCTGTCATAAATTCCTAACTGATACCGCCAAAAGCTGCATATATCAAAACCGATTTATCATAAAAGAAATGTAGTATATTAAGAGTACACACCTTTTGTTTTGAACAAGATCTTGTGAACTGTAGCATGCAAGAGCACATTAATTCCATTGGGATTAGCATACCCTAACAAATCAGCAGCAGTATGTCTATGTCCATCCCTATCAAAAATAGTCCCACCAACTTTAGTCCCATTAATATGATCAAACGTGAACCCGTTAAAAGGTACAACTCCAGCATCAATAAGACCATCTCGTACGGCTGATTGCCATTGTCTCATAGGGGGCTGAAATGCTACAACTTCTTCAACCCAATGGTACGACTCATT
Organism: Beta vulgaris subsp. vulgaris; assembly: GCF_026745355.1. NCBI lineage: Eukaryota > Viridiplantae > Streptophyta > Magnoliopsida > Caryophyllales > Amaranthaceae > Beta > Beta vulgaris. The sequence continues at coordinate 5,021,908 of NC_079206.1, read as the reverse complement.
AACGAGACGTCCATCCCATCCCACGTCTCGTACGTAGGCGGGTCCTGCGCGGGAATAAAATCCCGCATTAAGACAGGACCCGCCCCCTAGGACACGGGCCCTCGCATTAATTACCCCGTCCTCAGAAATAAATCGCTGGGACGGGGAACTAGGCGAGAGGTCCGAGAGAGCGGACCCAAAGGAGGAAAGGAGGGTTATGTTGGAGTTCCCATAAGGGGAGCCCCCTCGCTCTAGGAGTAGGACAGTTGCGTTCTGAGAGAGCGTTGCGGCTAACGGACACCCTGCTGTTCCACCGCCGATGATGATGTAGTCGTAGTAAGAGGTTGGTGGTGCTGATGTTGCATTGTGGAGAAAGCTGTAGTTGGGAGCTGTCACAAAGATCACATTGGGAATAAAATTAACAAGATGTTAGTTATTACTCCCTCAAGTAACTGCTAATGCTACATATATTTTTTTTTATTCATATGAGCCACGAATCGAAGGCAATACAAAGAATGAAATGGGGGATTCAAATATGTGACCTATCGTTCACATCACCTCAATCTTAACCACTAAGTCAAGACATTCTTGATAGTTGCTAATGCTATATGCCTATGGTACTAATAAGTTTTTCATGTTTTTAGGCACGAAAATAAAGAGATTTGGAATGGAAATCTAGGTAAATTAAGGAGTTAAATAACAAAATTTAGAGAAGGATGCCTCTAAAATAAAATAAGATTTCAAACTAACATCTTTAAGTATCTATGTAATGTAACTTAATGTTGCTGTTAAATTGAAGTAGCAAAAGTCTTTTTAGAAGCTTGAATATCTTTTGGAGTTCGTTTTAATTTGTTAAACTTGATTTTACTTATATTCAGGAAAATTAGGAAAAGGTCAAAATAATACTAAGAAAAGTCTAGAAAAATTAAGACTTTTTTTGAAAGTGTGGTGAAAAGTCAAGAAAAATTCAAATATGAATTAAGAGATATTAAACAAACTTCAAATAATTACAGTTAAGATAAAACAAGATAAATTTAGAAAAAAAAAAAAAAGTTGAATTAGTTCATTCAACTACTTATGCTTACACTAGATACAAAATGAAATTGACATTGGATTTTGATATATACAACTTACAATTTACGATACATCTAACTTATACTGAGTGATCTCTTATTTTCTGTAAGTTCTATAACTTTGAGAAGAGGGCCGGCGGTATTATTTTGTTTTGACTTTTAACGTTAAATTTTGTAAACTTGAACCACATCAATAATATCTCACTATATATATAGATTTAAATGGTGTATGGTCTAATTTGTGCATTCACTTGCTAAGAGTTAAACGAGACAATCTTTTCTAGTGAATACTTGTCTTCTATAAGTACCACTCTTTGAGTGAAGGCTAATCTATCAATGCTATATATCTAAGTTAAGCTAGATGACATGATCAAGCAAGTCAAGCTTCACTCAAGCTAAGATATTATTCAAAATCAATTAGAGTAAACAAAGCCTACTAAATAAAAACATACATTTACAAGTAAAGAGCATGCAAAGATACTACCTTTCTCAGAAGAACACATGCTATAAAAGTAGAAAGTAGCAGCTATCAGCAATCTCCACCAACAAAAGCTTCCCATCAATGACCTACTCATTTTTCCAAATTAAACTTTTGCTGTTTCAGAAAACCTTATCAAAGAATTATTGTTTGGTTTAGTAGTGATAATAGAACTAGTTAATGTACTCAAAAACAACAATTAAGTATATGTTATAGCTTAGGGAAAATTTGTTTGTATATTGCTAAACTTGCTTAAGACATACATAAAAGACTAATAACTGAACTTATTATATACAAGAAACTCCAAGAATAAAATGGGTTAAAATAAGTAAGTAATAACGATCATTTTGGACGGCTAAAATTGCTACGCACTACAAAGATGGTGCATGGGATATATGTGCAATTGTGCATGCCAAAGGTTTATAAACCCTCCCCAAAAGATTAAGGCAATTATATCGTAACTCTTTTTAACACAAGTAACTGCAATTCACAGCATGTATATGAGTGCATAAATATTTTATGTTATATTGCCAACTTACACAACGTGGAGTAAATGGTTAGCGATCGAATATGAAGGTCCTTGAGTCATCCATTTTTGCATAGTAGTAGCAAATTTGTTTAGTTGATAGAGTTTTTGTGTCCTTTCTTTAATACTTCTAGCTTTGTCACTATCATGCACATATATACACTGTCTCGCACTCTCGCTTAATAATAACCTAAGACATTTTCAGAGGTAGATAGGAGACATATATAGAGAGTGGAAGGCTAGGTGAATTATATGATTGTTGCACCTAACTTTTGATGCATTAATTGTTGATAGTTTAGTTTTGAGTACAATATTTGTAAGATATGTAGTAAGTGTTTATGTCAAAAGACCAACTCGACCAAAAGCTTACGTTGATGGTTGGAGTCTCAAGAATAGTTTAATACTCTATCACTCCTTCTCACGTGAGAGCCCATTGGGCTTGACGCTGGCTCCGATACCATGTCAAAAGACCAACTCAACCAAAAGCTTAAGCTGATGGTAGGTTGAAGTCTCAAGAATAGTTTAATACTCTATCACTTTAATATATGTCACTGAGAAGGTACAACTTACAAGTTTAATTTGCAGTTTAGTGTTAAGAGTTTGAAGATGACTGAAAAACTCTATTTAGGCTAAAGTTTCGATGGACAATTGGTTAAATATGAGATATGAAAGGTATAGGCTCTACATATTATAATATAGTTATAAAATTCTTAATAGATTCATGAGACGAAAAGATCTAGCTTGAAACTTTAGCCAAAAATATAATCTTACTCGAGATGACATTTAAAACGTTTTTAAATAAAACGCAGTCCTGTTTTGTCTAAACTTAACTCTTTAGGGGAGGGTTACTTCAATTGAAGAGTATGTTAAACAAATTTCCGGAGTACTAGCCTCCCCTACCCTAGCCTTCCCTCTCTTTTTCTCTCTCTCAAACCCTAGCCTCCCCCACCCTTTCTTCATCAATTAGGGGCTGCCATGTGGATGTTTTCATCCATAGTAAGCCCCTTTTCCCCTTTTATTTCCAGTTTTTAATTCATTTTCTTGTTTTATTCAATAAATTAGTCTCTCTTTATGAGAGTTTCTCAAACCCTGTTATGGGGTTTTTAGTTTCTGTTTTGGAAATCTCCTTCTCCCCTATGGGAGTTGTGAGTATGGTTTTTTTGTTTTTGGATATGAGAAATTATTCTCATCGGTTGAAGTTCGAGACTCAACATGAAGGTATTGGAATCTCGGATGCGGTCAACCTGACTCGATCAAGAATGTTCTTCCCAAACTATATCAGAATGATAGACTTCCTCATCAATAGCTGATTGATTCAGCAAATACAAGAGGGCAGTGTTGTATTATTCGATCTGGTTCATTGTAGTTTCTTCGAAGACGACTTTGGTTTAGTCTTCTTTAATTGTATCTTGTTTTACTTTAATACCTATTGTAGATGTCGTTTGGCCTTCAATTAATGAAATTTCTTTTTCAAAAAAAAAAAAAGGAAATTATTACCTTGGTTCTTAGTAATTAATTTATAATATCTTTCTTTCGAGGATGTTCCAAGTTATTTGCAACATATTCTTTAAGTAAGTTGTATCTCTTCTGTTGACAGCTTTGAGGTTCTGAGTGGATGTGATCTACCTTAATTAGTAACGTCTGATTTTGTGAGGGATGGTATACAAGATCTGAGATCAAATCTCACTACATTGTTGTGCTTATTAATCGCTCATTTACACACACAGAAAAAACAGCTTTGAGGTTTTGACGGATCATAAACCCATTCATGACTGAGCTTGCTTTTATACGTACAATATTAGCTTATGTGTTGATCGGTTTTTAAGGCTAGTTTCAAAGCTTAAGTTGGATTATAGCCAAAGGTCATGAAAGAGAATAAATGGCAGGACTCATCCATGGTGAGTTGACAACCATCTAATGGCCTCAACAAGAGCAACCCAACAGTTGAAAGACCCAAAATTGTAGATCATCCATTGGAGATAAAAACCATAAAAACGAATGGTAATAGATCATAAGTAAGATGAAAGAGAGAGTAAGTATTATAATAATTGATGATCTAAATTTTTGGATCAACCATTGAATATCTTAGCTTGTTATTAGAAGTCTAATGCTAGTCCTCAAGTTCCTCCCAGTAGTAAGATAGAACAATCGAATATCGAATTTTGTATTGAATCATGGAACTCCGATCCGTATAAAGTGCCAGTGGAGAGAACTTTGAAATTTTGAATGCCAAAAAGATTCTTAAATTTTTTTTAGGAAACCGGTTATCATTGTTACTTTTTCATTAAAGACTACATGTTACATGAGTTCATTAATCATACACCCGAGTATACCATGTACATTGTACACCCAAAATTAATTTTTGTTCATTTAAAACTTTCTTTTTAGGACATTTTGCTCATTTAATTTGGATGATCTTAAATGAGCAATGAGCAATGAGCAATGAGCAATGAGCAATGAGCAATGAGCAAAAACATAACCTAGAATATCTCATGCTCACGGTACAATCGAGTGTATGATAACCTTTGTACACCCCACATGCCTTGCAAACTATGATCCCATGTCTTTATTTAATTTTTTATTATAGTGTAGATTAGTGCAATCAATCCTGGAATTTAGTTAAGGCGCTTCTTATAAGTTCGACCCTGCCTGCCCTACTCTATAGTTAGGACTTAGGAGGTCCGGTTAGGATTATTTTGATAGGTTGCAAGACTTGCAGCAGCCTGAATCAAATCTTGGCGCAGTTTACACAGAGGCTGATGTGTGTGTGATAATTTCATGAAAGCTGGACAAAAATCACGCTGAAACCGGCACAATTTAAATTAAAAGCATTATTACTGCCCACTGCAAACCGCCTCAAGTATTCTAACTACAGAGGCGCAATTGAGGGCAAAGTACTAACAAATAGGCCTATTTTGCCCTACAATATACAGCAAGAATTGTTAAAATCAAAACTGAAGAAAACAACCAAAATTTAAGAACTGGGAACAAAGGCGAAGGAAAGAGATGCACCAAAAGAGTGCACTAAGCTTTTGATAGCAGATAAATTAATCAGTAGAGGGAATTGTAGGTGTAGCAAGTAGCAGCTATGGAGCCTATGCAAATAAACAACGAAGGGAGCAGAGTCAAATTCAGTAGACGACTTTGACCCATGAGCCCGATCAGGGTAATTGTGGCATCTGCAACCACTCGTGCCAGTGTCCCAGCTTCGGTTGAAAGTAGTCCACCATTGTACGTTCCACGTGAGAGTCTCGATGACATAACTCGAGAGAGGAGCGACAGGTTGACACCTAAAAGTTGAGATCAAATTTTTTTTAGTTTTCAAGAGAAAAGTTTCAGCAGCAAAGTCTTCACTTTTAAAAAGTTGCATATCTTACCTTCAAGAACTTCAGCAGAGACAAACATGATCAAGCCCGAAACGACATATTGCAGAACAGAATATTTAATAAACAAGTTGAAGCTCAACAAGATACCGATGAGAACCACAATCTCAGATGCCAATAGAATTTGCCTGCAACCAGGTACAATTGAAAAGATATAGGGGGGCTGTTAAGTACAACTGTAACTGAAAAATAAGCCCGATACAATAGACAACAAACAGTACAGCTTCATCAATGTGGAGCCAATTGGCTCCTGTACCACCAGGAATACTACTATTCTATGTTATGCAGAAATGACAGCAATTTTCCAAGGACCTACCAACCATTCTTCCCTCTGAAACATGATCCAATCTGATGTCAGGGTTTTACAGAATTACTAAAACCTACAATATAATATGCATTCGTGCAATCTGGCATTATTAGGACCTTAAGAAAAGCTTTCATACGAAATCAGAGAAGAGCAATAATTTTTCTAATTGATAATCGTCAAGTTTGTTCTATGGCAGCACATATACAAATGTTGAACTGGACTGTTGATGACATTATATATCTGCAGTTTAAGATGTAATAAGGTGTTCTAAATGCATTGGTTTCTTTACCATTTTGCCACTCTTACTTGTATGTACTCCTTAGCACAAAGATGATACTATATAGCTAACAAGATTGTATACCAAGTATTGAGCAAAATCAATAATAATTACCTTTCTTGAAACATATTACTGATGTAGCTTCCAACAACAATATTCACAGGAAGTACCGTCAGGCCAAGACAGAAGAGAAAAATGGAGACTGTGCTTGTAGACCAACCAAAGTAGTATGTTGTAACAACACTAGATTCTGAAAGCAAAATTTCCATTGCATACTTGAGCATGAAATAAATCAACAATTGAACCTGAAAATCAAATAGGAAAGTGCAATGTCAGTAACAAAGGACTCCAAGGCAATTCTTTTTTAAGATTCTAGATACTCATCATAAAATTTACAAATCATTCAAAATTCAGTCACCCTGAACAAGGAATCCCAAAACCAAACACAGCATAGGCTATGGACAGTACTGAAGTACGACAGAGACATAGGAATCGTGTAACAGCAAGTTTAGCCATCTAAATTGCCTACCTTAACAGAAGGGGTGAGCAATCTGTAAGCAGATGCAATTGAGGTAGCTGGTTTCCGGGATTCTTCAGGAGCTTCTTCACTACCGTCAAATTCTGTATCAACATCATCGTCATCATCTTGTTCTTTCTCTTCTGGACTTCTCCCATTTCCTTCTGATGTAATAAGCAAAGGTTGCTTAAGACCTCTCTCCATCACATCATTCTGCTTTGTTTCTGTCAAAGGAAATGGCATATATAGCAGTTCAGTGAGCACACTTTCTTAATGCAAATGTACAATGATAGAAGCCGTCAACAAAACATAAGAACCAGTCAATAGATACATATGCCCAACATTGCCGTATCTCATTATGAAAGTTTCTCATCTTCTCCAGGTGAAAGAACAGGAATTTTCATGCTTTGACAAATTGGAGACATTACAAGGCTGTCAACTGGAACATGAAATATTAGGATTTGAATCCATTGACAATTATCACGCACTCCAAGTTGTGTTGTTGTCTAACTAGATTTATATTTGAATGTGCTACATATGGCATGTGTAGTTGTAAGGGATCAGATTAAAAGTCAATAAGTTGCGCCGTGCTAAACTTATCAATTGCACAGAAAAAGTCCAAGAAATTAGAGGCTTATTTTCTATTAAAAAAATAATCCAGCTGATATATTGTTAGGTGACAAGCTACAGATATGAAATTTTTTGAAGTCCAAACTCCTTCAAAGGCGGCTGAAGTAGTAGCAAACTCATAGAGATCAGTACTAGTACTAATAAGTTGAAAAACAATGGAGAACTAAAATGTTAAAGAAAACAAAAATGCATCATCTTCATGCATCACCAAAAATTCACGAACTTAAAACACTTCACAGTATATTACAGGTGAGTGCAGCAAGTTACTCCTCAACCTTATAGATAATCATCTCTCAGAAAAGAAAATCACCCAATCATAATATAATAGATATAAGTCAGCCCTCAACAATGTACAAGTCACCCACAAAAACATCAGATCACACTAATATGTTGTGGTGAGGCCCAAGCTTTTTGAAAATCACATAACACACCGTTCTACTTCTAGTACTTTAGAATTTTGACACAAATGCAAAACCTGGGATTGAAATTACATCAAGCAAAATCTCAAAATAGCAACGTTCCAAGGATTTGCATAAGAAACTAACAAATACTCCCGATACCATATAAAAATTTGATGTCTAGGAAAATTTTAACATCATCATCTACTCAGCTCAAGGCAATCCATTGACAACTGAAGTTCTACAGAACATGAATTAGATCCTTTAACAATACAAATTATCTTGATCCAAACCGTAAGCATACCTGTTGTAGATTGTTGTTCGACATTATCATCTTCAAACGGAGGTTCTACAAACGCAATCCACAGCCAAACTAAATAAAGTAGCCAGGCAGCTGCCATAACCCAGCCCGGCAAAGTATCCTGGTTGAAGGTCAAGTTGAGAAACTTGAACTTTATTTGAAGTAAACCAGCAAGAGCAGGACCACATGCCATTCCAAGAGCACTTGCACTGACAAAACCAGCTGATGCTTGCATTCGAATTTTTAGGGGAACGCAATCACTGATGTAGCGCCGATTAACGGCTCTAGAAGAACCCAATCTGAAAATCAAACAAACAGCTTCACTTAACCATTCAAATCATTGTTCCCTTTGTACGACACTTGCTAACCAAGAAATTCCAACACATAAAAGCACTTTATTAACGTATTTCAAATACATAGTATAAGCTAATTTAATTTGGAAAGATCCAAACAGAGAGACAATTGCGACATACCCACAGAAGAGACGACCAATCAAGAGGATCCATATTGAGTTAAAATCATAGGCAAGAGCATACATGACATTTCCCACAAAAAGAACGATGCTGCTGAATATAAGAGGTCTGATGTATGATCTGTTAGACCAGGCACTGAAATACACTGAAGAAAAGACCTGTGCAACAGCCATTGCCCCAATAATGATACCACAAACAGTTGCAGCAGCTCCAAGGCTCAAGGAGTAATCATCAGCAGTTGGAACGATAATATATGTATTAACCATATATAAAAATGTGTTGGCTAAGTTCAAGATAAGTGACATGAAATTGTATCTTTTGTCATCAATTTGCTCCTCAGTTGGTGTTGGTAATATCTCATCCTGCATGATAAGTGCATGTTGTGCCAGGAAGTGAAGGAAATTTGTCGAGTAGCCAAGCCTATCTACAGCTAATTTTATTGAATCAATCACCGGATCCTGCAGTAAAACAATCTAAGTGAGATGGATGATCACCCATAGAGGATTTCACCAAGGAGGGATGACATTTAGAAAGCAACTAAAGACTGCAACCTGAAGGGGTAAAGCAGGCTGATCATATATAGATGCATAGCTTCCTTGGCGCTCCTCCAGATCTCCAAGATTACGAGTTATAGCTCCCACAACTGCTCCTATTCCCTGCACATAATACATTCTCAAAAGTTGAGGAAAAGGGGAATTGGTGAGTGCCTAACATAAAACCTAGTGTACTTCATGGAAGGATGCATTAAACTTTTGCTACGACATCGAAAACGCACCACATGCTTAAACACTTGCTGCAGCTGAGAGTAAGGATGATTGGCACGAGTTTTGACATAGTAATCAGTGAAACGGTAACCAAAACGTTTATCGAACTTCTTAAGAATCTTACGGAGACCAATAGCATTAATCTCAACAAAGTATAGAAGCTTTAGAAGCTCCAGTCCAACTTCTCTATAGGCTTCCCGGATTTGAGTTATCTGGGCTATATCTGGCTGTTGATCAGGAGAATTATGCTGCTCTCCGAGTTTGGCTAACTTCCCAGCAAGTAGCCCTTGTTGTTGTAGAAGGAAGAGGACAAGTTTTTCGATCTAAAACAAGGACATAATCCATTTAAATTTTGAACTAGAATTCAAAGAACGGTCAATACAAGAACATTCCAACAACCCTTTTTCCTACCTCATTATCCAGCATTCTTGAGAAATCTTTCAAAACCTGGCGTCGGTCCAAAGTTTCGTTATTGATGTGTTGAGCATATTGCTTGACCTTCTTCTTCATTAATTTGTAGTTGATGTAGTACCTGAAACAGATAACACAATAGCCAAATTGATTAAACTTACAACATTATGGCATGTATATGTTTTATAAGATAGGTAATTCAAAGTTCAGACAGAAACAGCTAGATCACCATCAACACCAACAAACCAACAAAATAAAGCATCAATCATTCATCGCAATGTATCATTACAATGCAGGTTAGGATATGTAACTGGATGTCGATTCACTAATTATCTGTGTATAACATGAATTTGATGTCAGCAATGGGAAAAAATATAAAAGCTGGTTTGCCTTCCTCTACACTCTCGGTAGCCTCAATGTCCATAAAGCACCTAACTAAAAGCATCACTTCATCGTACAATTGGTCAGAGTTTGAATAAAATACCATGCATCTCCTTTTTTATATATCCTGTACCTCAAGTATATAGCATACAAGGTCAGATGATTCAATAAGGTAGCTAAAGCCTTATTCTTCTATTGCACCTCCCCATTAGATGTAATGAGAAAACAGTTTGATATTTTAATATTGCATTCAAGCGTATGACATTACTTTCATTTATCTTCAATATCGCTTTCCCCTGACCTTATGTGTGCACCACTTTAGCAATTTGAAGTACCCAACAAATTGCCATCACAGATTAAAAACTGGGATTTAGGCAAATAAAAGTGAATCAACCCATACTGATTCCAATTTGAGAAAAGTCGTGGTAGAACATCGTTTGAAATGATGTGGTAGAAAGCAACTTGCGACTTGAAGGACAAACACACTTTTTCACTCTTTCATATACTAGATTCCCAATTGCATCATAGTGATGATTGATCCATTGAAAGACACAAATTTTTTCAAGCTTCAAGAACCAGGATTAATACCTTCCTATATTTGAAAAGAAATCCTTGTTACAGAATCTGAGCATAGTACAACAATCTAAATTCTAAACAGAGAGCAAATATCAACAGACCAACTATTCGTTTTGTTATACCAAAAGCAGAAAAGGCTCTAAGTTTCTGGAAATCTATCACAAAAATTAAAAGGGGAAAAGTTGGGACCATGAGAAGTTTTATAGCCCACAACATAATGGAGGTCACTTATCTAGCCCTCCCTATATAAGTAGAACATCCAATAGTGATCACACTTCTATCAATGAACCGAAACAATATGACGTGTTTCCCACGAAATGCAAGTTCTTGGGACTTTGCATTGTCTTGAGAGATGCAACTATCTACATCCAAGTAAATGACCACAGGCTACAGCAATGTTTTCCTCCCTACAACACACAAAAAAAAACATAAAAGAATTTACTGCGGAAAGTAACATACCCTTGCCATTCTTGAAGCTGCCTCTCTTTCAACTTTTTCCCAAAAGCAACCATCGTGAATGATCTGTTGAACAATGAAACATAAATGAGAAGCTTTTTCTTTAAAACCGAAAAAGTTGACACCTTTCGAATAAATCTAGTAACAAAGCACAGCAAATCAACCAACTTTAAGAAGCTATACAACTACTAATCAACTAAACAAATCATAAACACCTTGCTCCCTTCACAGCAGCGCCTAATCGACCCAAGAAAACTCTACACCTCAGAAAACAAACACAAGATGTGTTGTAAAACAATTACTATCTCCTAGCAATTTAAAACATATATCGGCCTGAAGCTGTGATTTGTCAACCACTTAGTTGCCATGCATTAGTAAACTTTGTCAAATAAGATTAGGCATCCTTATCAATGAAAGCATCATGCCACTCTTCAATAGATAAGCACTAAGTACAGCATATTTTGCTTTCCTTTTGAAGCAGTCTTTTAGATATGTGCTTTAAACTCGCGTCGAATTTGCCATAATTGACAATATCCTCATGAGGTCCATCCTCAGTGTCATATTCTATATAGTTCACAATTACATATATAAAATCTTTCAAACACATTAAATGAAATAAAAATTGACTGTTCTTCAAGGAATTATGATGACGAAACATCTGAATCTTTCAATATACACACGTAATTGAACACCTCGTCCTCAGTACTCACCCCTAACAATATGAGGCAAGTCAACGTGATACTCGACCTCTCCTAAAGATCCGCTCTCCAAAATAACAAAAACTAAATCTGCTCAAAAAAAAATTCAAAAATAATATAAAAAAAATATATAATAAATGACAAGCTAAATTAGGCAAATCCATGAATAATAACTCAATTATTGAAATTAATCGACAATTAGTACAACAATTAAGTTACTGATTGTGAATTATTGTTTAATTGCATTAAATTACGAAAATAATAGCAGAAAATTGAAGCAGATAATAATTTAAATTATAAATTAAAAAGAAGAATTACGAGAATCAATATTAACAATCTATAACGATCAAATCAGCACTCAACATGAATAATTCAGCTCTTAATTCTCATAATAATAATTACTATATGTTAATTTAATAAATAAAAAACTAGTCACCTTTCACATTGACTGTTCTAAACAACGAATACCACACATTCAAGTCGAAATTGAATACTCAATCATTTCATCACCATAATAATAATGATAATTAACTAATACAATTAATAATTGATTGCGAAATTCAAGTTAACATCAAGCAATTAAGAACAAAAAAGAAAAAGTAGTTAAGTTAACCTTGAGCGGAGTAGTCGAGAATCTTCGAATTTCGAAAATGGAGGAGAGAGAAAATTAGATGACCATCAACAATCAGGAGATTTTGGCACAAAAGTTGAAGAGAGAGAGAAAAACAGAGATAGTAAAAGATGAATTTGAAATGATTTTGTTATCTTATTTGTTTTCGCTTATCTTTTGTTGTGTTGGGATTTAAGAATTTGTTACGCATCAAAAACTGAACGAATTGATTAGTAATATTAGAAGTATAAATCATGCGACAAAAAGATGGAGAGATGTAAAGCTGCCGCCAAAAGAAGTGAAATAGAGTAATAGACTAGTCCTATTTTTTCTCTCTTATAAATCTCATGACGGTTACACCAAATCTCTACATTTTATTCTACTTGTAAGTTGTATGTGATGTGCTTAGAATGAGCCCATGTTTTGTTGGCTTAAAACAAGGGGATCTAAAGCAATTTTTGTTTCTCGTGATTTGGCTTGATTTTATTGGTTTTTAGAGGGGATTTTGATTTCATTTCATATGATTCGAGATTTATGATGTTGTTTTAAATTTTAATGTGTTGTATTTATAAATCTATTTATAGAATATTAAAATAGATAGTTTAAGTGGCTGAGTTTGAAGTTGAAATCTAGTTATAGGTGTGTTGATCTCTGTCCTAAGTTTAAGGCTCGTACAAAGAGGGTGGGTTTTGATAGTAAGGGTTGTTGTTGTTGACTCCTTGAGTTGGGTGTTGACTTGCGGAGAGAGGGTAGTTCATAGGAGTACTTTTGCTAGAGAAATACGACAAAAATATTAAACATTTGAATTTCTATATTTTGGAGGGGAACAAACATCAAACATCTAACCCAAGTTTCTTTTCTTCCCTCAAAACCCTAGTTTTCTTAGCCTAGAGGTTGTCACCAACCTTTTGGTTGATGGTGAGTCCAATTCTTTTTTTTTTTTTTAGTTTTTGTTCATGTCAATAATAAATTCTCTTGGCTATAAGTTTAAACAAGGGGATCTAATCAAAATATTGATTCAACCAAATCATGAAAAAAATTTTTTGATTAATTAAACAAACAAAACATACTTTTATTTTGAAAGACGGTAGGTTACAATTCATGTGTTTAAAAGACTGTGATTTGCGAATTTTTTTTTGAGTATGATATGTAGTAATAAATTAGTGCCAAAAAATCAATAAATGTATTGCTCAGTTTAATTTCCTTTGTATTTGTAGGGTTGTATTAGCATTAGGCTGTACTTCCTTTTAATTAATGCAATTTGAAAAAAAAAAAAATAACAAAATTAAATAAATAATTTACACGCAACAAGAGAACTCCATTTTTTGTGTAGCTAATCGATTACCATACACCATAATTATCATATTTTAAATTTAGTTAATAAATCCTTAATCATATATTAGAATGGTAAAACAAAAGATGTCATACTTTGTTTAGAATGCAACTATCTAATATTGAATCTATATAAATTTTGAAATATTATTTTTTTGTATTTCTTTAATCAAATTACAAATTTCCAAAGTTCTAAACCGAAGTGTTTAATTTGATAAAAAAAAAAGCAAACCAAATTGGATTAGGAAATCAGAGTACAAAAATTGTGTGAAACATATTTGGTCCAAATTTCTAAAAGAATTCCGAATAATATTTCTGGTCCGATTAAACCAAATTGGATATCTAATAATTCAGATAATTAAAACTGATACCAGTAAGATATCCATATTTTTAGATGTTTTTGCTCACCCCTAGTTGTATCATATACAATTCACAACATTGTATAGGGGATATCTTATGGCAATCGAACAAGGATATGGTACAATGATATCTTAATTATCTCGAGAGAGAGTAATTAAGGTTCTTATTTGAATGATTTTTTCCCTTGTGTGAAATCTCGGTCCCTATGCCTCTTGCCTCTGATCTTGGATGAGGATTATTTGATTACAGATTCCTTCTAATGCCCTAGTCCCTTTATTCTTGTTTTACTTTGTTCATTTTAATTTGTTAATTTAAGTTGTTGATTTTCTAGCTATTTTAGAATTCAAACCTTAGTTTCTAATTATTTCAAAAACCCTAAAAAATATTTAGTTCATTGTAATTGGCAAAATATGCTTACTTAGCCATATTCCTTGGGTCTGTTCGGCAACAGCTTTTGCACTAGCTTTTAGTGTTTTGACTAAGTCAAAATACTAATTAAGTGTTTGGCATAATAGAGGCCGGTTAGAGTAGCTGTTGGAGTTTCAGATAGCTTTTGGATAGCTTTTCCCAAACGTTATATTTTATAGCGTTCAGTTTCTGTAGGTAGCTTTCTACTTTTTTTTATTATTTTTTTCAAAGGAAAAAAATTCTACTTTTTAAGGATAAAAATTTAGAATTAATAGAATATCATATATTCAGGATAAAAATTTGGGATTAACAGAAAAAAAATCCCACTTTTTAAGGATAAAAAATCCCACTTTATCATTTTTATTAAAGATAATAATTTTTTTATCAACTAACTCTTTTGTTTTCGTTCTCCTTATATTTTTCAATGTTGATTAGTATACTAATATGGCTGCTAGATACGTAGATGGCTTGGTGCATTATATTCTCATTAATATTTTTATATTATTCATGGTTATATTAGATACGTAGATGACTTCATCTAATAACAAAGAAGGGACAAACTGATGAGGACACTGTCATACTACTTACTAGTATGAATCATATAGTAATTAATCATATATAATTATAATTTAAAAATATGTTATTTTTATCATATATAAGCATAACAACTACTTTTATCGAACATTTATATTGTAAACAGCTACTTTCACAGCTAAGAGCTAACATCTACTAGCCGACAGCTAACAGCTACCCGAACAGCTAACAGCTACTCCAACAGCTAACAACTACTTTTGCCGAACAGGCCTTGTGTTTCATCCGTTTGCTTGCCTATAATTTTTGTAGGAACAAATTCACCAATAAACAAGATAATTGCGTTGGTGTGAGGTTTTACATCAAGTGAAACCACCAAATGAACCCGCCAATATATTCTAATTCACTGTCATTAACCTAACTTTGGTCTACGTTGCTATCAAGTATGGATATTTGTAGTATAAAATTTACCAATAAACAAGATAATTGCGTTACGTGATATCTCTGTTACTTCATTAGAATTGTCCAATGTATACATATGTCATGTTAATTAACAAAAATAAAACTGGCTTGCAACAATATTTGAACCTTCAACATCTTGTTATTATACATAGCACACTTACCATCTCAACCAACTTCTAATCATGCTTTAAATGTTCACATTATATATTTGTACCTTTTAAATATTGAGTTTTCTTTAATATTTTTCAATGCGAATGGAAAAAAATCCATATCAAGTTCGGAAAACAATACCACACGGAGCAACGCCCGGGCCCAAATACTAGTAAATATAGTAAAAGGAGTTCATAAACAAGGAACGGTGCCACGTGTCGCTCTCCCTAAGGGAGTTTTAGTGTAAGTAATTCATATACAATAAAAAAAAATAGAAATTAGATTGTATAGTTTTTGATTCTATGACCTCAAGTTCATATTCTAAAGTTTTAAACATTAAATCAAGTTGTATTTAGTATTACTGTATCATTTTAAAGTACAATATTAATAAATGAATTTTTTTCTTACTCGAAACATAACACGCCACTAATAATTAGTTAAAGACTAAACCGTGCATGTGTTTTGATGCTTACATACATTTAGTTGCATAGTTGCATTATTGAATACGTGTGTGGTCTAATTAGGGTTCCTTTTTTCTTGTTTGTGTTTTTTCTTCTTGTCATTGACTCACTTCGTATGATTCTAAGCTTGGAGTTAAAAGAGTGTCATGGACAATGACCGGCACACCAAGTTGTTCACCGACCACAACGTGTACGTATTGCACAATCGACAGCCATCTTTGTTTTTATGAAGCAACGACGACAAAGATTTCAATCATCTAACATTGGAGAAATATAAGCTCTAAAAATTATTTCAACAATAATAGTATTACGTTACCCCTTTATAATAATGCGACGTTGTTGATAAAGGCATGAAACTGTTACTTTGTTTGTATTATACCATTAATCCATTATCCAGAAGACTAATAATTAAGTTTATAATCCCATGCTAGGTTTTGGATAATTGTAATTTAGGCTCTGTTTGGGGAAGCATTTCAGGTGACTTAAATGATAAGGTGCTACAATTTTAAGTCACCTTATATGATTAGTGGTGTTTGGTGGAGGAACTTAAATAAAATTTAAGTCCAAAATTTGACTGAAATTGAGTTGGAGTAAAATATAGCTTCTGAGATAAGGTGCTGAAATTTTTTATTATTATTATTTTCTTTTTATCTTTTTAAGCCTAAAAAGATATTTTCTTTTTATGTTTTTAAGTCTAAAAAGATATTTCAGCTACAGTCATAAATAATATTACCAAACAGGTTATGCAATCAGCTAGCTTATCAGTTTCAGCACCTTAACAGTTTCAGCTGTTACCTAATCAATTTCAGCTACTTTATCAGTTTCAGCTTCATTTCAGTCAGTTTTGCCAAACATAGCCTTAATTATTTTACTTTGAAATTATAACACCATATATTATTCGGTTTAGTTGTTAAGAATTTAGTATATAAAATTTAAAGTTATAGGATTAAATCTTATACTATGCATTTTCTAATTTTTTATTGTATGAATGAAATACTCTAAGAGATAGCGTCACATGCACGGTTTCTTATTTAAGAATGATTTGTAATATATTTGTATAGATAACTGGTATATTATCAAATTCTTGTACATATGCATCTTGTGGATTAGGCATATTAGGGCATGTTCTATTCGGCATAAAACAACTGAATTGAACTGATTTGTACTGAATTGAACTGAACTGAAATGAAATGAATAGTGATATGTGAGAGTAAAAATATTGTCCAGAACTAAATTGAACTGGAATGAAAATAAGTTGGGGAATAACAGGCCTTAATATAGTAAACTCCTGCTAAAGGACATACCTATTTTTATTGAGTGATCTAAGCATGTGGTGGCGGTAATGGCCTGCTCTAAGTTGAATTTCATATGACGAATAACTTGTCTAGCCTATATATTTGATAGATAGAGTAAGCTGATGAAACGATGCTTAATTGCTTACATTTTTTTTTTTTGAAAGAGAAATTTCATTAATTGAAGGCCAAACGGCATCTACAATAGATATTAAAGAAAAACAAGATACAATTAAACAAGGTTAAATCAAATTCGTCTTCGAAGAAACTATAATGAACCAGATCGAGCAATACAGCGCAGCCCCCTTGTATTTGCTGAATCAAACAGCTATTGATGAGGAAGTCTATCATTCTGACATAGTTTGGGAAGAGCCTTCTTGATCGAGCCATGTTAACCGCATCCGAGATTCCAATACCTTCATGTTGAGTTTTGAACTTCAACCAACAAGAACAATTTCTCATACCTAAAAACAAAACAACCACACTCACAACTCCCATAGAGGAGAAGGAGATCTCCACAACAAAGACTAAAAACCCCATAACAGGGTTTGAAGAAATCTCATAAAGAGATACTGATTTATTCAACAAAACAAGAAAATAAACTAAAAACTGAAAATAAAAGGAAAAAGGGGCTTACCATGGATGAAATCATCCATGGCAGCCCCTAACTGATGAAGAAGAAAGTAGGGGAGGCTAGGGTTTTAGAGAGAAAAAAGAAAGAGGGAGGCTAGGGTTTTTTTTTTGAGAGACCTTCTTTATATGCTTAATTGCTTACATAATGATGTAACAAATTTGGCTTTTGTTTTTGGCAAGTTGAGAGCAAGTGGATGCACAAAGAAAGTTCAAGTTGGAACCAATCAATTGAATTACGGAATTATTAGGCAAAGATTTTAAAGATGGTCAAAGTTTCATTTTTTGAGAAGAAAATGAAATTGGATGAATTGTGGTTCTTGTTTTTTTTTAAAGTTAGTTTTCTTTTATTTTTACAGATTGAGGCTGAAAAATTGATACAATGAAATTGAACGTACTCTTTTTTTTATTACTCTTTTTATTTTAAATCCGTTTGCATATTTTTCTTTTTCATCTATCCAAATTTAGTTTAATTTGCATACTTCTATTTTAGAAATGATTCGAATTAATATGTTTGAATACTCCTCTTTTCATTAAATTTTCCCTCTCTTCAATGAATATAATACTTTACTAACTTTAATCACATTATATAACTAGACTTGTGGCTTGTATCATTCACGGAATCACGGGAGTAAATTTATGATAAAATAATATATTTGTTTGTTGAAAAATAGTAATATTTTAAAATAAAATAATTATAAGAATTCATTAAACTAAAGAAGCAATTGGCCTGGTTATAAATTATGGAGGATATTATGGAAATATTATAGTATATGATTAGTAATTCCATAATACTTGAAAAACAATTATCTACTATATATGATCACGTATAATATGTATATGGTGAGTACATAGGTGGATCCAATAAGGGTCCTGGGTGGTCCAGGCTCCCCTAGAAATAAAATAAAATTTTTGTTTTGGGCCTTTACCTATATATCGTTTATTTATAAGATAAATATATAATTTCACAATGAAGCCAATGCTAAACATATTGGCTCAGTGGTATTCCGTGCGTTTGGAACTTTTCATAGTTCACATGACATGAGACGCAAGTTCGAGGCTACTTTTTGCCATTTTCTTCTTACTTACTTCCTTTATTCTCCCAGTTCTTTCTGTCTTTAGAAATTTTTGTTATTCCATTTTTCTATTTCTCTTGCTTCTATTATTGTGTTTATTATAAAATTATCTTGTAAGTTTATTGTCACTACTTATCTTTAAAGTACAATTATTTTTACATTTTTTTAAACAGTGTCCAACTATAGTTAATATTCAGTTCCAAATTCATGCCTAACAATTATTAAATACAACATTTTTTAAATAAATTAGTTTACCAATATTAATGTTAGATTTATTGATGTCGAAGAATCTAAATTTCTTATCATTGTCCATTGTTGCAATAAAATTACTTGAGGTATATTAGGCATATTGCTCCTAATTAGTAGGTTCAATTGATGTATTGATGAAGACTCCCCAAACCTAAAATCCTGGATTCGCCTCTGGGTGAGTAGTGTCATATATTTTCCATGCAAATAAAATGTAGATTCTTTAAAAATGTAAATACACTTGGCATTCTAAAGAGATTCCAAATTTCATCTCCTTGAGAAATCCACTCGAATCTATATTAATATATTAAAAGACATTCATAATAAAGTATATATTAGAACCCCTTTTCACTAAAAAAAAACATGCTTCAATATCATATATATGCATAACAAGGAATATTGATACGGATGGGAGATGACTGTGCCAGCCACTGTGCCAGACACTGAGCCAGCCACTGTAGTCCTAGTTCTGTTAGGATTCGTATGTAGTGTCCTAGTTCTGTTAGGAGACTATGTAATTTAATTGTTTATTAGGTGTTTAATTTAAGTGGTGTGAGTGATAAAGGAATCCTGTTATATGTAGGAGTCTAATTCCTTATCATTGAGTCTAATTAGGAGTTTTATTTTAATAATTATCTTTAAGATAGGCGTGAATTAGAGATAAGTTTAGGTTGTTATTTATCTTTATCCTTAAGATAAAGATGGATAAATTAGTTTGTTATATGTGTTTATCTTTTAAGCTTTACTAGATAAACTAGGAATCTTGTACTATATAAACAAGAATTTCGGCCATAATAATAGTTGGATTTTGATGATTAAAGAAAGTGCATAATTGCATGTGTTGAGCGTAAGCTAGCAATTGGTTTCCGAGTAGTAAACCAAAACAAACCGAGACTTGTTTGTCTATGCTCTCAACCGCGACTTAAGAGTAATATCCTTTAAGTTTCATAGTTAGTTTAATCGTAAATCACAAAAACACAAAAAGAGTTCGAAAGAACCAAAGAAAATCGCATCAAATATGTACTACAAAATTTTGTGTAGTAAGATTAGAAGATGCAACCAATGCAAGAAATTGTATAACACATACACATTTTACCATCTCAGCAACCAACTATCAGATGTGCTCTTTAATCCGCATAAATATATATAACTTGAAACGTGAATATATATAATAAACTAATCTGAAATAGATAGAAGCTCAAAACATAGAGGTATTATTCAAAGTAAAAACTTAGGACTATCTCCCTAACTACACACTTGTATAGTATATATAAGGTTAGATCACAATTAATAAACTCAACAACTTATATGCAAACCATGTGTTATGATATATTGAAACAAAAATAAGAATGTATGAGATGTAAGAATTATTCAATGTATTTATATTTTCAATAGATAATATTCACCAAAGCTCTTAAAGTCCTTATTGGCAATTATGACAAATATAAAAGTCATATATTTTGATTAAAAAGAATAGGTCAAAAGGATCAATAATTATGAGTATAGTAGTTTTACTATTAAGAACGCACGTCCTCATTGGATTCGTATTTCAAGGATTGAGATAGGGGATTGATTGAGTACCCTTACGGCTCGTTTGGTTGATGATCATAAATAGTGGTAATAGTAATGTATTTTAGTGTAAATTTGTAAAACAGTTCTCATGTTAACTGCCTATGGTAATGCCACTCCATCCCAAATAATCTATTTTCTTCCTAAATTTTCATTATCATCCATTACCATTAGGGAAGGTGGTATTGAATAGGAATGAAAATTTATGAAAAAAAACACATGATTGAAGATGAAGTTTCGTTATCATGGGTGTGGGAATGAGATTTTCTTGCAAAATTACACTACAATTCATTACCATTACCACTATTTATGACCATCAACCAAGCGGACCGTTAAGGGTTGTCAACCTTCTTATTATTGAATTTTTATTAGTTAAGAATACATTAAAACATTATTTTATATTACTTCTCCCCTCATTTATTATATACATACCAATATTATATTATAATGTGTCTAATAAGATTGACAATCCTAAGGGTTATTCAAACATTTTTCGATGAAAATGCTATCCCAATTCCCAAATGTGATCAAGATTAACAAATATTAATTAATTTCGTCACATGCATAAATAATGTAGCTCATGTCGCCACTTGTTGATAAGGGGACAGTTGACTTGCGGGCCGTAATTATTTCTGTCATTTTTTTTTGTTTTAGGTCATTTTTAAATTTGATTGCATATTTGCATGGCTAAAAGTAAGCTAGATTACTGCTCTACTACCATTATAAGTGTCCGAAAAAACTTTCACAGTTCTTCCAAATAATAGAGGGCCCTCTCCATTCATCATGTCCTTCAACTTAGAGACTTTATAATGAAAAGTATTCATTATTTCATCACACAAGATCTTGGAAATTTGTATCACAAAAGTACCTTGTTTTTTTGGACAAGGCAAAAGTACCTATTATCTTCATTATGTCATTACATAAGATCTTGGAAATATGTAGCACAAAAGTACATATTATATTATTTCTTTTGGAATTTGCCTATAAGTACATATTATATTATTTCCTTTGGAATTTGCCTATCAATACCATTTTTGCAAATTGCAAGTGCAAGTGTGCAACCTTTAACCCTCAAAATTACATATAAATTAAAATCCTTTTTATTGATTTTCGACTTTTTAGTATATTTTACACTCTCTCAACGTACCTTAATTCTCCGATCTTTTAGTTTTATGATTAACGTTAGAGAATTTTGGCCAATGTATAATCACCTAACATATAATTTTGAGGTCTCATCTTCCCCACGTCTTTTACTTTTGTGGTTAAAATTACTTCTAATAAATTTTGTCCCAAATTAGCTTAAATACTCCCTTTTTTTTGTTATGATCCCACTATTTTTACATATTAGTATCCTAACACCTTTTTTAGCCCCTATTATATCTCTATGAATATTAAATTTATAGTGAATTAATCAGGAACACTTGGCATTCAAAAAGGAGTCAAGTATTGACTCCTAAGTGAAATATATATATATATATATATATATATATAATATATATTATAATATTATATATATATATATATATATATATATATATATATATAATATATATATATATATATATATATATAATATATATATATATATATATATATATATATATATATAATATATAGAGGCAAGATCACATGAGAATGCTCCTTACATGAGAAATGAATCTCAACCATACGATTGGTTTAGAATTACAACACTTATTCATTAGAGTTATAACCCTCTAAAAAATTTTGAATTCAAAAAAACTTTTGTTCTTTTTGAATTTTGAAAATTCAAATATTTAGTTTTTGGAGTTACATCACTTTTTTATTAGAGTTACATCACTGTTTTATAAGAGTTATAGCGTGTAAAATTAATTCTCATTTCTCATATACGTATGCATTTTCATATATATATATTATTGGGACCAGTATATCCACGGATTGAGATTTGTATTATATATCTTTGTTCAAAAATTACGAAAACATGTATATAAATAAAGAGTTAGTATTGCATGGACCTGGTCCACACTAATATATTGTGGACCAAAGCCATCCATAGTATATAACATAGTGACCATTTTTCTCATATATTAACCTTTTAAAATTTTAAGTTACACTACACTATTATTATTATCTACAATAGTAACAAATGTTGTTATACAAACATTCTTTCTAACATTAGTTTATTATAAATTTTTGACTTTGTGACAAAGTAATATTTTTTTCCTCACAGGTCAAACTTTACTATCTATACCTACTCCTCTTTTTTATATATTTTTAAATATAGTGATTCTTATTTTAGTAAATTACATGAATTAGCATTAGATCTACACTAATTTAGTGTGGACTAGGTCCATATAAGTCTCTTACATAAAAAGTCGGAGTCGGATGTTCAGATTTTAAGTCGGATCGGATTCGGATTATGCATAATCCGGTCCAAGTCTGACCAGTTGTCATTCCTAATTAATTGAGCCGTTGGACTTTTACTCTCAAAACATTTGGCTCATAACATCTTTACAAATATATTAAAAGGCGTGCGTGACAATGTATACACGCCACGTGGCACCTCCACGCAATGTGTACACACCACGTCGCACCTCTGTCACTCCAGTAGAATTGTCCAATGCAAGTTGTGTCATGTCAATCAACAAAAGTAAAATTAGCTTGCAACAAGATTTGAACCCGTGACCTCTTGCAATTATATACGACACAATTACCATCTCAACAAACTTTTAATCATGGTTTAAGTGTCCACATTATTATATTTGTACCTTTTAAATGTTGAGTTTTTCTTAATATATTTTAATGGAAATGGAAAAAAGTGCATATCAAATTTGTAAAACAATATCAACTCGGAGCAACGTCCGGGCCTAAATACTAGTTTTAGGCTCTGTTTGGTAGGGCGTAAAACATTATCAATGTAAAATGATTTTCATGGAAAACAATTTACAATGGAAAACATAATTCCAAAATTAGTTTTTCGTTGTTTGGTTTGATGTAAGAAAAATGATAAAATGAAAGGGAAAGTAAGGAGGTAGTGAGAGGAATGTACAAGAGAAATAAGGAAAATAGTTTTCTCTTCATTTTGAAAGGGTAATGGTTTTCCATCATTGGGAGAGTAATTTTACCCCAAAGGAAAATGGTTTTACACTCTTTTGCCAACCAAACAATGTAAAACTAAAAATACAGGAAAATAATTTTCCGGAAAAATGTTTTACGCCTTACCAAATGGAGCCTTAGTGAAAAACTGATTAACATGTTAGTAGCGAAAAAGATTCTTAAAAGATAATGAGGGAAACCTGAAAAGAGAGACATGTAGGAGAAAGAGGGGTAGGGGAAAAGGTGGTATTAGATGATTAGATCTTAATATCTTATCATGTACGCGCATAATCCATCTTTAAGATATTAAAAGGGTAAATTGATGATGGCAGTGAGATGATGGATGAAAGAGAAAGATAACATATATTAAAAAAAACAAATAATTGTTGTGGTATTCGTTTCTTTGGTAAAAATAGTCTCTATTTTTTCTTTTTTTTTGAGGGGAAAAAAGATGTGCATTAATCAAGGGACAAAACGTCCATCAATACATAAGGAGCCACTTCCCTGGGACAATGGTTCTCCCAACACTGCTCCACACCAAACGGCACAACTCTAGCAAGGTTATGGGCAACAGTCTCTATTTTTTCTTTTTCTCTTTTTTACATCGGAAAAATTTGCATCAAGATGTACAAGACACAAACTGAAAGTAAATGACTAAAACAAGCTTGTTTTGCTCTCACATTACTATGTGACAAAGGAAAAGAAACTAGTGAACGTTCCCTTTTGTCACCAATACCTACCTTCGGGAAGGAAATAGACTTGCGGGGCGTTTGGTAGGAGGGATTGGGAGTTTGGGGATTAAAGGATGGGATTGGGAATGGGAGTTAGAAGGTGGGAATTCATTAAATATATCTCAATCCTTGTTTGGTATGTTAGTGGGATTATGTTGGGAATATTATTATCCCATGTTTGGTATGAGGTACTTAAGTAAGGAATATATTGCTAAATTACAAATTTACCCATTTTAATGAAGAATAGCAAAAGAAAAGCAAACAATATTGGTGAAGTATATTTTAATGAAAGGTAAATTTGTCTTTTAACATAACTAGAAATAATCCCCCTCCTTAATACCTGCCCCCTCCCATGTCTTATTTTGGTGGGATAAGAGGGGTTTAATCCCATTCCCCTTCACATGGGAATTTAAATATCCCCTCAAACAAACATGGGATATCTACCCATGGAGATATAGTATCCCATTCCCACCCCCTAATCTCCCTAAACAAACACCCCCTTGAGGTATTTTCCTTTCCTTCGCTGCATAAATGAAGTAACTAAAGTAGGGTTGAAACTTAGATTACAGTAAGCGTACGAGTCGGTGACTTTGTTGAGAAAATAAGCTCCTAACGAAACATTTTAACTTTTACAAATTGGACCATATAAAATGAAAAATGCCACTTCCCTAAGAAATAAATTTCCTCCTAACCAAATATGCCAATCATGGTTTTCCCAAATTATAATTATCTTTCTTTCAATTAGGTAAACAATTTTAGTTCTTAACTTCTATTGTAGATGCTATATGACTTCAAGGGCTGAACTTGCATGATTTTACCTTCGGACGTATAGAAAGCTCATTTCAGAAGCCTTGAAAAAAAACATGAATTGGGCCTTAATCAAGAGCTACTAATCGGTTCCAAATCAATGAATAACTTTTCACGTCTCAGAAAAAAAAAAAAAAAAAACCTTAACCAACAAAACAACAGTAAATGAAAAACTAGTTTTCCACCAAAATAACTTACTGGTAACTAAACACTCTCTAAAATGATCAATTAAATACCAAATTTCCCAGAACATGGTACTGGTATGCGCATACAGCATAAAAACAGTATTATAACATGATGAACTGCATATGGTGAACAAGTGAAACAGATGGAAAAAAAAGAAATGTTTGCATTGCGAGGTAAACAGTGTTAAGAGAAATTACAAGAAGAAACTATAATAATAGCTTTCCCAGCTTCTCTTTGCTGCTTCCACTAAGACCTTGCTTGCCTATTCAATATAAAGGCAAAAAAGATGAAGTAGAAGCAGCAAAAAGAAGCGTAGAGGAAAGAACTAACCCCCTACCAAATTATACAAACAACACAATGCAACATCAACTTACTACTTACTACTTCTCTAAACAGTAAACACTAATCAGGCCTCCTCTTTTGGCCATCATTAGTATCCTACAATTAGACTTTTGCTTTCACATCACAACTTTCTTAAATACACGACCGCTCTGCAAAAAATTGAATAGAGCTCTTAAGCTCAACCGTTCCTCGATAATAATGCCTGCATGCATCTCAGGTCTTGAAAAATAGCAGCCCAGCTTCTTCGAATTCTTTTTTTTTTTTTTTTATACTTTTAATACACATTCATTCTGCTTCTGTGTCATTTTATTGTCGTTACATTTTTTAATCCCAAATGCCATCAGTTTAGAGCTTCTGCGTAGAACCGTTTTTGGCCAATCTATTCTGGTAAAGTTTTGCCCTACCAGGGGAAATAAGCTCCAGCGCACCAAAAACGCATTTCTTGTACGAGAAGTCTTCAACAGTTCCATCATCCCTTTCCAAAAGGAAGCAACGGCTGTCTTTGTAATCCGAGTGACAACCAACCTGTACCCATACAGCTCTTCAAGGATCAGAATATATTGTTCAAAACAAAATTTAGTATCTGAATTCAAAAAGAAACCATTTTTACTTGCACATCTAGAATTCAGCATTTCCGGAGATGTACAACAATTATGTTTTGATTTTTGAATTATAATTCCGCGAGCTATTTAAAATTATGCATCACAAGATGGCTACTTATATTACTTCTCCTGCAGAAACAAGAAATACACTCCCATCGTAAAATATCTATCCTCTTGTGTCTAGATAATAAGTCACATTCACATATCTATTTAAGGCCATCCCAAAAGATAGGCTACTTTCTAGATTTAGTGAATTCAAATTTCAACTTTCCCTTATCCTAAAAGACAATAATTACTTATGATTCCAAAGAAAGATGCATTGGTATGGTGGAGATGTAAAACTTTTGAGAGTGATGGATAATTAGCACAATTCAATTGATTTTTACTAAAGATGACACAAAATCAAAGTGTGGCCGTATTACAAGTGTATTCAAGAAAACCAATCCCTATTCAAGATATGATCTCCTTTCCACGGCATCTTTGAAATGGATGATTTACCAATTCTGAGATCTAAGCTTTTGAAAAGAATTCATATACTTGAAAAAGCTTCTTGCTAAGAAAAGATCAAACTCTCTTGTTTATTTGCGAGTACATGTCTAGAGCACCCCAACCTCCACAAGGCTTTTAGAAACAAATTTAAGAGTGAATTTTTATTGTAGTTGAGCTTTTACTCGGGTTAGCTTAGTAGTTGGGGCGTGATGAGTGAAGTGTTATGACTATTCACAGTATTCCCATTATGAAGTGTAGATTCGTCTCACAAATAAGGCTCAAGCACGTAATGGAGATATTTGTGTGCACTAGCATAAATAATTGCAAGGGCATATTTCCCCTCAGCATGAAATGTAGATTTATCTTCATCTGGGAAACAGATATGATAGGATACCAGAATAAATAATGGGGCCGATCATGCAGAGTTAAAGGATTCGTCAAGCAATTGTACATTTAAAAATGGGGGGGGGGGGGGGGGGGGAAGAAGGGCTTGCCTTAATATCTACAGCTCCATTCCCAATTTTCTCATCTCGATGTGGGTGGAATTTCAAAGCCATCAACAACATTGTCTTGTCCAAGTCACTCAACTTCTCATCAATGGCATACCTGGATAAAATATGAAGGCATGTTAGAACATAATATATAGGCATAACAGAAGCAGAATGATCAAGAATCTATGAAGAGACAGAATGAAGTCAGCTTGACCATATCTGTACTTTGCAAGAGAGTCGTATGAGTAATCACTTCTCTTAATAAATTCTAAACTCATATTCCAGAACTAAAGCACATTGCTTCACCAAATGGATACTTAAGATGGTATGTTAATAGCTTGTATACTTTTCTGCTTTGCAATGCAAAAACAGACGGCTAATAAAAAGTGTATAGGATAGTCAAACTGTCAACAGAATATACTATCATGTCACAGGATGCAGTCCCATTCAGTTACATATTTCTGTTCACAGGACTCACACAGGCAACAGAAGGAAGTTCACAGGATGCTAACTAGAAGATACTGACAGTATTTGGAAAGATCATTAAGAGATCAACTACAGAGAAGACTGATGGAGAAGTCTGGAGCTTATTAACTGAACTGGGATTTAAACACAATTTTCATAAACGTACAGAAGTATACTATAAGCATCTTGTAATTGATTTAGTGCAAAAGAAACTCGTCAATGCATGATTGAGAATTCGCCGATATTATGATCATCAGCAGAGAAAACAATATGGTTTCTAGTTGCGAACTTCCAATAGGTATATGCAAAAGGCTTTACTTTGAAGTTGCTATCCATTTATCAATATTTCACTAGGACTAGGTGGAGCTGTGATATGTCGGTGCAAAAAGTCTCAGATGTATTCATTAAAGCAATTACAGGTATTCTTGTGGAGTTACCATAAAATCAAGAAAACGAAAGAGGGGGGGGGGGGGGAACGGGGGAGAGAGAAAGTGAACATGTCAGTTTAAATTTACCACAAGGAATGTTATAATGTTATATAGATGCGACAATGCAACTCAAAATAATTAAATTAGTTGACCTTTTAAATTATTGGGTTTTGGTTATTTTACAATTCAAGGTCGCAAGTAGTATTTTGGTTTATTGGTGAGGGACGAAAAACTTAATTCGATTTTCTAAGTTTGATAATTTCTTAGTTGTAGTTCAAGCAACTGGCGTGTACTTTTCTAGAATAAAATAATCCTTACTTTGGAGGCGAGGTTAGAATTTAGGCAAGTTAAGGTACTTGAAGGGAAAGTTTTCTTGCTTTAAAACTTGTAAATATAGACGGCTAGCCTTCATTAAGGGGTTAGAGTGTTTTGACAAAATTTATGTAGGTTGAATAACAAAGTTTAGGAGTAATCTTTGTTCTTTGAAATATCCTTTATTGTTCACGTACTTGTTCAAATTTCTGGCACAAAAGCTTTGCAAGGTCGAGTCTTCGCTTCAAGGAGTTAAATCTTGGCCATTATTCCTTAATTCATATCAGAAGGTCAGGCAAGAAATGGAAAAGAACGCAACTATGACTGAGGTCAGATTGTCCAGGTATATTACTACAACGTCAAAAAGTAATTAGTACCTCAAAATAAATTGTAGCAAATATAAGGTAGCTTTAACTTCATAACGTCTCAAATTGATATTGACATACTGCATGTAGACAATTCACTAGTATGCAGACTAGTGAACTACCATCACACGACATTCACAATGAAGATTCAAAATCTAGCCATTTGACTCTATGGAAGAAACAGAAAAGAAGCTTCATGGCACGTTTTTGCCAGAATTGGAGGATGGTTATATATGTTGACCAGAAACCCCTAAAAAGAAAATAATATACTAGATTGCCTTCAAATCCTAAAACTCTAAATAGGAGAACTGTAGAAAAAACTCCAACTTCGTCATCATTTGATCCATCTCTTTCCACACAGATACATGATAACTTTTTCATTAAGTCCTCACAAAGATGGTCCTTAGTAAGGAGAAAGCAATCACTTCACATGAATGTGCAGATTAACCACTTAAAAAGAATAATAGGCTAAAACAGAACTTAGTGCAGAAGAGCATTAAAAGCTGTAACAAGTTAGAGGACATCCACTTACTTGTACAATATTTTCTTCCACATCCGACCGAGCCTCCAAATGTCATCCACAGAGAAATACTTCTGTAAAACTTTCTTTGGTATTGCCACATTGAAAACTTTTGCACTTGGCAATCTATTCGAATGACGAGCACCATAATTTTCAGGCATGAACGACTGATCATTAGGTGGCACCTTGAATTTAGTGGCACTCTCATCAGAGCTTGTTTGGCTAGCTAGCAGGTTATATATATCCACAGGTTTCTGGATCTCGTGCCCCTGATAATAAGGACAACAGACAAGGTCATTAAGGACAGCTGCAGCAGCAACAGAACCAACAACAACAATATCAAACAACTATAGGAGCATAAACTCCCAGCAGATTCACAGCAATCCCAACAAAAATATTTAAAATTCATAAAAGAATAGTTGAAGTTGCGTCAAAATTATGCACACCAAGATATACGATTATGAGATGATAATTTTCGCAAGAAAAGATGTTCCTCGTATTATAGTTACCATTCCCAAAATGTGTTGAATATTTTGGAATGGAGGGAACTTAACAAGATGAACAAATGATTCATGCTTGTGTTCAGTGAATCTTCTGAGCGCAGAAAATCTGCAGCGAAAAGGACATCACACCCTATCTATTTGGGATCAGAAACATCAAGACTTCAAGACAGAAGCTGAAAAGGGACTACCTTGCCAGAATACAGACACTCAAACTGTGCACCAGTTCCCAGACAAGGAATTTTGCCCCATGCCAAAGCATCTAGGCTTCCTTGTAGCTCGTCAGCAGCTCCCTGTTTAGCAGCTTTTATGAAAGAAGCGCCTGCATTCTGCAAAAGAGTTTTGGGTAAACATAATACAGGAAAACATTCAATAGGGATGCAACTAAAAGTAATAACATGATGATACAAACGTATGTAAATGGAGCAAAAAATCAAAAGTGGTTATGTACGTATGCTTCAGGGTCTCAGTCCCATGCTAGTTTTCGTTAGAACATGGGACTCAAATGACGAAGTATAGTAACAACATCGGATACAGCTAAATCAAAAAAGATAAATGAATGTGAGTAGGTTGAAAACCTATGGATATTATATAGCCATCGTTTTGACCCAGTTATTTATCAAATTCTTAGACCTAGCTTTGCTGCATTGGGACTAAGCTTAATTCAAGAGATAAACGATGCACCATCATCCAACCCAACATGCATACATCTTTATGTAATAGCATCTCGCTAGAAAGATAATTGTCGTTATAACTATTTGCATTTCGTATTACATATCCACCTTAAGATGTATTGTCCCTTGGAGAAACATAACCATCTTTATCAAATTATTAGATGGTTATCATTCATATGTGATATTCTTTCCCTCCAAAAGTTTTCAGTCTCGACCTCAAATGACTGGACAAGCCACCTTGGTTAATATGAAATATACAGTTTACTTAATCACATAAAAGTCAAAGGCATCTAGTTATGCTATACAAAAAGCTGTATTATTTTAATATGAGTAATCTCATGAAGGATACCAAATCTTAAAAAGAAAAAAAAAAAAAAAGGATTACCAGTGAAAAAGGTGGCAACTAAACTAAGCCAAAACTTGAAAATAGCAATGCCATGATTCATAACAGATAATTAGCATACAGAGATTCTTTTAGTTTTCATCTTGACATTACTTTTCCTCCAATAATAATTTAATAACCACCCTTCCAATTCATATGAACCTTATGCATCCTTCTGTGGGAAGGTGCCGTGAAAAAATGTGCACGAGGTTTACAATCTAGGACTAGTTATTCTTCAGGACATAATGTACATACGTGAAGAATATGGAAGAAAGTACGTATTCTTTAGGATCCAAAAATTTGTTGTATCTCCCTTCATACCAAAATATAGTTTTCGTTTATCTTTGCAGAGTCTCCAAAACGTATCTTTGACCATCAATATCTCTAGTTACGTATTAATAAAAATGATTAATTGTTGAAATTATAAAACTACACATTGAGAAGAATCTAACAAGATCACACATGAGTATGTTTTTTTGTATATATCAATGAAAATATTTGGGCAAAGGTTTTAAACTTTGACCATGAAAAATGAAACGGAACTATAATTTGGGACGGGGAAAGTATTTCTCTATAAAGACTGAGCTTTTCTAACTGTCTCATCATGATATATAATAGCACAAGCCTAATTCAGGCAGGCGAAATTTGCTATAATATAGTACCTACCAAGGAAAAGTTTAAAATCAAAAGCAAAGATGAACTCACAGTAAAGCATGCCAGCATGAAAGGTGACGAAACAGATACATGGGCTTTTTGCCGAGCAATCCCTTTTGCACTCAATCCGACAAATTCACCTGTTACAGAAAGACAATCTGCCAGTAGGATTAAGTGCTCTGGAAGAAAAGTCTTGCCCATATCAGTAGCCGCACACCTCAAATTCTGCATAGTAGATGAAGCAATATCAACATCCAGTGTTGAAAATTTCACATAAAAAAATAAAACCCAATAGATTTATATAGAAAAATAAAAAGAACCTCAAGGAAGCATCTCCAAGCAACATCAATTCCATAAGCTGAAAACGTCTCACTTAGGTCATCAGGATGACTGCGTGTCCAGTCGATCAATCCCATGATTGGAAGACAATTGTTCATTAATCTATGCCACAGATTTTTGCTTTTACAATTTGCTGAGAGAGAGACACTCAGATATAGTTCGCCACCAGATAAAACCCTCTGAAACCTTGATTCCACTGGTTGATCATGCCACAATATATCCACCTTCTCAACCTCAGCAAATCCTGAAGCAGGTGTGATAGCAAAGCTCAGCTAGAAGATAAACATTGTTGAACATACAAAACACAGGCACACCTTATTGTTCACACTCTGAACTGTGATACTCACAATGGTACACATAAGCAGGCCATATCCATAGGTTAACAAACCTGGATGACTCGAGAAGAAAACATCCAGTGTTAAATGTCAAACTGTTGGCGAGCTAACACAACAAGAGCTCCATGAGGAAACTATACTTGCTAATTTGGAGATTATTAGGAAAAAGAAATTTCAACTAAGCGAATATGGTGATGATAGAAACACCTTTTGCCATTATTAACTAGAATAGAATCATATGATTACTAATGCATAGAAATTCTATAAGATTATAACAACGATTTTATATCTATTCAGGAACTTTACAATGTAAATGAGAGGCAGAAACTCAGCAAAATCCACCTTTCACGTTCATATTTTAAATGGATGGTTGAGGTACTAAAATGTGAAAGAAATAGTGATACTTTACAAAAGATATTTGTAAGGGATCAGCACACCAAATCTAAGCCCCACCTGCAATTCACCTATGCTAGACACAAGGCTAAGGGGAAGGGAAGCATAGGAAATTCATTCTAATTTGCCGTGAGAAGAAAGCTGAGGGTAGCAAGGAAAGTTAGTAAACAATTCAATTATAAAGAGAAAATAATGTAATGAGTGGAGCAAATATAAATTAGAGCGGGGAGTAGGGAGGTCGTCCAGAATAGCATGTTTTTCTCTTTCTTTTAAGGACCCAGTCACCCGAAGTTCTGGAACTGTATTGATGATTCGCTGCTACACAATACTATCGGTTAATCTAAATTCTCTCTTTCTCTCTTGCATCTCTCTTAAATTCTATCACAATGTTCCTATAACATATTTTCTCAGATTCAAGAATCTGTTCTACCAGAAAAAGTTTCATCATTCTTTTTTGTGATTGGACCAGAGTTCTGATTAAGGTAGTTGTGACCTACTAATAGAAGAGTATCCAGAAAGATATCAATAAAGAACTATAAAGCAAACAAAATCCTGTAAATACGGACCTTTTACTATGGATCCCAAAAGGCTCGGTATCACCACCTCTCGAACTGAATCCAAATTTGTACATGATTTCTTTGGACTTTCACTAATGGTGGCAGTGATGCACACAATACTAGTATCATTCCCAGCATCAGAAATACAACCATTCCTGGAATGTCATTGACCAAGTCAATATGGATATGAAGCTTTAAAAAGTAAAGTACATAAACTACTGATGTTCCACAGTTGATACAGGTACATTGACTACCACAAAACCCATTTCTTCTATCATGTAATGTTAGAGATATATTAGGATATTAAAGATATGATAAATATATTTAGGATATAGTAATATTTAGGATATTAATTATCTTAGGAAAATATTATCTTATGATTTATTTCAGATAAGTATTAAGAATAATATATCTTCTAGAGATGGTTTCCGGATAGGAGTTTTTATGTACTATATATATTGTAGTCATCGTTTATTATTGAGCACACCTTAATAAAATCATATTATTTCTCTCCTCATAAACTTGTCATGGTATCAAGAGCAGGTTAGATTTTGGGATCGTCTACAAAACTTTTCTCCCTACTGGTGGGTTAGAAACTTAAACCCACCGGTG
Source organism: Beta vulgaris subsp. vulgaris (assembly GCF_026745355.1). Lineage (NCBI taxonomy): Eukaryota > Viridiplantae > Streptophyta > Magnoliopsida > Caryophyllales > Amaranthaceae > Beta > Beta vulgaris. The sequence continues at coordinate 4,987,894 of NC_079206.1, read as the reverse complement.
GGATTTATAAACTTTACCTCAAATAAAATAAAAACCCAAAAAAAAAAAAATGTCAAGCAACGATTAAACCTACTGACTCAAAGTGATTGATATATTGTGTGAATGGGTGTTGAAGGTGATGCATAATCAATCATAGTGCATCAAGCGTCTCCGTGATGTTAAGTATGTTAGGACTTAGGAGTTGGGATTGGATTTCTTCTTGCTGGCGCACAAGAAAGCTCAACAGTCAACACTATTGGTTTAATTTTTTTTATTTTTTTATTTTTATTTAAAAAAAAAATGGCTCTCCCTATGTCGTGGATAGGGGAAAACAGACGATTCAAAGAGAGGTCTTGAATCGCGGGAGGGAAACAGAAGAAAAGTGATAGAAAGAGAATGATGTTTTCCGTGGATTGATATATATGTGATAAGAGGTTCGAAAAGAATGGCGTTCCTTGTATACTTAACGGGTTCGAAAAGAATGGCGTTCCCGTTTTGCTGAAATATTTGGTGAGATCGAAAGAATGGCGTTCTCATCAAGAAAAAAAAATTATTTGCAGGTTCGAAAAGAATGGCGTCCCTGTTTGACTGACGATTGATGGATTCGAAAAGATTGACGTTTTCATCTTCAAGAAAAAGAAAATTACGGGTTCGAGAAGAATGGCGTTCCCGATTTATTAAATATTTGGTGAGTTCGAAAGAATTGGCGTTCTCATCAAAAAGAAGAAAATTTTGGCGGGTTCGAAAAGAATGGCGTTCCCAACAATATATCTATTTAATTTGATTTGGCTTAATTTTTTTTGTTTCTCCAATCGCAACGTTCGTATTAGTGTCGTTGCGATTGCGGGAGGGTGTTAGAGATATATTAGGATATTAAAGATATGATAAATATCTTTAGGATATAGTAATATTTAGGATATTAATTATCTTAGGAAAATATTATCTTATGATTTATTTCAGATAAGTATTAAGAATAATATATCTTCTAGAGATGGTTTCCGGATAGGAGTTTTTATGTACTATATATATTGTAGTCATCGTTTATTATTGAGCACACCTTAATAAAATCATATTATTTCTCTCCTCATAAACTTGTCATGTAAATATAGAAATTTATTCAGTTAACCCAAATATATTCCAAAGGTAATGAACTGTGTGGTATTAGGGGATCCTTTCCCAGAAAATAAACCACAAATCAAGAATGACATAAACGACATAACTTAAAATTGACCATGTTCTCCAACTGGAGAATAGCCATACATAACTAATCTCATGGTTGCATCGGTGCACTTATCATAATGCTTATTTCCTGTTCACGAATCATAGCTCATGATTCGTAAATAGTCATGATTCGTAAACAGGTGTATATATGATTTTTTAAAGTCAAGAAACTAAAGTGATTCAGGATAATTATGTCAGCACCTATTAAAGTATGGTTAAGATCCCACTTGGTTTGGTATAAGGATATTGAAAAGAGTAGTATGAAAAATTGGAGTGATTTGAGGCAAGGAAAGGGAGAAGTGTAAATCAAGCTTCCACAGAAAAACTTTCAGAAAGTACCCGATAGTAAATACTGTATCAGATGTAAAAAATCAGAAGATTAAATCTCCTTTATCAAGCCCAAAATATTCTGAACATACATAAGCAAATGTGACAGTGTTTTTCTTTTCCCCCCAGTAAGTAGGCAAGAGCCTCAGTATTGATCATTAAGAGTACTAAGAAAAGGACCAAAGTATATAGAAGAATTAAATCAGGTTCCACATTACTAGTGAGACAGTAGTACAATGAACAAAACAAGGACCTGGTCCATATAACATCAGCAGATAGCAGTCACGTACGTTTTTGGAGACATTCGCTAGTGCTTGTTGCTAATCATGCTAAGATGTATGATGAAGGTGGACCTAAAGAAAGCCTATGATTCTATTGAATGGCCTTTCTTGCATATGATGATGAATGAGCTAGGATTTCCCACCAAATTCATTGGATGGGTTATGGCCTGTGTATCTTCTGTCTCGTTTTCTATTTTGATAAATGGCACCCCTTGCAGAACTTTCAAGGCTAAGAAAGGATTTAGACAAGGGGATCCTATGTCTCCCTTTCTCTTTGCTATAGGAATGGAGTACCTATCAAGATGCCTTGAAGCCTTAAGCACAACCCAAATTTCAATTCTCATCCTAGATGTGAAAGGTTACATATTACACACTTGATGTTTGCTGATGACCTTCTTATGTTTGCCAGAGCTGATCATAGTTCTCTTCAGCTGCTATTTGATGCTTTTAGCAAGTTTTCCCAAATCTGGAGAAGAGTAACTTGTATATTGCTAGTGTTTCTGAAGAAGAGAAGCTTGCCCTACCCAGGTGCCTCTTGGTACTTTCCCTTTTAAGTACCTAGAGTGCCTCTCACAACTAAGAAGCTCTTTTATCAAGAATGCAAGCCACTCGTAGAGAAGACTGTTGCTAAGGTCAGGGCATGGTCAGTTAAAAAAAGCTTTCCTATCCTGCTAGACTTTAACTTGTTGGTGCTATTCTACAAGGCTTCCAGCTATTTTGGTGCCAAATCTTTGTTCTTCCTAAAAAAGTTATGAAGGAAGTTCAAAGCATTTGTAGAAATTACCTATGGAGTGGTCAAAGTGAAGGGAAGAAGGCTCCTATTGCTTGGGACACCTTATGTATGAAGAAATCTTGTGGAGGTTGGAATTTAAAAGACTTAGCTGTTTGGAATAAAGCAGATGTGGCTAAGTACATGTGGGTTATCACTCAGAAACAGGATAGGCTTTAGATCCAGTGGATCCATGCCTATTATATCAAGCACAACAATCCACTCACTATGGTCATACCATCCAGACTCTCTTGGGCTCTAAAGAAGACTATGGCAGAGAAGTATTCATGGAGCAACACACTCAACATCTCCTTGTTACAGACCACTTCTCCATTAAGAAGCTTTATATGGCCATGAGAGGAGATCAGCCTACAGTGCATTGGAGAAGAATTATATGTAATTATAGAGCTAGTCCTAAGGCTCTTTTTATTACATGGTTAATGTCGCATAACAGGCTAGCTACAAAAAGCAGGTTGTGTGAGTGGAGGGTACTAGTTGACAGTACCTGTGTAGTATGTTCAGGAGCTAGTGAAACTATCTCTCACTTATTCTTTGAATGTCCAACATCTCAACAAGTTTGGACTCTGTGCCTTCAACAGCTGGGGCTTGTTAATCATCACAGAGGATTGGAAGATGAAGTCAAAGGCATTGCTGCTAAAAGCCATAGTAAAAAACCTCAAAACAAATTTCTATTGATGTTTTTTGCTGAAACTGTATATCACATTTGGCAGTAGAGAAATCAAGTTGTGTTTGGAGGGGTTTACTTAGATCCTGTTCAGAGTTGTAACCAAATTATGTTTAAAGTGGCTTGTAGATGTACTGAGGAACTAAGGCAGCTTCTTATTGTTTGATGTTGCTTTTAGGTGCATAGTTGTTCTGGGCTAAATGGTTGTAAGGTAGCTGCAAACCCTTCCTAGAAGGTGAGGGAGTATAGCTTACTACGCTTAGTCCTTTGTTGCTTTCTTAGGTTGTATCTGTTTTTTTATGTTATCAATGATAACTTTGAATTGCCAAAAAAAATCATGCTAAGTGACAGTTTCCTAACTATGTTGTTATAGTTTGCCTCTTGCATCTGAGGTTTCACCTCCAGCATATTCCTGTATCCTTCTCACTTTGTTTATTATTAGTTGCAAAAAATAGGAGTAGGAAAGAAGTAGTGTACTTCCATGGATATCTAGTTGAGTTGGGAGTAGGAGACCTCTACAAAACCAAGGAAGAAAACATAGACAAATATACTCTGTTTCTTCTATACAATAAGTTGCAAGAAGCGAATGTGAGAGCTCTATCGTCAAGTATATGGAGGGATATAAGGGTGTATGACTCACCTAGTCTATGGCTTCCCCTAGTATAAACCTATATAATTTGTGCATATCACGTCTGTGGTGAATCATGCAGATATTGACCACGTTAGTGGAAGGTATATTCAAGAAATTTGTGGCTACATCCTCCCTAAAAAGCCTCATGATTGTGAAGAATTTCCAAGGAGACATCTCCTCTTATCCAATAATACCCATGAACTTTATAAAAATGTAATGCCAACTATGAGTTTGGTGGAAGTTGTCATCACTACCTAGACTGTATATTAAGATGTGTATGTTCTACTAGCTACTTTTTAGATAGAGATGGTGATATCTCCTTTTTAAAAACTGCCGTAATGAATAAATGCAAATATTTGACTTTTGCACCATTCACTTACATCACTTTGACCATAATTTTCAACTAACATATAAAAATACAAATGTTTGTATACCCCTCCATTTATTTTCATACAACACGGCGAACACGCACACTTTTCAAAAATTTATTTTGATCACAAAAATTCTAATCCTATGATAGAAAAAGACTATATAAGTGCGTCACTAGATTCTTTTAGAACAAAAAATTCCATAAGATTTTCTAATCATTTCTATCTATATGAATGGAGAGTAACGAACAAGGTCAAAATTAGACTAATAGTCATTTTGCTTTTCTATCTTTAACTTTTAGGAACCATTTCTATGGTATCAGGGAACCATTTCTATGGTATCAGAGAACCATTTCTATGGTATCAGAGAACCATTTCTATGGTATCAGAGAACCATTTGTCTCTTTTTGCTTCTTTATTAAATGGAGAGTAACACTCTAGATTAGATGCACAAAGCACAACTAAGAATTAACAGCAAAATTCAACATACAACTTAGTGGCTTCTATCAAGACAACACGTGAAAGAGGTTGTAATCACGTATAATAGAATGTTTAACTCATCATGCATTAACTTTTGAAATTACATTTCGTTGAATGTGAAAGCACCAATAAACACTTGCAATGTGTTTAGTTAGCAATCATAGAAGACGGGGAGGTAAGGGCATACTAGGGAAGGAGTGAGCTTCCTTACGAAAGTCCATATGCAGGATTTTATTCACCAAAAGCGGAAGAGAATGGATCTCTCCAATTTTCTTCCTTATGTTATTTCCAAACAAGGGAAGATGGATTCCTACTCTCCCTTCCCTTCAAATTCCCTTGTCCCAAAGGCTGGCCAGAAAAAAAAAAAACTGTTTGCACTTCCAGTATCCTCTATCTAACTTCCCACTTCTAAGTGATACTGGGATTGAGATGAAATATTAAAGATATAAACAAATGTTTGATACTCCATGTCTTATCTTAATTTTTCTTAGAGAAGTCTATGTCCCATATTAATTGGGATAATCTTCATGTTGACACTTCTAAGAATGGGGACCTACAAAATGCTTCTCTTTCCTATTGTTGGACCCACCAAAATGTGGAAAGCGGGATCATTTATTAACCAATTTTGATCATATATATTTTACTAATATATAGAATATGTTATTACATGAAGTGTAGATTTGTCATAATGTTTCATTTCAAAAATATCAACTTCTTTGAAGGTCAAATTTGCACATTGGCAAACATCAAAATCAAAGTAGAACAACTAATAAAGATGAAGGGATTATAACCCACTCCTACTCTCCCTCAAAAGTAAATGTTTCACATCCACTAACTATAATGTAAAAAAATCTCCGTAGTCACTACCAACAATAATATAAGACATCAACTAAAACTACGAAAACTCTTTGCCGGTCTAATTGCTGCAATTATATGGGATAGAGGAAATAGAAGATAGAGAACGTATAAGTGTGATGGAGAGGAAATATTTGTTAATCTTCAAAAGGAAGTGAGAACTAATTTTATCCAAAAGCTGTTCAGCAACAGTTCAAACAAGGAAAGTAACAAGTTAAATATGAGAGGGAGGGAGTTATTAAAGGCTGCACCATCTGAAGATAATTCGTTTTGTTGGCCACTACCCACTAGTTCAGCTGCCTAATGTGTGAAACATACCGGATTAGAAAGGGTACACCCAAACTATTAACAGTCTGCTCTTAAATGACATTTCAGATAGCACAAGAACAACTACAACAACAACCATCACCACCACCATGCAGTCGGATCCCAGTCCCACAAGTGCCGAGGATTGGGGGATCAAGATCTATGCCATCATGCATAAAACTAGTCATGCCAGATTGGGGAGACTTTTTCTGAGAACGAAGAGCATGTGGTACAATAGAAACAGAAAAAGGAAAATAGAAGAATAAAAACACTAAGGATTTGAAGACCTTGATGGGTATCGTAACTTTGGAGGAACAATTGTTTCCTCAAGCAGACACTAATAAGGCCTACTTTCTCATTAGATGCACATTAGCAAGAGGAAATTTTTAAAAAAGTAATGAAGAGCATGCTGTACAAGAGAAACAGAAAATAAATGAATAGAACACTAAGAATTTAAGACCTTGATGGGCATCATAACTTTGGAGGAACAATAGTTTCCTGAAGTAAAGGCTAGAAAGGCTTACTTGCTCATTAGATGCACATTAGCAAGGGAGGTAGTCGTTTCACACTTCCTCTTGAGAGCATCAATAATAGAAAATACTTTCAGCCGCATTCTCTTCACAACCTCCTGGAAAGTGTCGACAAACAAAATTAACATTGAAACATGGGATCTGATGATATTTTAGAACGAACTGTTTTCAACAAATGGATTTACCTTTCTCACATGAAAGTGGCAAACCCAAGGGCACATATGCTTCCGATTGTCGCTCTCCGGAGAATAGCTAAAGAGCCAAAATGACATAATCATATAGGGTAAAACATTTGTATATATAGAGACAACAGTGGTGATCAAAAACCAAGAAATCATCTAATAAACAATAGACTAACTTACACTATCATTATTGTTGAAACAATATCAGAAAAGTACAGCTTCTCAAGATGATGTTTAACTTCTAAGGCCCCATATTCTGGACCGTAATGCAACCTTTTGAGTTTGTCAGAGAGAAATAGTGAGATAGCCCTGCCTTTGCTTTTCCTGGAACCACTCTCAAGTACTTTCTGCATAACATGATATGTCCAAACAAAGTAAGTTCTAATGAAGCAATAGAAGCAGAATGCGGTAACTGGAACCAGAGCAAACATTTTGACATCACCCTCCCGCCACCCAACTAATGTGCAAAGTCACACATACATATACACATACGCATTTGGATTATGATTCGAAGGCTTATTCTTTATCCCTACTCAGATAAGAAAGGTTCCTTCTCCAACAAGATACTTCATTTCCACAAATCTAAGGCTTTAAGTTCCATCCTTATTCTCCAAGTAAAATCAAAAGATAAGTAAAACGACGGAAAAGGTAGACACGTAAGTAAAGAGCATGGACAAAATAAGTGGACAAAGAGTAGCGTGCATCTCATATCTGCAGAGAAAGATGTACGGCACCTTAAAGTTCAATAAAGGAGAAGGTTCCAAAACATTGATGGGTTGGTCTAGTGCCCTGTATGCAGCTTCAGAAAAGGCACAAGCAGCCAATGCACCAACAGGGTGGCCGCCAACAGCATCACATGCATTTATGCTCTCACCAATTAATTCATCATTGCCACATGTAGAAGAGTTCCCTTTTTCAACAGCATAAGAAAACTGAACAAGTTGGTTCCCATATGCATTTCTTACGGTGCCATCATAGGCCAGTTGTATATCACGCATGAAAAACGTAAGCTTTCGCGTTAAGGTACCAGGGACATTAGCATTTTCACTGAAAGAACTACCTCGACTTGTTACAGAATGAACAAAACATTCAAGAGGATTCAAGCCTGTGACAAATGAACTTTCCACGACACCAGATGGAATGAAGGATTTAGTGCATTCAAGATTTTCTTCAACTTTTAAACATTTGGTTTTCAACTCATTCCAAGCAGAACACGAAATCTTGTGAGGAAGCCTGAAAGACAAAGGTACAAATGAATGTTGTAAACCCAGACACATACTCTGCTGAACTACTTTCAACAGATTGCCTTTGCTTCCAGATTTTATCATGGCCAACAAAGCATTATCATCAGCTGCATACTGATAAGTCAAATTCTGAATATCTCGGAAGACAAATTTGAAGGCACTGGCAGAAGCAATACTTAGAGCAGCTGACTTTTGTTTATCACAGCATAGCTTATCAGCCTCAAGGGGCTTAGCTATTCGATTGTCTTCATCACCATCGAGAAGGTATTGTATGTAAGACTCGACCAGTAACTGTTTCACATGGCAATTTTTCTCTGCTTCTTGAAGACCACAAGAAACTTCATCAACCAAATTCTTACGCAGGTGTCCATCAGAACACAGATAAAGGTCAAGCAGAGAGACACTCAAGCCCCTAGATGATAACCACTCACAAAAAAACCTCTGAGCAGCATCGAGATAGTCTAAAAATTCACCGTCGCAGTGGTTAATAAGACTTTCAAAAAAGTTTCCATCTGCATCCCCGCGAAACCAAGATGATCCAGCAGGAGATGATATTAACTCCCCTTTACTAATTTCAACACCATTTGAAGGAGAGACATAATCAAAATCAGGTGGCAATAACATGCTGAATAATTGCTTCCCAGTCCACAAACCAGATTCAGTGGAAGGTGAAAGCCATTTCGGAGGACAAAACATCTCCAGTTGCTGTACTTGAGGTTTGGACAGAGCACCATCCTCTGCCAAGAGCAAATGTGCACCAGTCAAGCTGTCATGTGTCAGTGAGAGCAAGTTTCTTCCACTTTGTCCATTTCTTAGCTGCTTATCAAGGCCCACAAGCTCCTTAAGCTCAACTCTAGCTTCCATCGCCTGTGGCACGTAGCCGTGAAGGCTATCACCATCAAAGTCCCCTTGCAAGGGAGCACAACATAAAGGATTTATAGAGACTACAGAATTTATTGGGAGAATTTTAACATGCAAAGCAAACATTGAATGTTGATGAATGGAAGGAGGCCTATTTATCAGCATAATATCACCATCATTCAAAGGCCTAAATATACGGTCACCAAATTGGAACTCCTCCATTTCATGAACAGGAACCAGGTTACCTTTCCTGCGAACATAGACCTCTCCCTTCTCAAGAAGCCTCAAATTGCAGCTTGCAGTCAACTTTTCCCAGTTCAAGGAATTAAGAGGATCAGAGATTTGCAACCTTTCTGCAATATAACAAGGGATGCCAATCTCAGAGAGCTTCAGATTTGGATCACCAGTAACAACAGAGCGAATTATGTGGTCACTGCGCTTTGTGAGAACTACTTCCTTCATCCATTTCGAAGCTGAAGTGTTTAGTACGTCTATGTTATCAGAATCATTATTTGTCTTCTCCAGACGGAGCTGCAGAAATAAACAACCAACATAGAAGTTTTAGCATCCAGAAAAGGTTAAACATCCAACTTAAAAAATAAAATTTGAAAAGTTCAAGAATAGGTCTCCAACCTTCGAAAGTTTTAAGCAGTCTAAGACACGAGATGCCAACTCATTGGCAGCACCCCTGAAATCAACAAGCTTCCTGAAAGCCCTAGTTCGGTCATCCTAAAAAAGAATATGAGAATAAAAGCTAATCATTAAGAAGATGAGGAGAATAAGATAAACTAACTCACAGACGGAGGGGGGAGGAACAAACACAATCATAGAGAACGAATTAGAAAAATCACCCACAAATATTAACTTCTGCCCAGTAGAAAACGGATGAACAAGCTCAGTGACACGATGACAATTTGGCGTCACTGCAAAGCAATTAAGGAAGAGTGCGTCTGTTCTTGAAACGAACTCTTTTATGAAGCTCGGATCAACATCTTTTATCAAATGATGGACCTGCAAATGAAGAAGTCTTTTATTTCTACACGTTCCAAGCAAACAAGCAATGGGCAATTGGGTAGTACACTTTTCCTTACGTTTTTTACATATGGATTATGGAGGGGGAGCAAAACTTGTATCTTTTACCATTGACAACACATTTCTCTAACCAAAGAAAAAAATCACACTTGCACAGAAAGCAACTCCAAAAGCATCTGATGCAATTATACATCTATGAAAGATTGAAATCAAAAAAAGTTTGTACTTTGATTATTTCACTTTCAAGTCTATTGTTGGACAAAGTTATCTTCAAAATTCAGCACATTAAACCATACATGAAATGTAGACCAATTTGAGAAGATGATATATACCTGTGCAGGTGACAAAACCCTTTTGTTCTTGTTCACACTTTCTTCCACTTGGACATCTTTAGGAATAAAATCCCAAAAATCGTCAATGTGGAACTTGCTTTGTGGCCTCTCAATAAGTTCTACTGTAATTGCCGTCTTCCTGAACAAGTCACTGGTTGAAACTCTGAATCTGATAGATGGAGACCTTCCCTGCACATAAGAGATAGCAAATCAAAATAAGTAAAATGATGAGATTGATTGGAGAAATTTTTGTTTTAAGTTGTTCGTATGCAAATGGAGAGAAACTTACTACACAATATTTACAACCCCTTAATTGATCAAGCTTAGCCCCTGCTTTGGCACCCTATCAGCTCAGAAAACAAGAAAAGAATGTCATGAACGTCAGTTCATCAAATATAGAGACTCATGATTAGGAAAACCTATCACAGCCATTTACCACCTCCAAAGCACGAATACGATACTTGTTATCTTACAGAGAACCCATCATGAAGGCAAAAAAAAACCTATTTCCATTCAAAAAGTTCAAAAGGCTTTAAAATGAACAAATAAACATACCAATTAGTCGATAAGAAACATATTAGATTTAACAGGAAAAGTCTTACTACGAGAAGGTGGTTCTTGTTGTTGCTGCACATTATGATTAACATTACAAATTGATGTTATGTCTTATAATGTGTCCTGGATGTATTAACACTAAAACAAAAAAAAATCTTAAAGCTCTTTCCCATGTCCTGTTGCATTATAATCAAGATTCGAATGCAAACTACATACCCTAATAGACAAAATAAAGCATGACAAATTGTGTTTGACTTGTTTGCATTTAAAAGAAACAGTTTGTTTTGGCTTAATCAATCTATAAGATCATTTAACCAACCAAGCTGAGTTTCGACTTAAGACAGGAAACAAAACCACAGGGTCACCAAGTTCTGATAAGGAAGGTATCTAACCTTAGCGCGTCTTTCTCTCCGTATGGATTTACATCCTGGGCAGATTTTGTTCAAGATTTGTACAACTTCAGATACAAAATATGGATGGATTATCGTGTACGGAAAATTTATTACACCAAAATGACCTGCCATATATTTTGCATTTCAAATGACATTTAAAATCTCCAATAGAAGAGTGACTGTAAATAATGAAAGTAGAATTTTCATAAGAAGCACTATGAAGAAGTATGTCTAAGCAATACCTTCGCATTGCTTATTGCTTCTTGCGCCACAAGTGGCGCATTCAGATGTCGGATTTGGAAATCCCAACTTTGAATCAGTCACCCCGGCAGGTGTTTCAATGGTCAGTACAGATATTTTTTCCTGAAACACCCAAAGTTACTACTTAACATAAGGGAAAGATAGGTGCTCTTGGTAAAACTATAAGAAGTATGTCACCAAAGGTATGAAAGGAGAAAGAAACAACTAAATAATAATACAGGAAAAACTATCATTTTAATAAAGAAGGTGATATTGCATTCTCCAACGATTGCAATTAATGTGCATATTCATCACTAATAGTCGCCCAAAAACAGAGGAAAATTGTGTGGTTGTGACATAGCCATAGAAAAAAGAGCACTTTTTCATCTAAAACATCTATGCCTATGCTTGAGATGTTAATTCCTGACATTGCTTAAATACAATTTTTTTTGATATGCTGGCACTGTATTGAAAACAAAAATACTACGTGTGCACTCCAACTACACCTAATATTAAGTGATTTGTGTCAGAATAACAGATAGTAAACTGGGTAAAAAGTAGGCAACAGATAAGATCCAAACATATGCTAAAGAGAGTACATGTCATGCGAAATGCATAACCGTAGGGCCAAATTCATGAGTGCAGAAAACTCCCATGATGGACGGGTACAGAGCATTTAAAATATTTGCCGGTCAGGGAAAAAAAAGGTAAATCTCTGAGAAGGGCAAGAACAAAACAAACTTACTGCATCATATTCTGTCAGCACATTAAAGTGAACTCCTGAAAGAATCCCATCTGGCACTTCATTCACAATACTGATGTCATTGTCCATGGAACTCTTGTGCTAACTCTAAAAGTTCAAATTCTGAACCAGATTCCAGAAACAATTGGCAATGTTGATATACTCAGAAAACATGACAAGGTGACAAAAATAAGAGCAAGGAGGAAATGCATAGAATTAATAATTTACTGAACATAGACAATGCAGAAACTGCAAATATGCTTTTACAATAGGATATATTCAAAGCAAAACAAAAAGCAACCACATTCGATACAAGTCTATGTTTTGTTTTTCTTTTACTAATTTGGAAATTATGAAGGAGCAACCATCTAAATGTACCTTAAGTTTTAGCAACCAAGACAATCCTATATTTGCGGTATATAACGTGTTTGCTCTCAACTCAAAACCAAGCTCAAATCTCCTTATCAACATAGATATCAGCTCAGGCCTGATCACAAAACAGCCTAGATTAGTTACTAAAAATTAAGAGGACTTTATGGATTAAAATAACATCTAACTATATTTGTAGCTGAAAGTGCATCAAGCAATGGATTCAGCACAGATCTGATATGAACTTTGTGGCCGATAAAGGCGGTAACATTTGGTGAAAGATCAGAATGACGATTTTAATTATGAATGAACTACTTTACGCGTAGTCCCACGTTAATGAATTGCTAAATTCATCAATAAAACATCTGATCTTCAAAAGAAGAATTAGACCTTCTATATGAACAGAATTCTGCAAGTTTTAAATTCTAAGACCCAAAGAGTGATGACTGAAATAACAAAGAAGAATATAGAACAGAATTGATAGCGACGGATTTCACTTCTACATAGATTACCTAAGCAAGAGGTCAAACATAGATTTATACATTGGAAGTTACAAAATCAATAAAAGATGACAACAATTCCACTTTCCAGAGACAAGTTCAGGAAGAGAACTGGTGAAACATCTGTGAGCTCCCAAGGTTTGTAAACACATTCCTTCTCCTACAAGCCATATTTAGGGAGACTCACTACGAAACTTTTCAGTACTGGTATCAGTAAATGGCTATGATGTGAATATATCAACGCTGCAATTGTTATTTTCAAAAGCAGGCAGGTAGCTAACTTCACCCCTTCAAAATGCCAGTTTATCCAGCTATGTTTGAATCCTTGTGATACCAAGTTGACACCTGAACCCCCACACGGAAAAATAAATTGAAAAAAAGAAAAACACACTTCTCTCACTCAAATTTCTAGAACACAAACTTGTATAGTACTATAGTTGAATGTATAGGTAACACACATTGATCACTATGATCATAGAGGTATATTCACTCTGTACATTAGTAACTCCTTATCAATATAAACCATCCAAACCTATCGATCAAGGCCCTGAACATCTGATAGTGTTTTACATCCACTAAGAAACATATAAACCCAACGAAAAATGTATCAAACATGCCTCCACCCTTCCCCCACCCCAATTTAAAGTACCACCAAAAAAAAAACTAAATATAAAGAACATTGAATGTGGGAAGTTGAGTGTGCACTTATATCTGCATGACAACAGAGAACAGAGTCTCCATTGTCATACCTAATTAATTCCTTACTCCCCACCCTGAAGATAAGGGTAAATCTTCTCAAAAAAAATTCTGATCCTTTACACAATGAATGCTACAACAACTAATCTCAAAGATGTTCTTCATAATCATAACTTCAATCTCCAATTACTTGATCGTACTATTTTCCCCCCAAAATCAGTAGACTGATCAATGCTTAATAAAGTGGTCAAAACTCAAAATTAGGAAGTACAAATGTACAATCATAATTATAGAATCATAAGCTTCACTTTACCCAGAAAAAGCATGCAATAATAAGTCCACATTAATACTTTACCCCATCAAAAAAAAACGAATTTTTTACCCACCTACATTGCACAATTCATCTTTTCCTAACCCCTCAACAAACCCTTTAACCCAGTTATCAACAAACACATGCAAAAAACGATCATCACATCACATTACAACAACATACAACCCAGAAAACAAAACCAAAATCAACAAAGCAAAACCACAAAAAAAAAAAAAGGGAAAATCACCTGATATATGTTGATGGGTTTTTCCTCTTTCACTCAAATTCTTCCGACCCACCACAGCAAATTACCTTTAAAAACGAAAAACCCAAAAAACCCAGTTAAATTCAGCAACTTGCAATGCAGCATTCACCATTAAAACACACCCAAAAGAAAAACCAACATGAATTTCAATACCCATAAAGCAAAAACAAAAAAGAAAAGAAAAAAGTACAAAAATGATTGAAACTTTTCACCATACTTTGTATAGGTAAAGTGAAGGAGGGTGTTGCAGAGAAAGTAAGTGAGAGAGAAATTGTTATGAAGAAGAAGAACCCACAAAAATAACTATATGAAGCATATAAAAAGAGAGAGAATCAAAGACACTGAGAATTCAGGACAATTAAATATTAAAGGGCCCCCCCACTGAATGGGAGGAATTCAAGGGCCAATTTTTTTTAAAAAAAAAAGGAGAATTTTGTTTGGGGATGAGCTGAGAAAAAGCAGAGAAAGAGAAAGAAAAGAGCTTTATAGAGTTTAAGCTGAAATTGAATAATTATAATAATGGAGTGTATAAATTAGGGAAAAGGGTAAATTAAAGGGGTGGAAATTTATATATTACTACTATATGGTGAGTAAATAAAGATGGGTGCGCCGCCGGTTACTTGCAAAAGTGGGTACAGTTGCGCCGAGTCCAAGACGGAGAAGAAGACGTGACAAATCCTTTGTGATTTGTGAAACCTGCTTTTTTTTTTTCTTAATTTTTGTTTTTGAGAGTTGTGAATTGTGATGTTGTTTTCGAGGGGTTTTTTATTTATGTTATGGCAAGGAAAAAAAATTATTTTTTGTAAGAGTAATCGCATTTATTATTATTTTTCGAAAAGTTATTAATTACGTATAAAGTTTTGTTTTATTTTTGTAGAAAAATTGTCAAGAATAAGTATGGTATATATTTGGTTGGTCGGCTATAATAAGTTAGATTTTGGATTAACTCTAGGTAATTAAAGCTTGTGAGGTTTGATTTTAGTGAGTTTAGCAGGTCCATGACCTGTTATTGTAGGTAATTCTTCTATGTGTCTGTTTTTTATTTAAAAGTAGATGTGATAGGAGTTGGTGAGGTATTTTTATTAGATGAGAGGGAAAGTTAGCTAACTTTTTATTGATAAAAGTTAGAGTGTGGATCAAAGTAGTGTAAAAGACCTATTTTCCCTTCCCACTCAAACCCCTACGACCATCCCAACCCATGTGAACCTAAACCCACCCACTGCGAACAATTCCCCCATACGACCCTAACTCAACCCTTGTAACCACCACCTCTCTCCACCCCCACATACGACCATCCCAACAACCACCCTCGTCCCTATGAACACCTCGAAACCACCGTTCCCGCCTCCCTGAAACCACCCCTCCTCACCCCTTTGTGACCATCCCTGAAACAGTAAACACCTTTTCCCGTTCTGAAAATTCTCTCACTATTCTTGCGAAGAAATGATGGGTGGTGATTGCAAAGAAATGGTAGCGAATGAGGGAGGAAGAGGTAGCGGTGCTCAGTGGGGGTGATGTAATCATACAAGGTAGAGATTCAAAAGTAGTGTAATGTTAGTTGTACCTTACACATGATACACTCGGGTACATGATAAATGCTATTCAAAAATAACCTAGGTGATGTGTGCACACCAAATTAAAATATAGACCCAAAAGGCTTGTAAATCAGCTTACATACAACATGCGCACTACAAATGTAATGAAAACTGGATTGATCAAGTGGTGCTCATGTCTATATATGTAATAACCAGAAAAAAAAATTAGTAAGGGATCAAAGGTTAAAGTATTATTATAAGTTAAACTAGTCCCTAATATCTTATATACGTTATTTTGTCGTTTATATGATTATTTTAGGTGAAGTTATGTGTTTCCTTGGCTTTGTACATTTGCTCAGGGAAAGTTATATGTGCATACATATATCATTTATATTAACATTATAGTTTATAAAGTACTTTAAGGGTCAAAGATTAATAAAATTATCAATTACTAGTTTATGAGCTTACAAATATATCTAGTAAGATTTTTAGTAAGTATCACATAAACCTAGAATGCTCCAAACTTATAAATGGTTAACCTAATGGCTAACGTTATTTAGTCTTTAGAATCGTCACTAATAAGTTTACCTAAGGACTAACAATCGCTACCCATTTTTAAGACAATATGTAAGACACAATATTACTGGGTTTCGGATTAAATCATTCATGACACTTGGCCATTATTAAGGGAATGTTTATTTTTCTTTATGGTGATAAATCACCATACTTACGTGATGGTATTGCTTTTGGCCACTAAATGAACACCTACCTAGCCTAGGTTACTAGAGTGATGAACTAGAGTAATGAAATGTAACATAGAGAGGAAAGGAAAAAAAGAAAAGAAAGCAGCATGTATTGCCACAACATAGTCAACCAACAAAAACTACTAAAATTCTTTACGTAAGTCGCAATTCATAAACTATAAATAGCATGAATCTATTCAGTAATCTTCCAAAATAACATGAGTTGAGTACTGTAAGAACTAAAAAAAGAAAAGAAATAGAAAGAGAGTGTAAAAATAGTAAGTTGAAAATTTGGGTACGTACCATCAATATTATCAGGTACATTCTTGAATACCCCTTTTTAATATTGTTTTGCTACAATGTGTTGTTATATTAATCTTTTTAGTAGAAAAATAGTTTTACTTAATAATAAAGGTACATTGTGATTTGCAAATAATGTGGTTATAATGCAAATGATATTTGTCACATCATGATTTATATACAAAGGTGATTCTAAAAAGATTATCATATGTGGTAATAATGAGGTTATGTAAAGATATACTATGTAAAATAAAATGGAGGTTCGTGGTGGAGGAAAGATTTTAAAATAAAATGGAGGTTCGTGGTTTGTGTTGGAGAAATGAATTATATACGGAGTGACGTACGTCATTGTAGGGGTGTGCACACGGAAGTATCAGGAGAGGCTAAAGGCCAGAAAATATTATCCGGAGTGACGTACGTCATTGAAGGGGTGTGCACACGAGATTTGTCGGAGAAACTAAACCAGATAATGTTATATATTATAACTGATTATTTTATATAATTATCGCAAGGTGTTTTTACATGGTATTGAGAATGTACTGGACCCTTTTGGGTTGACTGTTATAAAATGTTTTGTTTTCAGGTACCAGTATGGAAATGGGCAAGAGTGAGGAAAAAAAAAAACTTAGGATTAATATACTATATGTGTTAATTTATTGTATCATATTTTAGGTTCTTTTCGCCTTGTATTCTTTTATTAGGAATACGGCAGTAATGTCCTGTAAACTTTTATATCCTATAATAAATAAAGATGTAATATTTGGTTCGATCCTGGTACTGGCATTGAATGTTCTTTTATTAGAATTATATAAATTACAGGGCGTTACAGTTTGGTATCCGAGCTACTTCTAAAATAATATAATATTACAAATAAAAGTAAATAGAATAAAATATTAATAATTACATTAGTAACCTATTTGAGAGAAAGGTGGTGGGTATTTATAGTTTATTGCTTATTGAATGATCTCATGATATTTATAATGTGTTTTATTATCTCAGAATGGCAGGACCAATTGTTCCACAGGCACTAACGATGGATCCTGACTATAGTGTCATCGATCACATAACCGTTTAGCAAGAGCATTAGATGCATTTAATACTCACTTCCCTGAATATGGAATGACTGCACCTTACTTTTCTTTTGCTAGTTGAAACTCTTCCAATGAATGCTCCATGGGATTCCTTTAAGAATAGTATAGTGACCTGATAGTTAATGGGTTTCCAAATTGGGAAAAATACTTAAGGTTTGGATTAGGAAGACCAAGATGGACCCCGACTTTTGAAGAATTATCAGGAGAACTGCTAGCTTATGAGAGGGACCACATGGTATTTGTCTCAGATGATGAATCAGAATCATGTGGAAGTATTGATCTCAATAAGGACCAGGATACACCAGGAAAGGATGGCGACGAGTAAGGAAGATATCAAGCTGAAAGAAACTCTTTTATATATTAGGTGTTAATATTTGTCTGTTATAATATGTTAACACTCGGCTTAAGATGATATAGGGTGCATATTTTGTTGTTTTACCCTATCGGATGTTGAATAGAAATAGGTTTGGTTAATGTACTAACATGCTATGTATAATTTCATGTATATATATATATATAATATACATAATATATAGGTGTGTTTGTTTGTTTATTATACTCCATTTATTTCACAAATGCTATACTAACCTAACTACAATACGATTTTAACTTCAATCTTTTATGTATTTAGGATAATGGAATCTGCAATAACCACTCTACACAAGAAAACCAACCAGTTCCAGACCATGATAACGGAGAGGGAAATGTTAAGGAAGTCACATCACTTTTGTTTTGAAATGATTAAAAACAACAGAAACATGAAGAAGAAGAAAGTGAATATTTTAGAAAAATGGCCAGTTATAATCCTAAAACCTACGATGGAAAACCTAACCCTGTAGAATTTGAGGATTGGGTAAGAAGTATGGATAAATTGTTTGATGCTATAAATTGTCCTGAAAAATGGAAAGTAGGATTTGCTGTTTATTATCTAGTTGGGCAGGCAGATCTATGGTGGGAAACTGTAAGGAAAGGAGAAATAATGAAGATTTCGGATGGACTCAGTTGAAGGATCTTATGAGAGCAAAATTTTACCCATCAGCCCTGAAAAGACAAAAAGAGGAAGAATTTAATCAATTAGAGCAAGGCAATATTTGTTATGGATTTGCAGCAAAGTTTATGGAATTGTCCCGATTTGCACCACACCTGGTAGCAACTGAAGAGTTAAGAATGAATAAATTTGAGAGAGGTCTTAATTGGGAACTTCGTGACCGACTTTCCACCCATAATTGTCATAGCTACCAAGAGATGTATGATAAGGCATCAAATGCTGAGAGAATAATTAGAGAAAGAGAGGCAGAAGATGTAGTGTATAAAAGGAAGTGGGAAGGAACACGTACTACAAATAGAAATTTTCAGAAAAGGCCTAATATCGGGAATGCAAAACCCTTTGTACCTCCAATCCACTATCCAAAACCCCCTTGTGCCAAATGTGGTTATTTCAACCATTCAACTGAAAAGTGTAGGTTTGCAAATAATCGTTGCTATACTTGTGGGAGTACAAGTCACTTAAGAAAGAATTGCCCGTTAGAGAAGGTAGAATGCCAAATGCAAAAGTAACTACACCTAATCCCTACACCTCAAAACCTACCTCTAGATATCAAGGTGGAGCTATCCAACGTCAAAATCCAACTTCTGGTCGTGTGTTTATGATAAATCCACAAGAGGTCGAAAACTCAAGTGAAGTAGTTACGGGTAACATTTCTATACACTCTTTCCCGATACATGTTTTATTTGATACCGGGGCATCCCATTCATTTATATCCATTACCATGTCTAAAAACCTACATTTGGATCCTAGTGAGCCAAATTTAGAATTTTACATTAGCCTCCCTACAGGAAATATCATCCCATGTCAAACAATATATAAAAATTGTCCTTTAAGCATAAGGGAAATATATTTCATGCTGACCTAATTCAATTTGACCTTAAGGGATTTGATGTTATTTTAGGAATGGATTGGATGAATAAACACCGTGCCATAGTAGACTGTCAAAAACAATCTGTAACCTTAGTAAATTCTGAAGAAAAGATAGTTACATTTCAGAATAATAAGACAAAACTAGAATCTAGAATCATCTCTTTTCTTCAAGACAAAAGATGTTGAGACAAGGTTGTGAAGGATACCTTTGTGATGTTATTAGTACTGAAAAATCTGACTTGAATTTCTGACATCCCTGTTGTTAGAAAATTCCAAGATGTCTTTCCTGAAGAAATTGTAAATATGCCTCCGCAAAGAGAAATTGATTTCACTATTGAGTTAGTACCTGGGGTAGCACCTATCTCAAAAGCACCATATAGGATGGCACCTGCAGAATTAAAGGAACTGAAGATACAACTTGATGAGTTATTGGAAAAAGGATATATTAGACCAAGTACGTCACCGTGGGGAGCACCTGTTTTATTTGTAAAGAAAAAAGATGGAACCCTAAGGTTATGTATAGACTATAGAGAACTTAACAAGATAACCATTAAAAATAAATATCCTTTGCCTCGTATTGATGACCTTTTTGACCAATTACAAGGTGCGTCAGTATTCTCAAAGATGACTTACGATCTGGATATCATCAATTAAGAATCAGACCTTTAGATATTCCGAAAACTGCTTTTAGAACAGGTACGGGCATTATGAGTTTCTTGTTATGCCTTTTGGTCTTACCAATGCCCCAGCTGTATTTATGGATCTTATGAATAGAATTTTCAGACCTTATCTAGATCATTTTGTTATTGTGTTTATTGATGATATCTTAGTATATTCCAAAGATAAGAGGAAGCACGAGGAACACTTGGAAACAGTTCTAGAAACTCTAAGAAAGAACCAATTATTTGCAAAGTTTAAAAAGTGTGAATTTTGGTTAGATAAAATAGCATTTCTAGGACATGTTGTGTCTAGAGAAGGTGTGCAAGTAGATTCCCAGAAAGTAGAAGCAATCACTAATTGGCCTCGACCCACTAATGTGTCAGAAGTGCGAAGTTTCCTAGGGTTAGCAGGATACTACCGTCGATTTGTGGAAAACTTTTCCCGAATTGCTCAACCTATCACAAACCTAATAAGAAAAACAACGAAGTTTGAGTGGAGTGACAAGTGTGAAGTAGCATTCCAAGAACTGAAATTTCGTCTTACCACAGCTCCAATTCTTACTCTTCCTAGTGGTACTGAAGATTTAGAAATATATAGTGATGCCTCCAGACAAGGGTTGGGATGTGTGTTGATGCAACATGGGAAAGTGATAGCTTATGCATCTCGTCAGTTAAAACCTCACGAGCAGAATTACCCTACCCATGACCTTGAACTTGCTGCCATTATTTTTGCATTGAAAATTTGGAGACATTATCTATATGGGGTTAAGTGTAAAATTTACACAGATCATAAAAGCCTTAAATACATCTTCACTCAGAAAGATATAAACATGAGACAACGAAGATGGTTAGAATTTATAAAGGATTATGAATTGGATATTCAATATCACCCTGGAAAGGCCAATGTGGTAGCTGATGCTCTTAGTCGGAAAAACTACACTACCCTTAACTTACTTACAATTCAACCCGTTACCCAAAGAGAACTTCAAAAATTAGAAATTGAGTTGATTGTAGGTGAACTGGAAGGATATT
Source organism: Beta vulgaris subsp. vulgaris (assembly GCF_026745355.1). Lineage (NCBI taxonomy): Eukaryota > Viridiplantae > Streptophyta > Magnoliopsida > Caryophyllales > Amaranthaceae > Beta > Beta vulgaris. The sequence continues at coordinate 4,966,464 of NC_079206.1, read as the reverse complement.
TAGCAGCCTTAGAAATCAAACCAACCTTGAGTGAAGAGATTAAGGAGTTGCAGAAAACGATCCGCAATTAGAGAAGATTCATGAAAGAGTGTTGATGGGAAAGAGACTGGTTTTGTGATACAAGATGATGGGTCACTTCGTTTTCAAGGACGATTGTGGTACCGAATAGGACAGATTTGAAAAAGAAAATCATGAATGAAGCACATAATACCTTTTACTCTGTACATCCAGGTGGAAATAAGATGTATAAAGATCTTTGTGGTATGTTTTGGTGGAGTAACATGAAACAAGAAATTGCAGAGTTCGTTGCTAAATGTCTGACTTGTCAACAAGTAAAAATAGAACATCAGCGCCCTTCAGGACTTTTACAGCCTTTGGATATACCCACTTGGAAATGGGAGTCAATCGCCATGGATTTGTTATGGGGTTACCAACAATCCTCAAGGGATGAATTCTATATGGGTTATAGTGGATAGGCTTACAAAAAGTGCTCATTTCTTAGCAATTCATAATACTTGGGATCTAGAGCGATTAGCAAGAAAGTATGTTGAAGAGATCATTAGACTTCATGGAGTACCTAGCTCTATTGTGTCTGATCGAGATTCTCGATATGTGTCTAAGTTTTGGCAAAAGTTACAAAAAGCATTGGGTACACAACTAAACATTAGCACAGCCTTTCACCCAGCTACAGATGGCCAGACTGAGAGAACAATTCAAACTTTAGAAGACTTATTACGAGCTTGTGTTCTAGAATTCAAAGGTTCATGGGAAAAGCATTTGCCATTAATAGAATTTTCCTATAACAATAGTTACCATGCTAGCATTGATATGGCACCAGTTGAAGCTCTATATGGACGAAAATGTAGAACCCCTTTATGTTGGAGCGATATAGATGAATCAAAGATAATCGGACCTGAAATGATACAAGAAACATCTGACAAGGTTCGAATCATTCAGGAGAAAATGAGAACTGCACAGAGTCGTCAGAAAAGTTATGCTGACCTTAAAAGAAAACATGTAGAATTTTCAGTAGGTGAGTCAGTATTTCTAAAAGTTTCTCCTACCAGAGGAGTAGTGAGGTTTGGCAAAGCAAGAAAACTTCGTCCTAGATACATTGGGCCATTTGAGATTATCGAGAAACTTGGAAGCGTAGCTTATCGATTAGCACTCCCTAGTGAATTTTCTCGAATTCATGATGTATTCCACGTTTCACTTTTACGCCGATATATACCAGACCCATCCCATATCATAACTATACCCCCTGTTCGAGTTGGAGACGATTTGACTTATGAAGAGCAACCTGTTCAAATTTTAGATCATAAAGATAAAGTACTACGCAACAAAGTAATTCCGTTGGTAAAAGTGTTATGGTCTAATCACATCGAAACAGAAGCTACATGGGAAGTCGAACAGGATATGCGAGACAAGTACCCACATTATTTTAAGGTAATTTAACTTTAAGTTTCGAGGACGAAACTTCTTTTAAAGAGGGGATAATGTAATAACCAGAAAAAAAAATTAGTAAGGGATCAAAGGTTAAAGTATTATTATAAGTTAAACTAGTCCCTAATATCTTATATACGTTATTTTGTCGTTTATATGATTATTTTAGGTGAAGTTATGTGTTTCCTTGGCTTTGTACATTTGCTCAGGGAAAGTTATATGTGCATACATATATCATTTATATTAACATTATAGTTTATAAAGTACTTTAAGGGTCAAAGATTAATAAAATTATCAATTACTAGTTTATGAGCTTACAAATATATCTAGTAAGATTTTTAGTAAGTATCACATAAACCTAGAATGCTCCAAACTTATAAATGGTTAACCTAATGGCTAACGTTATTTAGTCTTTAGAATCGTCACTAATAAGTTTACCTAAGGACTAACAATCGCTACCATTTTTAAGACAATATGTAAGACACAATATTACTGGGTTTCGGATTAAATCATTCATGACACTTGGCCATTATTAAGGGAATGTTTATTTTTCTTTATGGTGATAAATCACCATACTTACGTGATGGTATTGCTTTTGGCCACTAAATGAACACCTACCTAGCCTAGGTTACTAGAGTGATGAACTAGAGTAATGAAATGTAACATAGAGAGGAAAGGAAAAAAAGAAAAGAAAGCAGCATGTATTGCCACAACATAGTCAACCAACAAAAACTACTAAAATTCTTTACGTAAGTCGCAATTCATAAACTATAAATAGCATGAATCTATTCAGTAATCTTCCAAAATAACATGAGTTGAGTACTGTAAGAACTAAAAAAAAGAAAAGAAATAGAAAGAGAGTGTAAAAATAGTAAGTTGAAAATTTGGGTACGTACCATCAATATTATCAGGTACATTCTTGAATACCCCTTTTTAATATTGTTTTGCTACAATGTGTTGTTATATTAATCTTTTTAGTAGAAAAATAGTTTTACTTAATAATAAAGGTACATTGTGATTTGCAAATAATGTGGTTATAATGCAAATGATATTTGTCACATCATGATTTATATACAAAGGTGATTCTAAAAAGATTATCATATGTGGTAATAATGAGGTTATGTAAAGATATTACTATGATAAAATAAAATGGAGGTTCGTGGTGGAGGAAAGATTTTAAAAATAAAATGGAGGTTCGTGGTTTGTGTTGGAGAAATGAATTATATACGGAGTGACGTACGTCATTGTAGGGGTGTGCACACGGAAGTATCAGGAGAGGCTAAAGGCCAGAAAATATTATCCGGAGTGACGTACGTCATTGAAGGGGTGTGCACACGAGATTTGTCGGAGAAACTAAACCAGATAATGTTATATAATTATAACTGATTATTTTATATAATTATCCGCAAGGTGTTTTTACATGGTATTGAGAATGTACTGGACCCTTTTGGGTTGACTGTTATAAAATGTTTTGTTTTCAGGTACCAGTAATGGAAATGGGCAAGAGTGAGGAAAAAAAAAAAAAAACTTAGGATTAATATACTATATGGTGTTAATTTATGTATCATATTTTAGGTTCTTTTCGCCTTGTATTTCTTTTATTAGGAATACGGCAGTAATGTCCTGTAAACTTTTTATATCCTATAATAAATAAAGATGTAATATTTGGTTCGATCCTGGTACTGGCATTGAATGTTCTTTTATTAGAATTATATAAATTACAGGGCGTTACAATATACACCTCTATGTTCTTTTAGTCAAGGGTTTGTATCCTTGCAACTTAATTTTTCCCTTCTTTTTCTCTTGCTTTTTCAGATGTGTTCCTTCCCTTTTTTTTGAGTTACTTTATATATCAACTTGGAATACTATACTATCATTAACTATTAAGGATTACTACTCATCATACTATGAAAAAGGACATGACTCAGTTACTTTTAATAATCAAAGAGAGTTACTTTTATAAATAAATTAGAGGTGATCATAAGATGGATCAGACTTTGGCAAAAAAAGGTGGCCCATTTTGAACCAAAACCTCGGGTTGGGCCGGGCTAATCATTAGGCCGAATTTCCACACCAAAACCTAGTAATTCGGTCTGGGCCCTACGGGATTTTCGGACCGTTTCCGGTCGAGCCATGCGGGTTTCTCAGACCGTTTTCGGACGGGCCAACAAATAGCCTATTTTTCATGTGTATGTTATTCATTCGTGGCACAGTTCCTTTCCCCAAAAACGGGTTGGTCCGACCACGACCCAAAAAATCTTGACCAAAACCCACCCATTTCGGGTCGGGCCCATGTTGATCACGTCTAAAAAATGGGGTTATTTTTATAAACAAAAAAAAAATTTATGAGGTTACTCATATGAATAAATTTGGTTACTCTGACAAATGAGGTTAGTCTTATAAACAAATGGAGTCACTTTTATAACAAAAGGAATACTACGCATTTTACTTTTATGAACAGATGGTTCACTACTCACTTGTATGAAGCGGTTACTTTTGTAAACAATTGAGGCAATTCATATGATTAAATAGGACCGGCGTGTATAATTTGACGAGATTACTTGCTATTAGTTAAGTTGTGTGTGCCTACTGCCTATAGCAAGCTAAAGAAAACAATATCATAATTGATGATCCTCTTATTTGTTGTTGGATCCTTGATAATTGAAATACAAGGAATCCACAAAAATAAGAATTGGGTTTTACAGAGGTTTACTTGTTGCATGGTTGGTGTATTTAATGATCAACAGCTGAATTAATACAGCACCAAACTCCATATCATTTTCATTTGGGACTTGAGAGCATTAACTAGAAGGCTCTTATTTAGAGCCAAGCCAAGGAGTCAAGGACAAAGTGTTGAGATACTATTATTGGTAATAACCAACAATGGACGTTACCCTAGGCCACTTTACCGTTTGTAAGACGGTTTGGGCAAATATTATTGGTTCAATTAAATTTTGCTTAATTATTTCATATTTTTGTGATATATTTTACTTAATATTATCTTATATCATCGATAAAAAAAAAAAGCTAAAACTATCAAAACTCTATATCTTAAATGTAATGTGAGACACATTTAATAAGATTTTATTTGTCTGTATTTTTTTTCTTGAGTATAAATCACTAAAATAGTGTATATGAGTAGTTACAAAGTAAAAAAAAAAAAAACTTTAAACAAAAAGTAAATTAAAACTATAAATGTAGCATAAACTAGTTTTCTATGTAAGTAAATCTATTCTTTTTATGTATATGCAATACGTTTTATTGATAATTGCAATAAGAGGAAGATGAACATCTTAGAAAACACATGTGATGAGGTCAGAGCATAGAGAGGGGGAGATGAGAAAAGTACTCGTTCTATGAGGCTTGAGGGAAACGAGGATAGAGAATTATATACCATAGTTGCTTCTGCTTTTCCACACACCCTCTCTTCTTTCTTAAAAGAACTCTAGTTCTTCCATTGTCAATCTAACGGTTGTCACTAGCCTGTTGGATGACGGAGCCTACTCTTATCTTTTTGCATTAATTATTATTTTAGTTTTTGTTAATAATAAAACTTCAATCTCTATTGTAGAACTTTTTTTGTCTATATGTTGGGTTATACCTGCCCATATAACTCTTATATTGAATCTTATCTCCCTCATCGTGAGATTTTGGGGATATGTTTTTAAATTGGCTCGTTGATGAAAATTCGTTTGGTGTCGCCAGTCACGGTGTATGTCAGATATACTTTTACAATTAATTGAATCAAATCTAGTTCTACTTCAATCCTTCAAATTTACAACAAACCATTAAACCTCCTTTTTGAATAATGCTTTATAAAAACAACTATATGAAAGAAGTTGACACAATTATCATATTTCATCTATAATGGTTGTTTTCCTAATTTAGAGTTTTTTTATTGCTTTCGAAATTCTTTTTACTCATACACTTTATAAAATACCACTAAAACTTGGCGGTCCCCACTTTCCTTAAAGCATGTACAAGGTACATGATTCTCCAACTCCTCTCCACACTCTCTCAACTATTCTTTTTCTTCAAGCTACTTTCAAGAACTATATTTAAAAACATTCAACGACAATAAAACTCTTGAAGAGCTCTCCATTCAACTTTTTACTATTTGGTGGTCCACATGTAAATAAGTGAACATCATTTCATATTATGATCAAAGCTATATAAATAAATTTATTCATGTAAATTAAATACAATTACAAAGAGAATTAATCTTTTTATAATTTATGTAATGTAGAATTTTTTTAAAAAAATATTAATTTTGAATGCTAATATTTAATTTCACAAAATAACAAAAAGATAGTGGATTTTGTGTATGGAATATATACAATATTATGCTCATTTTATAGACAAAGAAAAATCATAGTTATTGTATAATAATTATTACCATACTTATTTTAAATTTTTACAAAAACATCATAAATGGTTGCAAGAAAAAAAGAAAACTTTAGTAATTACAATACTATGTGGATCCAACACATTGCAAACTCTATCTCCTTTAATCCAAATGTTATATCCTTCAAGAGACACTTTGCCAACCAAGACACACCTAAAGAGCCCATTGTTGGATAAGAGCTTGAGCATGTATAATGGTACATGGCTCTCCAACTAACTTTCTACTCTCTCTCATCTATTCTCTCTCTTCAAGTTACTCTCAAGAACTATAACTAAAAACATCCAATAATAATAAAAATCTTTAAAGAACTCTCCATTCAACTTTTCATTGTTTGGTGGTCCCGATATCAATAAATGAACCTCATTTCATATTATGATCGACCAAAGTTATATAAATTAAGTTTTTCATGTAAATTAAATATAATTAAAAAAATATCTTTTTCATAATTTTGTAATGTGGAATATTTTCTAAAAAATACTAATTTTGAATGCTAATATTTAATTTCATAAATTAAAATAAGATAGTAAATTTTGTGCATGACATACACCCAATATTAAGCTCATTTCATAGCTAAAGAAAAACTATAGTTGCTGGGATAATAATTCTTACCATCTTTTACTTTATTTTTATAAAAAATATCATTAAATAGTTGCAAGAATTAAAAAAAACTTAAGTAATTGCAATAGTATGTGTGTCCCACATATTGGAGAGCCATTGCTCCTTCAACCCAAATGGTATTTCTCCCAATAGCCACTTTGCAAAGTGTCTCCATGGAGAGACCCCCAAAACACACCCAAGATCTCCATTGTTGGGTAAGAGGTGGCTCTCCATTTTTCTCTTCGCTTGGAGAGTTGGTTGGGGAAATAGTTGGAAAGCTCCATTGAACATGTTCTTAGGGTGCGTTCTCTTCACCTTAATAAATTAAGTTTCAGGTCCAATAAGTTCAGTTCCGTTCAAGTAAATTCAGTTCAATTCGATATAGTTTTCAACCAGATCCAATTAGGGCAATAAGTTCCAATTAGTTTGAAAAAGTTTCAATCAAGTCTAATAAGGTGCAATAAGTTTTAATTAAGTCTAATCAGACCAATAAGTTTCAATAACTTCCAATAAGGTCCAAATAGTCAATGATCAATTAACATCTATATTATTGTCCATTTTTTATTATTCATATCACAATTAGTTGATTATGTTATTATTAGAATTTTAATTAAAGTACCACAATGATTATATCGTATTATAATCGTATTATTGTCTATTATTTTATTTAAATTTGTATTATTGATTATTATTTTATTATTCATATTACTATTAGCTTATTATGTTATTATTAAAAATTTTAATTGAAGTTCCACAATGTATAATATTATACTTGTATTAATATCTATTATTTTATTATTCATATTACTATAGCTAATTATATTATTATTTAAAAAATATTATAATCTTGGTCAAATAAGGTTAACAATAATAATCATCATAATTATAATATTTTGCAATTCATCTTTAAGTAACCAGAGATAACATGTTTTCACAAGCAATAAGTGAGATATAAAAGTGGAGTGAGAAATAAGGAGTTAATTAATGAGTCCTACTACCTTCAAGTAAATAAATTCTATTACTTTAGTCATAAAACTGAAGTGGAGTGAGAGATATTGACTAGGCCCTCTTTTTTTAAGCTAAAATATGATGAATTGACCTACATTAAATCTAACAAAAAATGTTGAACCGAGCTACAATAAATCTCATGATTCACATTGAGCTGAACTGAATTGAATTTGATGAAACTATACGAAATTGAATTAAAATGCGCTGAAATTAAGTTTAAAAGAATGAAATTTTAGGCTATTTTCGTATTATTGGTGCTTGGTAATTTCATGGAGCACTTATCGACTATTTAGAGAATGGTTTAACAGAGAGTAATAGTTTGGCAACCTTGATCTTTTAATGGCCAGCTACCATCCTCTTCCTTTACTAATAAAGAGCATGTTCTCTAATTTAAATTACGTTTTTCACTTTAGAATATAATTGAAAGTTGAAACACTCAATGTTTCAAGATCTTGTACAATCTTTTATACTCCACATATCAGTTGGACTTAATAAGTACTCTTTATACATCCATAATCTTTATACATCCTTTACTAATAGGTACTTTTATACTCCACCTTATTTCTGATTACCTTTCCACTCACATATGGGCATCAATTAATGGGATTCAGCACTCCCCTTCACATGTGAATGTCATAAGAATTTAGAGCTAACTGGAAAGGTAATCAGAAATGATCCTCTTAGGGACTGGACATCTTGTCGAGGTAACCCCTTACCCAATTGCTTGATTAAAGTCCCGGTTTAGAAGAGATCCACTTTTTAAGATGGAACCATGTAAGATGAGCGAAAGTTATTCTTCACTTTTTTATATATAATTTGTTAGCCATTTCATTAATGAAAGTGAAAATCCTACAAAAGTAGTGGCAGTAGAGTTGTTCTCACAGAAGCAACCCCCAGCCCCAAAACTGTTACAAAATCAAGCCACTACAACTCCACAGTTTTGAAAAAGAAATCAAAGCCAAGCTTTAAATTCATCCATCCTTCTAAGGCCTTGCTTTGCCAAAGTATCCACTACCATATTAGTCTCCCTCTTCTTGTGCTTGATGATGAAAGGAAAATTTGATTTCGCTGCATTTTGGATGAAGTTCAAAATGAAGTTGAGGTTCCATGGACCTCCAAATTCCTTCGTGCACCAACTTACCGCATTACAAGAATCAAATTCCACAATCACTTGCATTGGATAAAATCGATTGCAACTCAAGGTGGGCTTTAAAGCTCAGTGGATGGCAAGAACCTCTGCTGAATTAATTTCCATAGGAGGTATAGGAGAAGAGAACACGCATAAGAAGTTGTCGTTGTTGTCACGCAAGACACCCCATATTGCGGCCTGTTGAAGGGATGAATGATACGAAGCATCTACATTCCATTTCATCATATTATTACTTGGTGGAGGACTCCATTGGATCAAAGGCTTAGGCTGCAAATTAGCAACCTCACACTGCCGGAATTCAGCCCAAGAGAGACACATTGGGTTGCGCATTAAGTCGTGAAAGGAATAGGGGAAAGGATACCCCATCCTTTATCCACCAACTCATTCTAAGGAGGATCAATTCTTGCAATTGAGATAAGGAAGAGATGGAGTTGGCAAAAATTTCTTGAGTTTCTTTCTTTCCAAATGGTCCAAGCTATTATGTAAAAACAAGCCTACATACCTTTTTGAAGAAAGCACGATGAGAGGGGGTGTTAATTACTAGCTTCTTCATAAATGTTCGAGCACCTTTCGAGGACTCCTTCACTTGTTGGAAATCGGTAGCAATAGGATCGAGAAATCCAATTCTTTTAACTATCGAAAAATTAAAAATGCGCATTTAATAATCCATAAAATATTTTCAAATGCCTCATGAAAAACTGGGGGTGAACTAGAGAAGTAGGCAACCCTCGTAGGGGACTGTGCTGCATTGTATTTTAATAGGAAGTTAGAGCATTAAATTACAGTTTCTTTTCTCTATTTCCTCCGTTTCTCACTACCGTCCTAACTATTTTATGCTTGTTAATGTCGCTATTTCTTTTCATGGCTCGTTAATTAGGAGAGAGTTTTCCCTCGGTGTTGAGGCCAACCCCGAAGCGGGGGGGGGGGGGGGGGATGCCAATGGACGTATAGGTCTCTCAAAGTTGCCAGCATGACTCAACTTAGATCCCAAATACCAAACCACCATGACCAAAGTTTCCATGAAAACAACATTGGGTTAGAAGGTGGTCACAAGTTTCTGGAGCTTGTTCACAGAGAACACACATTTGATCCCGAGATTAGGATGATATCCATAGAGATAAGTTTCATTTTTGTATTTATTTTGCCGAAATTGGGAACCAGGCGAATAGTTCAATTCGATGCGGAACGAGACCCCGCCAAAACCCTTTTAGCGAGACATGTTCAGGTCCTCTTCACTTGTTAGTTCCTAGATAGTCCAAATCCCTTATACTAATAAAGGTAAACAAAAAGTAGGAAAGTAAAACGTAAGAAGGTCGAGAAATGATCATCTTTAGCATATAAAATTATTAGAGATGGAAGTTATGGTGAGAAATTAGAAGTGATCGAAAGAATGTCAACTGTGAGATAGAATAAAAAGATGAATTCTTTAATAAGAAATAAAGAGAGGTGCCTAGTTGTAAAAGAAATAGAGGGAGTACTAGTCATTTTCAAGGTCAATAAGTACATATAAATTTAATATAAGACTAATAAGCTAGTTGATTAAGATAATTTTAAGTTTATATTTAATAAATACTCAAGTTTAACTCACAACAATTATAAGTGTTAAGAAATAAGTGTTAGACTCATTGAGTTCAACTCGAATCTAAAAGGTTATGTCTAGTGAAAGCAAAAAAAAATGTACCCTAATTTGATTAGTTGATTCATAAGATATGCCATTGACATAAATGGAATTAACAAAAAAGCAAATAGGTAAATTGTGGAACCTATGTATTATATATGGAAACATTTACAAAATTAAGAAGGCATTGATGGCAAATTTGTAAATAAAGTGTGGGACCTATGTACTATATATGGAAATATTTGCAAATGTAGCAAATAAATTGAAACACCCCTAAATGGCAAAATATAACAAATAAAAAAAGACGGAGGGAGTATATTATAGTACTCTGTACTCCACAGTTTGATCTTCCTCTTCCCCAAGACAAAAAAAAAAAGCATCACATATTCACATGTCAAAATAAAGACTGAAAGAGTACCAAATCTTGTGGTAATAGCATAAAATTTCAGTAAGTTTTGGCCTTTACCATCCCTAGATAAAAAGCTTATTGTCATGTCTCATCCTTGAAAAACTGAAAGATTCATCTTATATTGGGAAAAGGGCATTATGCATGGCTCCCTAGCACGTACTAATAAATAAACGTACTTTATGTGATCTTATTCAAAATAGTAATCACCTTGTTTTTGCTAAAATATTTCTTTTTTTTTTAAAAAAAAGTGCTAAATTTTTTTCTTAATTAACATGTATTTACTTTCTAATCAACCAATTGGTGCAAATTTCTTGTGCAAACTAACAATAATCAAAGTTCTATACATAGATTCGAGGTGGAACATATAGGGGTTTGGATTATGTAATCCCATTGTAAGCACCAAAACTTGACTTCTCACTTGCCTAACTTAACCTAACCTTATTTAATTATTAATTAATTATATGTAATTTGTCATTTTATTAGCATTGAATCTTGTGAAAGAAGGAATGTCTTTCCTCTATCATATCATCTCATGTGAGAGACCATTTTTTTTTGGTGAGGGAATATATTTCTGCCTTGGTTCTTTATTTTTTTCTAAAGGTTTGTTCTTGGAGTTGTAAGCTAGCTAAAGTAGTAGTAGTAGACTGGAGGTGTTTAGTAATAATTATAAAAACAATATGTATAATGATGGAGATACTAATAGCAACATTATTGTTGTTGAGGGTGCTATTCTTAGGTCTCATTCTTTTAGATTAGGAGAAATTGAATTAAAGTGAACTAAATTAATAATAATAACAATAATAATAATAAAAAATAGTAATAGTAATAATAGTAGTTGAGCTAAACTGAACTAAAAATAAGTCCAAACAAATAGGACCTCAATATATTATCATCACCATCATGGTTATCATCTAAGGTTATTTAACTTACTAAATAGTTCTTTTTTATTTATTTATAAGGTTTTTTCACCAAGTATCCCTCAACTTTTCAAAATTCACGAATTACTCCTAAGTTTCATAATAATACACCCAAATATCCTTAATGACTAACGACGGTTAACTCCATTATTCTTTATCCTAATTAACCTCTAATTAAACCATAAAGCCTAACTTATAACTAACCCTAACCTTTAACTTCTAACACTAACACTAACACTAACCCCCTAACCCCACCACCATGTCGAATTCCCCCTCCCCTGACCCTCGTGGAAGCCCCTCTCCCCTAACCCCCGTCGACCTGCGACTTTAGCCGCACACAAAACCTGGGCTCGCACCGATTTTCTGGGCTCCCGTTTGATGTTTTGGGCTCGCGTGTGGAATGTTGATTTTCATGGGAGGCGAAGAGGGGTGCGAGAGGGGGGCTGCTGGGAGGGTGGGGGGCTGCTGGGAGGGTGGGGGAGGGGGCGATGTTGGGGTGGGGGAGGGGCGGCTGCTGGGAGGGTAGGAGAGGAGGAGGGGGGTTGCTGGGATGGTGGGGGACGGGGTGATGAGAGGGTTAGGGTTTAGGGTTACAAGTTAGAATTTAGTTAGATTAATTAGGGTTAGGATTTAATTAGGATTAAGACTAATAGCGGTTAACGTCGTTAGTCATTAAGCGCATTTGGTGTATTATCTTGAAATTTAAGGGTGCTCCTTGTATTTTCAAAAGTATGAGGGTAACTCTTGAATTTTCTGAAAACTCGGGGGTATTTAGTGAAAAAACCGTTATTGATATTATCGTATTATGCTTAAATAGTATGACTTTGATTATGAGACAAGTATATTATATAAGATCTTTATATTGAAGACTTGATTGTTTTTAAAAAATATTAATTACTAGATTATATGTATTATAAACGATTTTTCAATTAAAAAATGGAGCAAAAACAAAATCGTATTGAATCGAAGTTGGATGTTAGAATATTATGTCAGATCATATTGTATTTTTGGAGTTGAAGTCGAATTTAAATTCCAACTTCTTGTAGGATTGAAGACTCGAAATCGAATTATATATAATTCAGTCTAAGTCTGTCGTTGTTATCCCTAAAGATGACTCCTTAGCTTATACCTATTCTTTTTGTCATATTTAGACTTGAAAGATTCTAATCGGAAATGAAAGTTGTTGCATGCTATATGCTACGCTAGGAACCTGATACTTCTGTATATGTTCATTTTAGCTAGTGTTGTGCCCACCTCATTCCGAGAAAGGCTTGGTAACCAACGGTTTGAGTCAAAAAAAGACTCAAACACTCAAAATAAAACACAATGGTACCATTATAACCTGACATTGGTATCAAATTGTTATCAGGACTGGTACCAATGTATCAATATTTTCGGAGAATGGTACCATTATAACCTAGCATTGGTACCAAGCAAATGTCAGCCACACGCGCGTGAAATCTTCCAACGCATAAAATGACCAAATTACCCCGTTTGAGTCCCCTAAGAGACTCAAACGGTTGGTTGCCAAGACAAGCTCCCTCATTCCCTCCCAAGAGCCAAGTGCATTACATTGGGTATAATGATAAAAAGGTGTGATAAGTGGATGGCTAGCATGTCTAGTTTTCATATTCAAAGATAAGAGTCAAAGAACAAAAATACTCTATATTAAAGCTAAAACTATTTGCAGCAATATTGTAACCAAGAATCAAGATAAATGAAAAAGATGGATAACTATATTTTTTTTCTTATAAATACATCTATTTTGTAAAGTTGCAACAAATGTCTTTATGTACAAATATCAAGAAAAAAGGAGATAAAATAAGATTTGACCCAATTGTTCATATATTTTTTACATGTGGGGTAGGTAAATTAAGGATAAAATGGTCAAATAGTTCCAAAACCTCAAAAAAAAAGAAAATGTTGCATCTGAATAAAAATACTTGTAAATGAAAATTGTTACAACTAAAAAAAAGATGAAGTATAATGATTCGAGATAACTTAACAAAATTGGTTCATGAATGATGCCAAAAACAAAATAGTGCAATTAAATAAGAAAATATTACAACTAAATAATTTTTTTTTTGAGAAAATATATTTTAACTAAGAAATGAGAATCAAGATGAAAATGAACCAAGGAAAAGTTGAAGTCGAGCTCAAAATTCCGGCAGAACTAACGCCGTAAGTATGCAATAAGTAAAAATACATCACAGTTGGTGACAAAGGAACGGAGTCTGTATACGCAGTGACTAATCCCTTTGCCTCGGATGTTCCACTTAAAGATAAAGGGCTGAACAAGAATCTCTTTCCATCCCCAATTATTAAAAATTGAACTTTCGACCAATTGATTAAAAGACAAAGTAAGCAACCACTATACCAGCACCACTTAGATTCTCTCGTCACTATACTGACTCTCGACCACATGTGTTCACTGATTCTTTTAGGCTTTTGCTTTTTTGCCTCTTAAGTCTTATGTGTAAACTCGTAAGTCGTAATCATGAGAGACAAAACCCTTTCTTTTTCTTTTATGGATACTGGATAATGTGTACATGGACATGATCTTTGACTTGCATATCGATTTTATATACTAAGATCGCAATTATTGAAATTTATGGAAGCAAACAACATGTACGGGAAAGTGGAAGTACTATCCATATTGTTTGGCATTTTTCTTATTCAAATAATTAGAGTTTCAGACCAACACCTTATCAATTACCACTTTCGTGAGTGCGTTTTATACAGTTTGAGACGAACGCATAAATAAAAATTGCTCATTTGAAACTCTTAAAATTACCAAATAAACAAAAAAATAACCTTAGGTCTTCTTGTATGAAAAAGTCTGTAAAAATTATCAAAAGAAACGGTTTAATTTTAATATAAAAATAGACCTAGTCACTAAATGGATTAAACTAGTCACCGAAATAAATTTTTTTTTTTTGACGAAACCGAAATAAATTAATTTAATCACTATTGGGCTATTTTTTTTTAAATATTGGACCTACTATTACCTAATTTTAATTTAAAAATAGACGGTCTCTTACAAAACACACTCAAACGTCTGAATGAGCAAACCACTATTTGAGTATTAGTTGAAGTACAAAATAGTAAAGGCCACAAAGATAGAGAGAAAAAAGTGTAAATTTTTATAATTTTATATGCCAAAAAAAAAAACTGACATTAAGCAAGATATACAAATATTAATTAATTAAGCCCGTTAGATTAACCTAAGAGCAATTGTTGAAATTATCTTTGTATCTACTTTTGTTAAGGAGCTTATAAAATAATAAACTCGATGAATTGTTTTGAAGTAAATACATTAAATGACAGATGTATTTCTTGGCCAAAAAGACCATATTATAATTTAAACAAGAAAAAGGAGATTACTTTGCCTTATCAAAAACATAATAAAGAAAAAGGTAAGAGAAGATTGATAACTTTAGGATTATTGATTATAAGTAGGTAAAAATAGTATTATCTCAAAAAATAGGCATTTAGGCATAGATCTTATATGGCCAACTAAGATAGAGCAATCAGAGATAAGACTACGGTAAATTTATTGACCATGTTTTGGGCTGCTTTTTTAGAGTATTCATGATTCCTTTGGATTCAATGGTGATCATAAATAAATACAATTATAAAATCTAATATTTACAATAATTTTAGGTTTTGAAAAATACACTCAAAATAACCTATTAGATTTTCATGGTCATATTTATTATAACAATCATAGAAATACCTCTATACTATTCAATTTACTAGGTGGGTACAGTTGGTAGTTACAACTTACAACTACCAACTTACAATTGTGAGTTATAGTAAATACACTAATAGGTAAAAAAAATCCACATTGATGTCTAATATCAGTAGGTCTACAGCATCAGCTTTCTGAACCAACATAGCCAATTTTGAGGAGTTCGATTAGCAAGATTCAATTCTCAATTCTGCGATGCCAATTATATGACGGCGAACGCTTGTGAATCCCACTAACAGAAGCCGATTGAAAGAGACGACATACAAAGAGAATATGATACTCCCTCTGCTCGAAATCAATAGTTACATAAACTATCGTGGTCGTGGAGCAACCATATTCATTGGAAATCTTATTCTACCACGTATTAAGTAGAGTAGTTGTTTGGTTGAATATAGGAATTTATATTCCATGAGAAGTTATTTACTTATTTTACCATATCGAAACTTCCTCCATTTGAGCAATTGATACTTATGTGACAAGTTGACAACTAGATTCCGAACAAGCAAGTAATGGAAAGTGTACACCAGCAACCATTCTCAGATGTGGTAACCACATTCGATTGATCAACTATGAGAAATAATACTCCATGAGATAGAGAGGTAAAAAAGGAACATTCGGCATTTAATTACTTTGCACAAGAATTGAACATCGCCTTCGAGTTACAGATATGTAGCCTAAACCAGAAAATAAAACATTCTAACAAAATAGTATCATACAATCACCAATAAAAGGAGCAGAGGAACATTTTTTCTTACCTTCACTTTTGTTTATGATACATGCCTCCCTGCTCGTTCCTGTGTATCAACTCCTGTATCAGTGGAGGATATCTTAACCCCAATATTGGCGCAACGGGGTTTGTTTGTACTCATTCTCCTGCAAGCTCGCCTTCCCAAAATTGCAGCAGAATAAAAATAACAGCTGGAAGAAAAAAATCCAGCTCGGGCCACCGAAAGAACTATGAAACAACAATCACAACCAAAAGCTTATATTCGGTTCTTAAGCAGGTGGTGCATGTTCACGTATAGTGTCTGCCAGTTTATTTCTTTCCTCCTCGTTCTTAACTCTTATTAGAAAGGTACGAGCAACTGCTTTGTCATTTGCTCCACTATCATCCTGCAAAAAAGGAAATCAATTGTTTGTAACAAAACAAAAAGGCAATCTCAAAATGGCATGTGAGAATGTAACATGAACTATCAAGAGGAGAAACACTATGCCAAGAAACGTGAAGGATGCCAAGAAAGGCTATGCATATTACCAAAGAAAAACTATAGATATCTAAATGTGAAATAAGGGAGTGGCAGGCTGCACTTCAATTGAAGTTACATAAATGCCCCCAAATATTCACATTTACATATCTAGCTTTTCTCTTAACAAAGAACTGGAATCTAACAATTTCAATTAATGTCAGAAGATGTTGGGAAAAATTGAAGGGTAAAACTAAAAAGGGAAGATTATGCAAAAGCTGAATATGAAAGAGATGTGTTTAACAACCCATGCTTACAGGAAGCTCAGAAGTCACTACATTTAGTTTTGTGTTCTTTATTTAGAGCGACACCTAAGAAGCAGTGCAACAGCCAGTACTAATACCACGAGGAAACAGATATACAAAAGGTAAAATCAATGTACAATACCGAAGTATGGAATATGGTCACGATAGCATTTTTCTGCAAATTTGTCTTGATGCCTGAGTAGAGTGAAGCGTTAAGCATTATTCTTCCGACCTACACTCGCCAATATAAATCATAGTCAGATAGAGTAGATTGGCAGCTTAACCCAAAAAACATATAAACAGTAAACTTTCAATGATTGGGAACAAAAAGGGAAGTATAAGAAACATACATCATTACGAACAAGTATCCTTGGCTTAGATTCCTTGGTACCCTTTCTGGCACCTTCCTCACGTTTGATGAAGAGTTGGCCTGTACCTTTATCTTTCCAGGGCTCTTTATCAGCTGGATCAGTTGACTGATCAATAGGAAAAGAAGCAATCCTTAATATAAGTGCAAATAGCAAACCAAACACATCCCATAAAATGAAAGCGTAACTAAAGTCTCCATTAAGTAATATGCTCCTCAACCTATCTTTGTGACGCATAAGCCAATTCTCTGTCCTAAATTCTGGTGATAAAACATCATTTTTCTATCGACTCTTTAGGTAATAAAACATTGACAACTTGTATAAATGAGTATAGCAATAATCCTGCAAACACGTGACTTGTGACAATCAAGTACCAAATTCACATCACCAGGTATATTGAATCTATACAAATATATTAAAAGGCGTGCGTGACAATGTATACAAGCCACGTGGCACCTCTGTTACGCCACTAGAATTCTCCAATGTGTACACAAGTCATGTCAATTAACAAAAGTAAAATTAGCTTGCAACAAGATTTGAACCCGTGACCTCTTACTATTACAAATCACACAATTACCATCTCAATCAACTTTTAATTATGCTTTAAGTGCCCACATTATTATATTTGTACCTTTCAAATGCTGAGTGCTCCTCAATATATTTTCATGGGAATGGAAAAAAATGCATATCAAGTTCGGAAAACAGTACCAACCCGGCCCCAAATACTAGTTTCTAATTTGAAAATGTGCGACGCTACAACCCACTTCTCAATCCCCTCGAGGAATTATGTGGATGATATGTCAAAACTAAGATGAATAGCGTATAATAGGCATTCAAAAGAGGAGAATTACAGGGGAAGCTTTTCTTTCAGACAGTACCTTAACATAGAGCTTGCACTTGGTTTCATGCACCACAGCAATACCCTTCTCTTCAGAACTTTTCACAGATGGGCTGCTAGGCTGCTCAGGCTCATTGTCTGCAGATTTATAAGCAACAGTCACAAAAGATATGCATGTACACCTAAATGAAATTTCAACAGAATAATCAGATAAAACAGGAATTCAAATATCCAATAATGAAAATTTTACATTTGAACTTTTTTCTTTTTTTGGTAAACATACATTTGAACTTTGAAGTTATATTATTCTCTAGATAAAAATCCAAAACATAGCAGACTACAAAGACATTCCACAAAAGTACACAGAAGAGGAAACATGGAAAGAGATCAAATTTTAACTAGAAACAGAGTAACTATAGACAGAATGCTGGAACATAAGTCCACCAATTTTTCATGATTACACCAAACATACAGTAAGAGGAACAAAATAGCATGTCAAAAAACAGCATGTCCCTCCTCTCCCTTACCTCCCTGTATTCCAACAACCTGTAAATGTCATCTGGATTTCCAATGTAAAGAACCCAGCAACTTACGAAGTACAACAACTACCAATGCAGCGTTAAGTTATACTTGCTCATAACCCAACCCAGCCAATCTGTATATTTGTATATAATGTTCCTGAGTCCTGATACATAATACTTCGCATGGTTTTGTTCATATACGTGTTTTGCACGCAGTCATGCCTGATTCACCAGAGGTTGCGTTTTACATGATCTCTTACCACATATCAAATCAAATATCGTATCACACAACATTGAGCAAATCATTTCATCCTTCTCTGGCGTGTTTAGTTATAAGAGAAACTCAGATGATATGAGGTGAGAAACAATTGTAAAAATAATGATTAACAAGTATACGCTCAGGAGAAGCACATTGATTTTTGATCAAGCTCAAAGGAGATGCACCCAAAAGAGATGGCATGAAACACAATGCTAAAGCAAAACCATTGGATTGCCATGGACCACGCTTAGTATATTCTATTATTCCTTTTCATAAGAAAGGCCACATCAAAGTTTTTTTTCCTTGAAGATCAATAAAGCTAAGATAGTATAGTATAGACATTAAGTTCAAGTTGGAAACATATGGAGAACTCCACACTTCAAAAGAGCTTCTAAGGCTGAGGAGGAACAACTGGATTTTCCTTGAAGATCAATAAATCAGCACCGTCATTTTGCTTTGTCCCCCAAACTCAAGCACATAAGAAGAAAAGGGGGGGGGGGGGGGGGAGAACGGTGCTACATTCCAATAATCCTCCCATCTCAATCTATCCCCTCCATTATTATTTTTCATGTCATACTGAAAAGAAGATGCATATCATACCTTCATCAGCACCCTCTTTAGCACTATCATGTAAAATGGCCGGTTTTTGATTCCCTATAAGTATAAAAGAAAGAACATACATATCAATTATCAGCAGAAAGAACAATAATGTGCACATCCAATGAAACATCAATTCCTGAGTGAAATTCTTCAGGACTATCTCGAGAACAAAATGATATTATGTTCTGATAGATATCTCAGATGCTTTTGTTCATGCAAAAAAAAAATCCTACCTAATGAAAAAGCTGATTGACTGTTTGAGGAAGTTCCAGCGTTCCACGCACCAAATGATGGAATTTGACTGTTAGAGAATGTTCCAGAACTTGTAGAACTCATAAAGCTAGCAGTGGGGGTCGATGAGGCTGCTTGATTATTGGATGATACTCCAAATTTAGGTGAAGTCGAAAAGCTAACCGTTTTGGCTTGTGACAATGATTTAGAATCGAACGCCACTCCACTGCTCCAAGAACTAGCAGGAGCAGTGCTTGCACTTTGTGAAAGAGCTGGAGTACTGGCAGATAATCCAAAGCTCCACGAAGGAGCTGAGTTTGTAGTTGAGCTAGGAACTGAGGCTTGGGTGCTGGAAGCTCCAGAGTTCAATGAAGGTATGGGGATTGCATTCGCACCGGGCATACCAAATTTAAATGTCCCCGAGACAGATTTCATTTCCTTGTTGTTCGTTTGTGGTGAATTTTTCTTCTCAGTGCTCTGGATTCCAAAACTAGACATACTACCTTCATTACCAGCATTTGCTTTTAGCCAGTTAACAACATCAGTAAATTTCCCCTGTTTCAGACAGAGTAATCGATACTGTTGTTAGTGACCATTTTAAACTAGACCAAAAAATAGCCATTTATTGAATGCAAAAGACTAGAGAAAAAAATTATCAAAAGCAACAATAACAATCACAAAGCGAGAACATGTAGTTTCAAAATTTTTGATATAAACAATGAAGCATACTCTACTAGAAAGTTGACTAGCAAAACATATTCAATATGCTCCATAAGTGTTTCACTTGACATGATTTAAACAAACAGCTGAATCAATTTTTTTTTTTAAAGAACAGTTATCATCCATTCACTAAATTAAAACCAAATCTTTAGAACAAGGTAATGCTGGCGCATGAGCATATAAGCAATTATACTACGTTCACATCACCCTCTTGACCAAGAGAAAAGAACTATCAGAGATTTTCTAGAAGTAAAATTGAACTGTGCCAATTGCACAACAAGAATTAGTTTAGCCTTAAAACTTGATTAGGCTAATATTGTGACATGCAGCCAATAAGAACAACATAATGGCAACCATCCACTATAGTAAATTGTAAAGTATCTGAGAGATTATTTGCTTTAATACCAAGCCTCTTTTGAAAGGCGTAAACATATAACAGAATATACGAGATACTCCATCCGTTTCCTAAAGATCTTCCCTCTTTCCGTTTAAGTGCGTTTCCAAAAGATTTTCCCTCTTTTACTTTATTCCTTATTCGGAATTTTTTTCCCCTTTTTACCCTCTCATGTCCCTATCATATGGTCCACCATTACATCATTAATTCAATTTTACTCCCGTTTTCTCTCCTACTTTAACACATTTTTATTTGTTTATTTATCTTAACCCCTTTCTCTCTCCTACTTTACCCACCCCACACAAATGGATCCTCTTTGGTATCTGTAGGAACAGTTCAAGGAAGATCTTTAGGAAACGGAGGGAGTAGTTCAGATCAAACCACAAATTCGTATACTAAATTATACCCCTCACCCCCTTTTCCCCAAGTTGCCAGCCAATTTAAAAATTGGTAAGAATACGGGGTCGCTAACACATTGGCAAATGAAACACCTCAACTAGCCAATAGATAAGCTAAAGTAACTCCAGTGTCATACTTCATCTATTGTGAAATAAATGTAAAACTTCTCTATTTCATGAGAGAGCTTTTTGAGAAAAGTGTTGCATTTATTTCAGAGAAAGTATGAGCCAGAATTATCCCAAATTGCTGGAATTGGCATTTGCACTACACATACCAACCTCAGCAGATTTTTCCTCTTTTTTCACTTTCTCCCATTTGTACCCATATTAATATAAGGCTAATTAACCAAATTGATAGAATATAGAGGTGGGCACTTTGCTTTTAAATTCATCTTGAATCCCTTACAATATGTTTAGACAGTCAAATTGAGATATTGGAAAGTATAGATATCTCCTATCATCCAACTAAGGCTTTGTAAATTATAATAATGAGCGAATGATTTACAAATTGGTCAGCTACATTTGAAAAGAAAAATATAAGCAATGATAATTTCTACTTCCTCCGTTTCTTTTTACTCGCTACACTTCTCATTTCACGGACTCCTAGGCAATTTTTGGAGAAGAGAGAGGTAGAGAGTAAAAAGAAAAGGGACCCATGTGGGAGGAGAGAGATAGAGAGAGTTTATTGCCCAAAAAAGAAGTGTAGCAAGTAATGTGAAACTTCCCATAATGGAAAGTGTAGCGAGTAAAAAGAAGCAGAGGAAGTATTATTTATATATTGTCGAAATTTGTTTCATGAATAACAATATTGGTAAATAAGAGCCTAATAAGTAATTAACACTAGAAACACTAGATTTTACATTAATAGCACTAATAATTAGAAAGTCTTATAGAACCAGAGAAGGCAACTGTAATTAGTCGCATTCGATACTTCAATTATTTTACTTTCATGATTAGATATCATATAGTAGTATATTCATCAAGCATAAGATCACAATCTAGTAGTTACAAAAATAACAAAGGAAATTCGTATTGGAACCCCAAAATGTTTTGGCTTTATATTTGGTAACCAGGAAATTTATTTATTTCATTTTCAATGTCATGACATTTGTGATGTAATCTGTTGAAAATTTTCATTAATTAGACTCAGTTTCGGTTAATTGAGGTTGATTATTTTCATCATGGCACATATTTTACAAGAAAGACACAAATTGTACAAAAGAATCACAATTTCGCACAAAAATCATTTCAAATGGTTATGTATGATTCAATTTTGTATTTTTTTTGCATTAATTTTTTGCTCTAATTAATTACTAAACATTAAGTAACCTGAAAAGTGTAAGTAACAAAGAAAATTAACAAATCTCATCATTAATATAACACATAGAATAAATAACACTACAAGGCCATTTGATAGAATAGATTATTATTCTGGTTATCAAAGTTGCCTAAGAGAATTTAGGACACCAGGAGTAAAAAGCAAAGCTTTTGCGATGGAGCTCACTGCTTTTCAGATTGATAACAAAGGAGTACTAGCTTGTAGCTTGCTCGCCCTCTATATACTAAACATGCATCCCAGGCTCGCGTCCTCCACTATATCTATACTTTGACTTATAGTCAAGTAAAATCAAAAGTTAGAAACGGGACCTGTGAAGTTTTGTGAGAAATCACAGAAAGAGCTGAAGCTAATTGGAAGGTCACGAGAGAACTTCTAACTAAGGTGACTCGCCTTGCCCCTCGCCCATATCTATAGTTTAATTGAGAGAAAAAAATTTAAACGTGAGCAACCGAAACTTTGCAGCCAATCGAGAAATAAAAGAAGATAAACAAAAATTGAAACTATACGGAAGGCCATGAGACAACTTCTAACTAAGGTGATCCCTCCAACTTATTACCGAATTTGGTAAGTTGGTGAATTCGTGCCTGCACCTTCTAGAACACTCCGACACAAAAGGTGCATATGATGACACCACAACAGAGCTCTTGATCGACCAATTTTGTCGTTGGAAGTTTCTTCTTTAATATTTTCAACAACCCTTATTAATTTTCACCAATTGAGTAAAAAGTCCCCCGATTGCCACATCTATATTTCTAAATCTGCTAGCCACAAAGTATAACAATCACCCTCCACATTTAGGGGTTGTTCATAATGGCTTTTCTGTTTTTTGCGCATGCAACACACTTACACTTTATTATTATTTGGTTTTTAGGCCTACGTTAGGTATCTCCATTTTTTCATGTTCAGGTCCAGCTCCACGCCTCCCACCCTCCCTTTTTGTAAATTAAGCAAAGTGCAAATAAAATAGGGGAAGTGAGGATAACTAGTCCTTTGACAAAAGATAGAGGAAATATAAGCTATATTAATCATGTAAGAAGGACAAGAATAAAAAAAAGGAATATAGCTTCCTCAAGCAAAAAGCTCAAGCGAATGGTGTACAAGAAAGATAAGTTTGACAGGCAATTTGTAACATAGTTGGGTCAGCACTCAGAACTGGCTCAATATTAAACAAATTTTCTCCTCTAATCTTCTATTTGGTCATTTTGTCTCATCTCCCTTTTTCCATAAAATTCTTCTCTGCCCCTCTGCTATGTTCTATTGAAGAGGGAAGGTAGAAAAGAGAAAGCATGTGGGTAGCTAACAGATACTACAAAGAGAAACCCAACCCAGATAAAACAACCGCCAAATACCCCACCCTTTATAAAAGGAAAGCATGTCGAATACATGGATCTGATAGCACAAAATACTTGAGTCTGGCCGAAGATATTTGATTTCACCCTTTTGTTACAAGCGGACTTAAATTACCAAATACTAATCTAATATAAGGATCATTAATAATACAAATCTGTAATTCAGTCCATCATGTATTAAAAAAAAAAGTTCTATGTGGATTTTAATCCAAATAGGCACAACATCGTACCAGTATGTCCGAAGTCTGAGCTAGGTAATCCCTTACGCCATCTTCCCAAAGTTCGTCCGGATGATCCCGCAACTGAGATTGCACCCAACTGTCGATAGTATTAAGTGATACAGCTTATTATAGAGTACAGAACAAAGTCGTTGGCAGATTAGTGATCACAGAATATGCAATATAACTCAAACATTAATGCATAAATTAAACAACTGCATTAGAAAGAAGATGGACCTTGCGAATTCAGTATTTAAAGCCCTCACATGTTGTCGAGCAGCTTTACGCCGATCCAACGACGGTGTTGCCGCTGTTTCAACTTCAGGTGATGGCAATACGGCTGTTGCCTGACTGCCTATAGGAGCTTCTGCTACGACTTTTTTACTTTGAAACTGCATGAAGAAACATAGTGTAAATACATGTTTTATGATGCAGCAACTGCAACACAAAGGATTAACGGACATCTGTAACCTTCTTGGTGGAACTCCAATAAATTTCATTAATTTTTTCCATCTTATGAGACAAACGAGCTACCATAAAAACATTCATCGCAATACACCTCGAAGTCTAGACATTAGCTTATGAATCAGGTTTGAGAAGAGGATCTAGTTTGACTATGCAAGTAATAACCAGGGATCAAATATTCAAATGTTGGTACTTGGAACCTACTACTAAACTTAAAAGTAAGTAAAGAAATTAAATCTTCTATAACAACTTTAATCCTTCACTTCTTCCTTATCCAGCCTAAAACGATTTTCACTAAGAGAATTGATCCTCCAAGCTGAAATAAAAAAATTCCTCTATGCCATACGCTTGAAAAGTAGATCACAATCCAGTGCTGCATACACGAGATTCACCACGCCAAACAAAAAGGCAATACCCCCAATATCAGAAGCAATGATGATGAATTTTCTGCACAATTCCACATCAATGGTCGATTAAATGCATAGTATCAAAATTCGGCGGTTCGTTACATAATCGATTTTGAAAATGCCATTTCGCAGTGGCATAACGCCACGATAATGATTTACATCCTTCTTGCCGATTTGTCCATTACATTGCGGTGACTCGCCGCATTAATATGTTCTTTTTCCCATTATGTTTGATACTTTCTAGACTTGATCAAAAAAAGAGAAAGGGAAAACATGCATTGCTACAGAAAAAAATATGTACACATCAAAGAAGAGAGAAGAATGTGACATGGGATTCCAAGTTGGGTTATGTACATCAGTTAGTGTTTATTTAGATTAATAATAGATCGAGGCATCGCATCATATGATAGGTTTGGTCATATTATGTATTTATGTTGAAAGAATACTTCTTAAACTTGGAAACCGCTACTTTCAGGTTCAAAAATCCATTAATGTGAATTTTAACAATAAATTCAATTCGCATTAACTGCGATCTGTGTCATTATCTGTAGCAAGCCAGTGTGTCTCATCGTTTACCATGAAGCTACGGCATCCAAGGTTCTTCCTTCACTAAATGTCTAAGGCAATTTATCTCCACTAATATATATGTTTTCTTGAATAATCCCATTGCAGCTTATCCTAATCTACTAACCTAGATATTCATATAGAACATATCCTGTTAGATTAAACACAACTTTCATCAACAATCCCTCAAAAGATGAGTTTGTCACAGTCAAGGCATTAAAGTCAAAGTATAAATGACTTGAAGAGTAATCCGGAAAAAAAAAACCTACATGAAACAAAACTACTACCTCCGTACTTTTTTAGTTGCACCATTTGGTTTGGTGGCACTATTCATCAATCAACTTTGTTAAGTTATCTCGCATTATTATATAAGAAAAAACATAGTCAAGTGGGGTCTTGTTAGATTCGTCTCAATGCGAGGATTCCAAATATCAAATTTTTATATTTTTTACTTGCACCCAATAAGAGATATTAACGTTCAAAGAATCGTCTCGGCAAATGTGAAAAAGCAAATGGTGCAACTAAAAAAATACAGAGGTAGTATAAGATTAAAAGGAAGGACTCTTGTTTAGCCTATTCCTTTTAGTAACTGTTGTCACCATAAATTTGATTTATTTGTGAATAGTTTGGGGATAGCCTTTCTTAATTGGTCCCAATTCAAATTTGATCAATTTAACAGGTAAAGATAATCCATGTAAAGTCATGGCAGTCTAGTGGGTGGAAAGGAGGGAGAAGAATAGGAATTTTGACCCCCAAAAAAAACATTGATGCTGGCAATTTTTTCATTTTACATGATATATAAGATAAGTTGTATGAGCCTTCTATCATACAAACCCAACACATAAAAAATGGATCGCAGCACATGCAAACTCTATGATCAACTTCAACTTCATGCATAACTGAATGCATATCTCAAAGAGTAATATGATGCAGCACTCTTGCTCAAAAGACATGATGATCTTGCTCAAGAATATGAATTATGCTTCAGCCGATCAAGCAACAATTATTGACCAGTATTTTAGGGGTGAACCCGGAATAAACTACAGGTCAAGCAAGATCAATCAAAATTTTCTAACGTCCAATTGTCCGGTTCGCTTGCAGCAGCTTGAACCCTTAAAAAAGGAGTTGCATTCCAGTTCTCCATAGGAACAGTCTTCAGGAACAGATCTAGATATTCCACTAATTCTAACGCTTACGAAAACGGTTGCAACTACATTAACAGGTCAAAACTAACACCTAATTCACTCAATTTCTCAGTTCAAACTCCGAATTCGCTCTACTACTTGGAATAAGTCACACCATCCAGCTCACTGCACACACCCACTTAACATCTTAACACCATCTTTCCTCAACCCAATACAATTAAAGAACATAATTTTACATTTGAACTACATTTACAAACTTCAACCCTATATTGCACCCAACAAAAAAAATAAAAACCAAACATCAAGTGAAAAAAATCCACTCATTCCATCAAGCTACTTTACATACACTTTTTCTGTTTTTCTTTTTTTCATTTTACTTTATAATTAAAGAAACCCAGATACCAAACCAATTACACTAATTCCAGCTCCCATAAATCCCAATATATTAAAAAATGCCCAGAAAATTGTCCCACGAAAACTTTAAAAAATTAAACCTGGGTATACAACTAAACAGTACTATAAACTAAAACCAAATCACACATATATCAAAATGTGATAAAAGCTGCAATTTTTCAACTAAAAAAACCCAAAAAAAAGAGAGTAAACTTACAGGATTATCGTCGGCATTTGAACTCAATGAAACACTTCGGCGCTTAGTCCCAATCATTGGATTCAGCAATCAAATACGCCAAGATAATTGAGAGAGAAAGAGAAATGACAAGATTGATTGAGATTTACAGTACTAGGAGAGAGAAAAAGGTAGCGAGGATTTATTAGGGTTTTTATTTGGTTTCAAATTAATTTGGGGGTTTTTAATTTTTCTGCTGGTGAAGGTTGATTTTGGGATTGTATGAGGTTTTAATTTTAGCCGTTGATTATTTCTTTCCGTTAGAAAAGAGCGCATATGTGATATGACAACAAATATTTATGTGGCAAATCGCAAATGAGCCAGGTCCTGACTAGTGATTTGATCGTCTTGTTCGGCCTACTTTCACATTGGCCTATTGGCAAGTTGGGCCCTGAACTCATTTCTTGCTTCCTAATATACTTCTCTCCTTTCATATTACTCGCTACAGTTTTCAATTCATGGACTCCTAGGTAATTTTTGGAGAAAAAAAAGTAGAAACTAGAAAGTAAAAAAAAGGGATCCATGTGAGAAGAGAGAGAGAGTTTATTGCCCAAAAAAAAAGTGTAGTAAGTAATGTGAAACTTCTCGCAATGAAAAGTGTAGCGAGTATTATGAAATGGAGGAAGTAGTAGATATGCAAGAAAGAAAAGTTATTAGTGCAAGACAACTGCTTTTTAGCTCGAGTGATGTCTCAGGTTTTATGCAATTATATATACTCGAAATATATAATTACTTTTTTCGTTTTAAATTATAAAGCATGTAAATAACTTTTATACATAATAAGAATTTAGTTAGTTTTAGTTTGATTTGCATAGGTAATAAGAATTGACATTAGATTTTATATTGATAATACAAAGTAACCTATAATCTTATCTTGATAGAATAAAGCCCTCCTCTCTTCCCTGAAAGACTGCCCTACCTTCGGGTCACCCTCCGTTGCGGCGGCCGCCTCCTCTGCCGCTCTTCATGGCTGAGGAGATCTCAGATATTGTATCCCGATTACGCATCGACACTGAAGAATCAGATGTCCTCGATGTCGAAATAATAAACCCTAACCCAAACAATAAAATTTCTTTGTTACTATTAGGGCGTATCTTAACCGAACGCTCTTTCAATGTCGATGCTTTCAGACGCACTATAACCACCGTCTGGGCACCGACACATGGTGTTGTGATCCGAGTTCTTCGCCCAAATTTGTTTGCCTTTCAATTTTTTCATTGGAGAGATATGTTGAAGGTTCTTGATGGAAGACCCTGGTGCTTTGACAATATGCTGGTCCTTCTCAAGGAAGCTGATGGAGACGAGCCACCAGACCAGGTAACTATATATCAATCCCCTTTCTGGATTCGGTTGAAAAATTTGCCCTTTAACATGAGATCGAATGAAGTAATCAAGGCCTTAATTGGGAATATGGGCGAGATCATTGAGATGGAAGAGGATGTCCTAGGTTTTGGACGTTACCGACGGGTGAAAGTTATGCTTGATACTAGGAAGCCATTGCGACGTTTCAGGAAAATTAAAGACAGGAAGGGACATGAAATACAGATTGATTTTGCTTATGAGAGGTTACCTTATTTTTGCCTTGCTTGTGGAATAATGGGGCACTCTGAAAAAGATTGCCAGTTGGTGAATGAGGAAGAGAGGTGTGAGCGACTGGGATGGCACCTGGGTTTAAAAGCTACTCCTAGAAAAGGGAGAACAAAGGAGGTTGAAGAGGAAGCTAAATTCAAAAACTGCAAGAAGGTTTTATTTGATTCCAATTTGTGTTCGAAGAAAGAGACTAAAATGGGGACTGGGCACCCTTTAATAAGTGGGGGGGACTGTGCAAATGATTATAATGATAGAAGCTTGTTCCCTACTGTGGTAATAACTCCCCCCATCAATGCTTTGAATAATGTGCATGTTGCAGAAGACCACCAACTTTCTTCCATGACATCATTTAATGATGTCACAATTAATAATGTACCTGATTTTGTGTCGGTTCATGTGCCGACAAGCTCTGATGGGGTCCATGCACCCAAGTCATCTGTGACCACGTGTGACCAGCAAACTATTGATCTTGTCAGTGACCAGTTTGTTTTTACAAGTGCGAAAGGGAAAAAAGCTAACAGGTCCCACTCCTGGAAAAGGTTAGCTAGGGGTACAATGGAGGACAAAGGCACCTTACAGCAGATGGAGATAGACCCTCTTTTGACTGGTACTAAAAGACAACTGGAGAGTGATGGTATGGTTTTTGAAGCCTCTGATGCAGCTACGAAGCGACTCAAGCAGAGCACATCAAATGTTTCTTCTCCCATTTTTTTGGCGGAGATTGGTGTTGACCAATCCCGCCTAGCATTATGAATATTTTATGTTGGAACTGCCGAGGGATGGGCAACCCTTGGTCAGTTCGTCAACTCCGTCGATGGAGTAATTTGTATGCCCCGGCTATTATTTTCTTATCTGAAACTATGATTAATAAATCGGAAATTGAATATTTAAAGAGTCGTTTTGGTTTCTCTAATGCTTTTGGTGTAGCTAGTAGAGGTCGAGCTGGAGGTTTATGTTTGTACTGGAAGGAGGATGTTTTGTTTTCTCTTGTCTCTTATTCACAGCACCATATTTGTGGTGATATAGATGATGGGGGGAAAAGATGGCGTTTTGTGGGCATTTATGGTTGGGCTAAGGAAGAAGAAAAACATCGAACTTGGACTCTTATCCGTCATTTGTGCGAAAACACAACATTACCGATTCTTATTGGAGGTGATTTTAACGAAATTCTGAGTTACGATGAGAAAGAGGGTGGGGCTAATAGAGTACGGAAGGAGATGGATGGTTTTAGAGATTTGATGAACGATATGGCTCTCCGTGATCTTGGCTATGCAGGTCTTTGGTATACTTGGGAACGTGGCAATTCTACATCGACTTGTATCCGTGAGAGGTTGGACCGATACATTGGCACTTCATCTTGGTTTGATCTCTACCCGGGAATGGTTGTGGATCACTCCCTACGCTATAAGTCTGATCATTCGGCCATTATTCTCAGGCCTATCCGCTATCGTCGGCCCAAAAGCAAAAAACGCAGGTATTTCTTTGAAACGACCTGGCTTCTTGATGCAAGCTGTGAAGATGTTGTTAAGTCAGCATGGGTGAATCTGCCGGGTGCTCACATGACCGAGCGTATCACTCATATGGCGCAGAGTCTTGTGACATGGAGTGGTGAGAAGTTTGAGAAGCTTGGGAAACAGATAGCGGAGGTGGAGAAGAAGTTGAGCGAAATACAGAATCAAGCCATATCTGATGATAATTGTCGGTCTCGAATGGAGTTGGAAGCAAAATTAGATGATCTTCACGCCAAGCACGAAGCTTACTGGTACTTGCGGTCTAGAGTGGCTGAGGTTAGGGATGGTGATCGAAATACATCCTACTTTCATCACAAAGCTTCTCAGAGGAAGAAGAGGAATTATGTGCATGGTTTGTTTGATGAGCAGGGGATTTGGCGCGAAGATGGTGAGGATATTGAACGCATTTTCACTGATTACTTTAGCTCGATTTTCGAGTCTTCGAACCCCTTGGAGAGTAGTCTGGATGAGGTATTGAGTTTGATTGACCCAGTGATCACTGATGATTATAACCAGATTCTCAGACAGCCGTATACAAAGGAGGAGATCTATAGCGCTTTACAACAGATGCACCCTTGTAAAGCCCCAGGCCCTGATGGTATGCATGCTATCTTTTATCAGCGTTTCTGGCACATTGTTGGTGATGATGTTTTTACATTTGTTAGTAATATTCTACATGGCTCACTCTCTCCTAGCTGTGTTAATAACACTAACATTGCTTTGATTCCAAAAGTTAAAACCCCAAAAAAGGCTGCTGAATTTCGTCCCATTGCCCTCTGCAATGTTTTGTACAAACTGGTAACGAAGGCCCTTGTGATCAGATTAAAAGGTTTCTTACCACATATTGTTTCTGAGAATCAGAGTGCTTTTGTCCCTGGTCGCCTAATCACTGATAATGCTCTTATCGCTCTGGAGGTTTTTCATTCGATGAAAAATAGAAATCGGAGTCGTAAAGGTGTTGTTGCTATGAAACTGGATATGAGTAAAGCGTACGATAGGGTGGAATGGGGTTTCCTGAGAAAGCTTCTTCTTACAATGGGTTTTGATGGTAGATGGGTGAACTTAATCATGGATTGTGTTTCGTCTGTTTCTTATTCCTTCATTATTAATGGAGGTGTCTGTGGTGATGTTATCCCTACTCGCGGTCTGCGTCAGGGTGACCCCTTATCACCGTATTTGTTCATTTTAGTTGCTGATGCTTTTTCTAAGATGATACAGAAGAAAGTGCAGGAAAGGAAGATTCATGGGGCGAAAGCAAGTCGCAGTGGTCCGGAGATATCCCACCTTTTCTTTGCAGATGACAGTCTACTCTTTACCAGAGCCTCCCCTCAGGAATGCATTGTTATAGTTGATATCCTCAACAAATATGAGCTAGCATCCGGGCAGAAAATTAACTATGAAAAATCGGAGGTTTCTTTCAGTAGAGGAGTTAGCGTTGAGCAGAGAGAAGTTTTGGCTGGTATTCTGAACATGAGACAGGTTGATCGTCATGAAAAATATCTTGGTATCCCTTCTATTTCGGGGCGTTCGAAAAAACTTCTTTTCGATTCTCTTTTGGATAGAATTTGGAAGAAACTCCAAGGTTGGAAGGAGAAGCTATTATCACGTGCAGGAAAGGAGACTTTACTGAAATCAGTTATTCAAGCTATTCCCACTTACTTGATGGGGGTCTATAAAATCCCTGGCCTTGTTATCCAAAAAATCCATTCGGCCATGGCACGGTTTTGGTGGGGTAGTACTGAGACTCAACGGAAGATCCACTGGAAGAGTTGGGATTCATTATGTACCTTAAAGTGTTTTGGGGGTATGGGGTTCAAAGATCTCAAAATGTTTAATGATGCCCTACTTGGTCGTCAAGCTTGGAGGTTAATTCGAGAACCTCACTCTCTTTTCGCTCGAGTTATGAAGGCAAAATACTACCCTCATTGTGATTTTTTGGAGTCATCTTTGGGTTATTCAGGTAGCTATTCTTGGAGTAGCATATGGAGTTCAAAAGCTCTTATTAAAGAAGGGGTGGTTTGGCGAATTGGTAATGGCTCGCAAGTGAAGATTTGGGAGGATCCTTGGATTGTTGATGAAGGGGGACGATTTCTCTCTAGTGCCCGGAATGATGCGCTTGTCATGGTTAGCGACCTAATTGATTTTGAAAACAACGAGTGGAAACTTGATGTGATTGAAGCAAACTTTAATGCTCGAGATGTGAGATGTATCCTCAGCATCCCACTCAGTTCGCATTGTATGAAAGATGAACTCACCTGGGCCTACACTAAAGATGCTTGCTATTCAGTTAAAACAGCTTATATGCTTGGGAAAGGGGGGAACCTTGACAATTTCCATCAAGCTTGGGTTGATCTATGGTGTATGGATGTGAGCCCTAAAGTGAGACACTTTTTGTGGCGTGTATGTACGGATACTCTTCCGGTTCGGGGGCTTCTAGTGCACCGCCACTTAGCAGCCTCCGCTTCATGCCCGTGGGGATGTGGCCACGATGAGTCCCAGGTACACTCTATTTTTCATTGTCCTTGTCTACTGGATTTATGGCGTGAGAGTGGGTGTGATGAATTGCGGCAGCGTGCGTCAGCTCCTAATATGTGTGATATGTTAGTTGGGTGGCGTGGTTTACCCAGTGAGATTAAAATCAAGGGGGCTTTCCTTGCATGGGGTATTTGGGGTGCACGAAATCAGTTGGTTTTTAATAATGTGCAGACACCGCATCAGGTTATTTTAACTCGTGTGTCAAGATGGGTTGAGGAACATGGAAAGTACGCAAAGCATATTTATCCCTCTCGGGTGGCTCATGTTGGTAGTTCCCCTCGAGTTTGGTCTGCTCCACCATTGGGTATTGTTAAACTTAACGTCGATGCATCTCTTGCTGTAGAAGGTTGGATTGGCTTAGGTGTTGTAGCACGCGATTCCACTGGTCATGTATTGTTTGCTGCCACGCGAAGGGTTCGTGCCCACTGGAGTGCTGAAATATCTGAAGCAAAAGCCATAGAAATGGCTGTACGGCTTGGGCGAAGATTTGGGTTGCGTGATATCTTGGTGGAATCTGATTGTCAAACTATTGTCCACCGGCTCTCGAAGAATGCATTTTTTCTTGCTGATCTTGATCTTGTCTTGCACAACATTCTTTCTTCTAGTATGTATTACTCCTCTGTTGCTTGGTCACATGTGAAACGTGACGGTAATTCTGTAGCTCATAATTTAGCCAAACTCATCCCATTTGGAGTTGAGCAAATTTGGGAGAACCACTGTCCTCGAGAGGTGGCTCCTTATGTTTTGATGGATTCACTATCAATGGAGTAATTTCATGCTTTTCCCCTCAAAAAAAAAAAAAAAGTTGCATTTAAGTTTATATTGGTATTGTAAAATGTCTTATATTTTGAAATAACTTTTTAAGCTGAAATGCCTTATAATTTGAAACGGATGGAGTATCTCTTAAGATATGCCATCAAATTTTCATTAACACAAATTCATTTATCTCAACTACATGGATATTCTTTTGAAGAAGAGTATGTGTGCCTTCACCCATTTAAATTAGAGAATCAAAAATTATTGAGTTTTTTTTGTAAGAGACCGCCTACTTTTAAATTAAAATTAGGCAATGATAAGCCCAATATTAAAAAGAAGCCCAATAGTAACTAGGTTAGTTTCTTTCGGTGATTAGTTTAATCCATTTAGTTACTAAGTCTACTTTTATATTAAAATTAGACCGTCTCTTTTAATAATTTTTAAAAATTATTTTAGTCAAGTTAAAATTTCTACTACTATAGATTTATATCTATACCTGGTGAAAAAAATTCCACAGATTAAGCTCCGCTTATTCTTACATGCATTAGCTTTTATCTTGATGTTTCATGTTATACGACTTAATGAAGTAACTAAAAGTTAGTCCAAGAGAAACACAAACTCTAAATGTAAGTAGCATAATACTACAAGTACAACCACTAAAATCACAAAAATTAGACAAGAAATATGGTCAAAGTTTTTCTATTAAAATCCAAAATTTCTTCACCCTTTTTCTCGAGATAAAGAAAAAGGAAGAACCTAACATACATAAAACCACGATCAACTACTTTATTATAGCTATCTCTATCTATCTTATTCAAGACTAATTTACCATAACAAGCCCTCCCTCTATGTAAATATTCACACATAGTAGTACTAATACTATTGTATTAGACCTACTAGACTAGCTAAAAAGAGCAAAATTCAACAAAAA
Organism: Beta vulgaris subsp. vulgaris; assembly: GCF_026745355.1. Lineage (NCBI taxonomy): Eukaryota > Viridiplantae > Streptophyta > Magnoliopsida > Caryophyllales > Amaranthaceae > Beta > Beta vulgaris. The sequence continues at coordinate 4,931,910 of NC_079206.1, read as the reverse complement.
GTTCTTCAAATAAGTGTGCAAAAACCTCATCTCCAAGCTTAGATGCAATTTCTTCCCTTTCTAATTTAGTATCTCTTGGCCACCAACCTCCCTCTTCCATGTCCTTAATGTACACTTGCCTTTTATCCTTAACTTCCCACCCTAATATTAATTTGTCATAATGCCCATTTATCCAATCTTCAGCAGCTTTCAATAAGGTATCATTTGCCTTTTGTGTAACATTTTCTAGGAAGAAATCTAGTATTACATTTTCAAGCTCAATATTGCAGTTGATTTTGGATGGTAGTTTGGCCTTTGTAATGTTAAGTAGGTGTTGTGCAAGTTTTTCAACTTCGCTTTCATGGCTTTCTTCTTCTTCTTCTTCTTCTTCTTCATCTTCGTCTTCGCTTGAACTAGACAAGATATAGCTCGGTGTTGAGCAAGGTTGAATAGAATACATAGGTGTTCGATCTTCAATCTTTGTTGATGACATTAAGCTCTCAAGATTAACAGGTTCTAAACCTGCTAAACATTCAAATCTCCCGAGCTTTTTCAGAAGCCTTTCATTAGTTCCTGTTGATTGAAAGCATTTGATTTATTAGTTAAGGATGAACGTAATTTTAGTTTTAGGATGATGTTAGAGTATATTAATGACTAGTCTTACATGCACGCAATGTGTGCGAATTGCGATAGCGTGTGAAGTAGAAAAAAAAATTAATTAGGTAGAAAAATCGTCTTTACATTTTGTTTTTTCAAAAACTGATGTTTTTACTTTAAATGTCCTACTTTCCCCCCTTTTTCATTCAAATGAAACAGATAGTTATCTCCCTATTTTTTTTCTTTTATTTCTTTTTCTATTTTTTGATGTCCCATATGTTGCGTTATATAATAGAGATCATAATACAATACCTTTTAACCTTGATGCTTTGAGGGTGAAAGGTGAGGAGCCTCCTTCATCGTTGTATGGGAAATCCAAGACAGAAACTGGACTTGATTGTTCCTTTTCAGCCTCCTCATTGAACCACATATTTTCCTGTAACCAAATTGATGATTAGCTTATTGAACATCAATCAAATCAAATTGATGATCAAGTGTATAGAACATCGGTCAAATTTCGGAAGCAAACTTAGGATGTGTTCTCTTTATCTGAATCTTCTTAATTTCACATGACTTAGCTTATTGAGATTCATTTTGTGAGGTGTTTAAATGTATCATAACTTATTTGAATTTATCTGAACATATTCAACTTAAAACTTATTTTTTTTTCCTAAAAAAAACTTATTTATTTAAAAAGTGAAAAAAAGATACTTTTAATTGTCCATTTCTTATGAGGGAGTGGTGGTAGCTCAGTGGAGTACCATCCCGATTTTAGAGTATTGTTCAGAGTTCGAATTCTCGTCCCAACATTGTTAACGAATTTACTTATGTGATGTCTAGCTTTGTACCTACATGTATACCAGTCTTCAAATAAACATTTACACTTAAAATATAATGATTCATAATTACAAGTTGCTCTAATTTAACTATGAGTTTATGACACTTTACATTATGTTTCTTTCTTAACATTTTATTGGATGGGGGTATATGAAATACGGGATGGAAAACGCTCTACTTATTCATCATAATAAAATACTTTATTCGTTTAATTATACATGATTTCATTTTTTAATACTATATGTTAATTTATGCATTAGAGTAACATTTATATATCTGACATAAAATAATAACTATATACAAGTTGTATAAACAAACAACTACTAATATTTACCTACCAAACTATTTAATGTCCCTCAGTATATTTGAATTTGAATTATCTATTTAATGCGGTCACACCACATCAATGTATTTTAACTGTTAAATAGGCTAAAATTAATGCCCACTGTAAAATATTTGGATCAGAATAAATTTAACTTTATTTTTATCCAGAGATGTAATCGTCTGTCTCGAGTTGTACGACAACTCCGTGGTTCAGCGATTTAGGATTGCCGACAGCCGTAGATTTCGCTGAGGGGTAAAACGTGGCAGGAAGTAACGGTGCCGATTTCCTCTTGTTTAGCTATTTAAAAACATCAGAAAGTTCCTCAAGAATCAAATATACACTCTCGCACGTGTGACTCATGCGATTTTCCTCTTTTCCCGCCGCCAATATTAATTTCAGTGTAATCGGAGTATCTTATTTTTTAAATTAGGACCAAAAAGTGCTCAAATTAACGTGTTGTTTTGAACTGAATTATAGAAAATTCAATGAAGTTCAGATTAATTTAGACAAAATTTAGTTCGGTTAGTTTCTTCTCCTAATTTTAATTCACTTCAGCTTAATTGAACAAATTACGTTTAGTTTATGTCATTTCAAATCAGACAAATTAAGACTTTGTTTGAATTAAGCTGAATTAAACTGAAATTATCTAATTTGAACTTAATTTGTCTCAATTGAACAGAATTGAAGTGAATGAAAACTGTGAGAGAAAAATAAAATAAATTTTATTAAACTGAAATAAATTGAAAATTTTAAAACTGAACTGAACTGAACTCAAATAAATTTTCATTAATTCCCTTTAAGTTCAGTATCACCTAATATTCACTTTAGACTTTGTCTTGTAAGAGACCGCCTACTTTTAAATTAAAATTAGGCAATATTACGCCCGATATTAAAAAGAGAATTAGCTCACTAATGACCAAGTTAATTTCTTTCGGTGTCTAATTTAATCCATTTAGTGATTAGGTTTACTTTATATTAACATTAGAAAGTTTCTTTTAATAATTTTCGCTCACTTTAAAGCCAAGCAGATAAACGGCAGAGATTGCATGTTAGACAAAACAGAAAGCTAAATCAACGGCAAGAAAAGCAATGCAAAAGTAACGAACACGCAAACAGAAAGTATTGAGAAGTAGTGAATAAAAACAAAAAAACCATCTTCTCACCTTAGCAACTACCGGTTTAACGGAATCCTCAATACCACCACCGACTATGACGCCAACTCTCTTGCTAACCACCTCCTGAATTTTCTCTCTCCTCTCCACGACGTCGTTTTCACTAGAATCGGAGGTAAAAGTAATATCAGACCAACTACTATCACTTTTACCGTCACTATTACTAATACTTCTCGTAGAAGCATTAATAGTAATCGTCGTATCATTCGATAAATCCAACGGCTGATATTTCTCCTTCCCAACCACACCAGACGATATCCACCGTTCGATCTCATCAACATGATCAACCTTCATTTTCTTCTTGTTTTTCACTATCACATTATCTACCACATCATTTTTCTCTTTCTTCCAGAAGAAGCTTCTCCTAAATAGCTTCTTCGAGAAGTTTCTAGAAAGCAACCTCTTACTTTCGCCGGAATTTGCCGACGATTTCGCCGGAGAATTAAACGGAAGAAGTTTAACGACGTTAATAACCGCCATTGATGCTCTTCGAAGCGCAGAAGAATAGCTGCGGTTTCTAAGAAACATTCGTTTCGGCTGTGGTTGTTTAACATGGCTGTTGTTACGAATCACAGCAGCGCAACATTGTCGGCGAGGAAACGATCGGAAGCCATTAGAGGAGCAAGAGCTCATATCGTCACCACCGAGGTAATCTTTTAACATCCATGGCTTCTTATAATCTGCTCGAAACGACGATTTTCTCGCCTTTTCTTCGCCGGAAACACACACAACTAGCGCCATTGTTGAAACTTAAAACACTAAAGAGAATTATATTTGAAATGAAAGCTATAAATTAGACTGCTGCCATTAATGAGAGAAGATGAAGAAGAAGTAAGGATGGAGAACAGAAAGGAGAAGAAGTTAAGTAGGGAAGAGGAGAGAGAAAAATATGGTAGGAAGATTCGAGGAGGTAAAGTGAAGATCTCAAGAAGGAAATTAAAATAAAATTAAAGTGAAATTGCAGTGATTGGAATCAAAATTCGTTTAATTATAAAGAGAGGAGAGAGAAAGAGTGAGTGAGTGAGTGAGTGATAGTGTGATAGTGAGGGAGAAGGAAGGATGGTTCGTTATTTCGTTTGATGAAGTGGATTGCAGAAATTTGAATCGTAAGATTGAATAAAGAAATAGTTAGTTGAGATTGATTTGATTTGAATTGGAAAATATTGGAATTGTTTAATGAAAGAAGTTACGAATCTTTGGCTGTTAGACTTCAAGTCTTGAATGTGACCAGGGTTGACCTTCTAATGAATGAAGGTTTAAATAAATTAAATGAATACTGATGGTATTGCTTGCTGTTGAGTCCACGTGTGGCCAGATAGTTCTTATTTTTTTGATTGGATTGAGCTGAATCGAATTTCATTGAATTGAATTTGATTGCGCTTAGTCTGAGTTTATCTCCCAGATCCAAACTCAACCTTCAGATGGTGCCACATCAATTTTCCACTAATTTTCATCTACTTTTTATTCTTCAGACTCACTCCAGACTCACCAAAGTCTGCGCTGAGACTCGATGCTCCAGACTATCAATATTCTTGCTCTTAACAAAAGTGAATTGAATGAAAATTGTGAAACGAAACTACTGAACTGAAATTTACTGAATTAGAATGAGCTGAACTAAATTGAAAATAAATCCAAAAAAATAGGACCATAAAGAGCCAAATGCTGCGGGGTCTAATTTTTTTTTCTTTTTTCTTTTTTCTTTTCCTGGTTCATTTTTGTCTTTTTTGAGTTTGGTGGGTTGGTGACTGGTGTTGCGGCAGCTAGATTAGGTGATGTGATAATGAGTTGAGTGAAATGGGTACTAGTATGATGGAATTTTATGGTCTAACATGGCACTACTCTTAACTAACTTTAGCACTATGATAATCACATCAAATATGCGTGCTTTAACGGTTTTGGTATTGACTCATTAATTGACTTGCTTTGCTTTGAATTGACACTTTATTGTGCTCCATTCATTTTTTTTTAATTACTACATTGTGTTATGTATAATGGTTTAGGTAATTTTATTTCGTAGCTTTTTAAAGGATACTTTTTGACTCATTTAACGTAAAATAATGAAAAAAGTGGAAAACTAGTAATTTTTGGTAAATAAATTAAAGAAAGAAAAGGTGAGTTACATGATCAAAATAAATATGAAGTCCTTAAGAATGAAAAATCCAAACGTTTGGATCCTTAATAATTGAAGAATAGTGACGTTTTAAAAATATTTACAAACTTTGCTATTTAATTGGATCAAGATGAAAGTAAGAATAAGGAGAAAGAGTTGGTTGTAGAACATCATAATTCATAAGTAAATACAAATGAATGGTATTTATTATCTAGTTGATAATTCATGTGTAACTTTATAATTTACATAATTTGTATTCTGACCCTATCTAACTTAAATGTTATAATTCTATTTTCTTCTAATTATATTTGTTCATAATTAAATATTATAATGATTATAATTTTATAATCAAACATAAAAATCAAAATACTTCATTCGTTTTAATTTAGTTGTGACACTTTTAAAATCACGGACTCCTAGACAATTTTTGGAGAGGAGAGAGATTGTGAAAGAAAATAAAAGGTCCCATATGATAGGAGAGAGATAGAAAGAAGTTATTACCCAAAATAAAAGTGTCACAATCAAAGTGAAACTTCCTAAAATATAAAAGGTCACAACTAAATTGAAATGGATGAAGTATATAGTTCAAAAAGTACATAACCAGTATGTAATACGGCATAATCAAAATCACGAAGCAATGGTGCATGGAAGCTCATTATAAATAGGACAATGGTGCATATGCCGGGTCTTTATTTTTGGTTTCACAATGGTGGCCTGGTCAATTGGCCATGGGTTGGAACCTGGGGGAGGGGAGTTTTGCAATTAATGTCAACTTTAAATGTTGATAAATATACATCTATTGAAAAAATGTGTGATGAATAATCAAGTATTCATGTTAATTTCAAGTATCATATTTTTTGAATAATCTAAAGTTTAGTGTTGGTTCTTGGTAACCTTTATCCTGTTTTCGATGTTAAATTTTTGGTCACATTACTAGCTTTGTGTTGATTCTTTGTAACCTATTACCTATTTTCGACATTAAATTTTTCTTCGAATCCAAACTTTTTTCTCTTCTTTCCGCATGCTAAACTGTCATGCCTAATCGTACATGTTACATGTATTTTATTCCTTGTAAATTTGAATGATGACCAATTTTGAGAAGATTATCACCAATTTTGAGATTATTTGTAAATAAAATAAACTCGAGAAAATATTGACATCTTAAATTCCAAAATTGTGGTGTGTGTTTGTATAGTAATTCTAAATTTGAATTATTATTAGTCCATGAGGACTTACTAGTTACTACCTATATCAAACATACTTTTGCTCTATTCTTTTGGTTCCAAACTTCTCCCTCATTCTCCACACACTAGATAGTCATGATTAATTTGAGCATACTATGTGGATCTTTTATGTTAAATTGACCAAATTTGAACCATGACAAATATAAAGTCGTAATAATAAAAAAAATTACCCAAACTCGCTCTTCCTTTAAACCGGACCAATTATAATGACGTATGTTTTATTAATAGATATTTAATGAAGATATCCATTTTGTGTCTACAGTGGCCCATATTCTATGAGGTGAAACTGTTTAAAGTTTAAATCTTAGGATCATCGTAATTATATACTCAAAGTAAACCAAAGTAATTCACTAACACTTCTTCTTAACTTGGTTAGGTTTACTTTGACATGGCTCTCACCTTAGGTTTTACAAATTTGAGCTATCTTGTTAAAGGAGGATGATTGAGTGTGTGGAATCTAATTTGAGGTTCAAATAATTTCAAAAGGAGAATTATTGAGTGTGGAGATTCCGTATCTTTTCTCCTTACTCTCGAGTACTTGACTCATAAAAATTCAGTCAAACACACTTAACTTCAAAGTAAGTTAGGAATGAACTTCGTCCCTAAGAGAAAGATGTATCTTGTTAGTATAAGTAACCTGCTAAATCCTTTTTAAAACAATAATAAGAGGTATAACAATTTATTTCTCTCTTTATGCGACTTTTTTGTCCCATCTCTTGGTAGCTTTTCTCATATCTTATAAGAGTCCCAAGACATTTGATTATCTAGAGCATGAACATTGATGATTTACTGATAATTTGTTACTATCTTTTAAATTGATATAATCATATCATAAATTACTTTTAGGGCTCATCCCGGTAAATGGTAATAAGTGGTGACAATAATAATATTTACATTCGTAATTTTGTATAATAGGTATCATGTCAATAACGATCATGATTATGTTTGTCCACCTCCAAATTTGTGATTTTGTTCATGATATTCAATTACTATCCATTACAACTTAGAGATAGTATTGTGTGAAAATAAAAATTTATGAAAAAGAATATAAATGTTTGATTGAGATTTCATTACCATGGTTGATTTACAACTGCCCACCAAAATCAACCATTAGTATAATCAATTAAATTCCATGCATACCAATTCCATTACTAATAATATTCCTTTTATGACCCTCAGTTGAAGAAGAATGGTGTAAGTTGGAACTACATGTGAGCCATCATGACAAAAGCAAACATAATATGAATTGACTAATTGAAAGAAAAAATTCGTTGGGTTATGTTCCTTAAAAAACAGAAGAAAAAATTAGCTTATGCTGGTTTTATACTCCTTAGTAGTTAGTACTACCATAAATCCCTAGAAAGATTTGGGTAAATAGAAAAACTTAATCACTTAGTTTTTTTGTTGTTGTTGGTGGCATAAATAAAAAATTGACTAATTATTGGAACCAAAGATTCATTGGATTATTTGAACGGGCTCCGTAAGATCTAGTCGAATATGTGATTTTGCATAATACTCTCTCCATTTATTTTTAATTGCTACATTATTTGGACACGATTTTCAAGACATTTCTTAACCTTAATATCCCTTATTCTTTTTAACACTTTTTGGTTTTTTTTTGTAAAGGAAGGAAAAAAGAAAGGAAGAGAAAGGAATAGAAAGGAAAAGAAGAGAAAAGAAGGTAGTTGTAGCTTTTTTTTAAAGAGAAATTTTATTAATTGAAGGTCAAACGACATCTAAAATATATATTAAAGAAAAACAATATACAATTAAACAAGGTTAAATCAAATTCGTCTTTGAAGAAACTATAATGAACCAGATCGAGCAATACATCGCAACCCCCCTGTATTTGCTGAATCAAACAGCTATTGAAGAGACTATCATTCTGACATAGTTTTGGAAGAGCATTATTGATCGAGTCATGTTAACCGCATCCGAGATTCCAATACTTTCATGTTGAGTCTTGAACTTCAACCAATAAGAACAATTTCTCATACCTACAAACAAAAAAACCGCACTCACAACTCCCATAGGGGAGAAGGAGATCTCCACAACAGAGACTAAAAACTTCATAACAAGGTTTGAAGAAATCTCATAAAGAGATACTAATTTATTCAACAAAACAAGAAAATTAACTAAAAACTGAAAATAAAAGGAAAAAGGGGGCTTACCATGGGTGAAATCATCCATGGAAGCCCCTAACTGATGAAGAAGGAGTAGGGGAGGCTAGGGTTTTAGAGGTAGTTGTAGTTTCTAATGTTTGGTATAATTGGTGGATTTGAGAGGAATCACATGTTTGGTTGTCATCAAGTAAAGGAAAGGAAACCAAATGTTATTCAAAATTACCGACGGAAGGTTGTGTTATCATTTTTTCTCTCTCCCCTCTCTCCTCTCTACTTTCAAAAACCCTAGCCTCCATTGTTGATTTTTAAAGGGGCTTCCATCGGTTTTTACCGTTGGAAAGCCCCACCTTTGCTTTTTGTTTGTTTTTAGGTTTCCAATAACGATTTCTCCCTCGAAAGATAGGGTTTTCGATCTCCTTCGTAAGAAAAGGTTTTTCGATCTCCTTCGAAAGACAAGGTTTTTCGACCTCCTTCGAAAGACAGGGTTTTTCTCCTCTTTTAGAGGGGGAATTTCTACAGGTTACAATCCGGGATTCTAGATCTAATGGATTGCCGTGAAATTATTTTGTTGGTGAAGAATTATGCGGGATCACAAAAGTTATCAATTTTTCGAATACGGTCAGATGAATCCGACGGAAATCATCCTCACGACTACAAGGATCATTAGATTGTCTCTCCAACAAGGCTGTATTTCCAGCGATATAAGCGGGAGATGTTCCACATTGCAAGATTTGTTTGACGATCGTAGTTTTTATGAAGGAAATTTTTGTTTGATTCAACTTATGTATTTGTTTAATTTGATTGCTTATGTAGATGTCGTATGACTTTTTATTAATGAATTAATTTTACTATTCAAAAAAAAAAAAATAAAGGAAAGGAAAGAAAGAAAACATAGGTAAAAACTTCTTAGCTTGCTTTCCTGTCAAATTCCTCCGATTTTGGGAGGAAAGGAAATCAAAGATTTAAGAGTATTTTTTTCCTTCTACTTCTTCTCCTTGCCAATAAAACCTCTCTTATTTTCTTTTACCAAACATGAGAAAGTTTGTTTTTACCTTTCCTTTCTTTTCCATCTAAATCTTTTCTACCAAACAAAGCCTAAGTAAATATTGAATTATAAAAATTTGATATTATAAATTTACACATCGAGACGTATCTAACAAGACCACGAATGACTATATTTTTACTTATAAAAAAATTAAAATAATCGATTAAAGGTAGTAGTTGAATTTTTCAAAATATAAATGTAACAATTAAAAAGAAATGAGAGGAATATAATCGAAGAATTTTTTCATCAGAGAAAAAAAAACAACAGAAGAATAGTACAAGCTTTTAGAACTTTAAGAAAAACCTAGTATAGTATTACCATAAATCCCTAGAAAGATATGGGTTAAATCTTTGAAGATGGGCCTAAACCGAGATTGGGAATCTAGAGATAAATTACTATATTAAATAGTAGTATGTTGGGCTGATAGCCCCGTTTACGCTTTACCCGTTTAAAATTTTCTAACATTACTTCGTTTCGCCGTTATCTATGTGGACACTAGTCAATAGTATCTGAGAGATAGAGAGTGAAAGAGACACAATTGCGATTGCTGCTTCAGTGCTGAATGCTTCCTTCCAGATTCCAGAACATTCTAAAATATTTTGTAATCCACATTTTCTCTCTCCTCTTTTTTTATTTTTTTTTTTTATTTTTTTTATTTTTACAATAAGTTTTGGTTACTTTAGCAGAAAAGTTCATATGTTAATCTCTTTTTACATTACAAGATACTCCTTCCGTCCCATAATATAGTGCCTACTTCATTTTTTGTGGGTCAAACTTTAAAATCTTTGACCGAATATTTTCATTTGTATATATAAAAAAACATATTCATGTGGAATCTTGTTAGTTGTTAGATTCGTCTCAATGTGTAGTTTCATAATATCAAATATATTTTAAATTTATTTTAAGGAAAAGTATGTCCTTTTTTTCCGCTTGCAAAAATGTTTGGTAAAATCACTTGTTAGTCATATATATGTGCATAAACTAGATAATTTTTGAACGAGAAAGCCAAAAGCCAATGATAAATGCCACTCAAAACTCTTAATAGGCTTATATACTTGGCCAACAACACTATTTCTGGCTCTTGGCCAAATAGAGAAGCCAAAAGTAAAACTCTAATCTATACTAATATATTAAAAGGCGTGCGTAAACCAGGAACGGTGCCACGTGGCGCTCTCCATAGGGAGTTTTAGTTCATGAATTCTATGTACAATAAAAAAATTAGAAATTGCATAATATAGGTTTTGATCCCATGATCTCAAGTTTATGTACTTAAGTTTTAACCACTAGACCAAGTTGTATTTAGTGCTATCATATCAAAGTACAATATCAATAAATAAATGAAAATTTTCTTACCCGGAGCATAGCCCGAGCCTAATAACTAGTGTCAACTAAAAAGGTGTTGAGGTTTAACCACTAGATCCCATGACCTCAAGTTTATGTACTTAAGTTTTAACCACTAGATTGAAATTGAGTGTTTCAAGATGAAATGCAATTGGGTTTTTGCATTAATATGGTCAAATTTAAGATGATGTTTCGGCGAGAATGTGGTGTTGAGGTGAAGATGGTGTATGGTTGAAGGAAGTTTGGGAAAGGAGTATTATCATGCAAAAGAGATGAGCTGAAATTACGATCAGTTGCTATATATGTTCAAGGCTAGAAGCTGAAGAATCCTGTTTTTCCTTGCAAAAAATTATATACAACAGCTCATGTCAATTCTGTTTTGTTACATCTCCTCGTTTGGCAAGAATTAGCCTGCTAAATCCGTATTTCTTGTCAAAAATGGATTTGACAATGATGTTGTCAAGGGTTGCAGAATGAGGAATTTAGGCTCTCAAAAGCACCTGCACTGAAAGTTCCAATCTTAAGATTGACATACATGGGGAAGTAAGCACCCCATATCATGGTTGGTGAACTAGTCTTGTCAATTTAGGTTCCCTTCTGATGTTGTCATTACTAATACTCCTAAACAATGATGCATCAGAACGCGTATAGTCAATCACTCAATCCTCCTATCCTTTTATGGCTTCCTGATCCCCTGAAATGTATGCAAAAGAAGTATGTCAGAGTGATATAATCTAGTTCCAGCTGATATATTCTGCACGTTTAAGCAAGAATGTAATGCTGTTGTACAAGATTAGTCCTGCTTTGGAAACTATAATATTTTTCCATGTTAAAGATGCGCTTCATTTAAGTGATACTTTCTCCGTTTCGTTTTAAATGCAACAAAGGGAGGAAGTAGGTCATTTAGGCATGACTTTGAATGCGAAGAAAAAACTGAATTAATGAAGGCTATTATTATCTGTTTGTTTCTTCAATTTTTCAATTCTTCCAGCAAATTACGTTTAACTACTGATTATGTTAAATAGATATCAAGAGTCCACACGACTGAGATTAAGATTATTATACATAAATGAAGAAAAGACAGAGCAGACATGACTTACAATTTACAAGGATAGAGAAATGACTGCACTTGAACTAGTGATTTGGAAATGTGGGCGTTCATAGTCCCAAACAAGGAGATTAGAGTCACCACCTCCACCCGCCACACAAAAACACTTCCCGCTAGGAAAAAAAAATATAAAGAGCTATACATTTGTCTTTATATTACATTCTGGCTTGAAAATTCATGCCTGATCAACTGATGATATTCTAGCACGCGTAGAAAAAAAGAAGGAACGCTTATGCAGTCCTCACCATAATCTGCATGATCGAGAATTTATTCCATGTTCTTTTAGATAGAATAACTCCACAGAGAGAATTCTTCGCAGTCGCTCTCTGTGTCATATTGATTATGAGGTGGTGGGAGTAATAGTCCTTCAGCCATATTAGCCAGTAAACCCGGCATACCAAATACTTCTTCATCATCCATGTATTCAGCATTGTTCTGTAGAAGTTGGTTATTTACCTGATTCCCATCTGTAAAAACTTCCATGATATTATCATTTATCCTGCTACTCTCACCCACATTATGCTGAGATTCTCCTTCTTCTTCTTCTCCGCGGAATGCTTCTGCTGCCTCTGCTGCTGCCTTCTGAATATCCCTAGTGTCTGTCGATGTAGGAACACGCAACCTCCATGCGGAATCAGCAAAGTTAAGGCATGCTGCCCTACCTTTAAGCGTCAATGCAGCTACATCATGAGCCCGCGCTGCCATTTCAGCAGTAGGATATGTCCCAAGCCATATCCTAGACTTGTTATTTGGAGCTCGAACTTCACACACCCATCTGTTTCCATTCCTCTGCCTCACTCCCCTGTACACTGGGTGCCTAGTCTCCTTCACCTTCTTCCTCCCTGCTCGCTTCTTCGGACAACTCGTCGCCAATACAACTTCATCATCTGAGTGCGACGCTCTGGTAGCATTTGGGTTGAAGCATTGCTCATTTTCACCCTCCATTGTTAAAAGATAACAAGTTTGTTGTTGAGTTAACACTTTTTTTTTTTGTTTACTCCTTGACTTGAAAAAGTGAAAGGGACTAAGAAAGACTTGTAGTATTTTTGTTGAGTGGTCATACATATTAGTGTCCAAATATGAGACAATTAATATAGGAGTAACAAATTTTATTATCAGTGTCTAATTTGGTGGATTTATATGGTAAGACACGTGTTTACAAATTGATACACGGAATGTAAACATTAAAAAGCTCAATAATATTAATAGGGAGTAGTATGTATGATTCTTTTTCCTTCTAACTTAGTAATTTCCTTTGTTCCTTAAAGTGTAGGTGGGTTCATGTTTATGTACCACGTGTCCATGATGGAAAAGTGAAGTATTTTTAACAGACAAGTGTCGAGATGTGATTGAAGGACATGAGTTTCCTAAAATTGTGTACTGTTTTTGGATAGTATTTTCGGGTGGGTAGATCCAGGTATCTTTTCGACTATTTTGAAGGAGAAATGGGGACATGAAGAATATAAATATTTATAGCTCAAGTTAAAGGGTGACAAGTCTTGAGTTTACCTATAGTAGCTTTACACGTGTCGATTTTTGTATTATAATGTGGCTTCCATTAGTGTTGCTTTAGCCAATAAGCATCTGTTTTAAGTGTGTTAATTTGATATATCATAGTATTGAATTCCGTACTTTTGTTATGGTACAAATATAATATGTGAAAAAGAGCAAAGATCTTAAGTGGCAAGCTTTGTCTAAGTGGAGCAAAATATCTTCTGTATGAGATGTTAAAAACTACTCCTTATTTGCTATTTTTCTATTGCAATAGTGAGAATTTTACGTTATTCATCCACTATCTTTTTACTATTTATCGTGATTTTTTATATAAGGAAAAATATAATTATATGGGGGTCTTGTTAGATTCGTCTTGATATATACTCTCAAAATATCAAAATTTTATAATTTTTACTAAAAAATAATTAGAGATATTAATAGTTTAAGTCGTGCATTGGCAAGCATGAAAACTCAATTGTTGCAATAGAAAAAGAACAAAGGAAGTAGTGTGTAAAGGTGTGTTCGGATTAAGTTTGATTAGGTCTAAAAAAACACGTAATAATAAGTTTTGATAAGGGTCAATTAGGTCTAATTTAGATAAGTTCAGGTTCTTTTAGGTGAAGATAACACACCTTTAATTAGGGCTGACAATCAGGTCAGGTTGAGTCAATTTCAGGTTGACCTAATTTATATTTTAGGTCACTTACCCTTAACCCAAACCCGACCTGATTCTAATTTCACGTCGAAAATCATAACCCAAACCCGACCTTATCGATTTTGGGTTGACCCGAAACATCCCAAAATGACCTGAAATGAAATTCAACTATACACACTAAGTTATGAAAGTATGAGTTAATGACCTGAAATGAAATTTAGGTGATCCAAGAAATGGGCTTGGTCTAATACAAATAAGAATAACAAAAGATAGGTTGTATAAGTTATGAAAGTCTGGGTTAATTTCAAGTTGACCCGACCTAAAAATAACCCGACGTCTAAATCAGGTTATTCAAGTTATTTCCTGGTTCAAAAAGTCAACCCGAACATAACCCATTATATTTTCAGGTCGGGTTGGGTCGGCCCATTTTTTATTTCAGGTCAAAAATCTCAACCCAATCCCGAAATTTTCAGGTCGGATTATCGGGTTAGGTCAACTTTTGGCAGCCCTACCCTTAATCGAGACAATGTTGATATTTTGGGTTGAAAGGAAGCATATGAGAGTTTGAGGGAGCATGAAACGTGTTTAATATTTTTATTGCTTCAAATAGGCACTAGTACATGATAAAATGAAAAGGTGTACAAAAAGAATAGAGGAGAAGTGTATGCTTTGTTCTAGCTTCATTTTGTGCCATCAATATGAATATGGTTTGGATGTAGCAGGGGACATCACATTATGTAAAAAGAATGGAAGGATGCTAAAATAGGACAATTTCTGGTGGGGATTGGGGAATCCATCTTCTTTAGATAGCAAGGGGAGATTATTTTCACATCCCACCTTGGGTGAGACTTGTAATGGGTTGTTATTTTAGCAAAAGGGGAGAGTAAGGACATTGTGAGTTAATATTGAGTGGATTGATCTTGACACTTGAGTAATTGAAATCACCATGACCAATTGTTAGGCTATCACACGTTTTTTGTGAAGTTTGGCATTTATGGTTTCTTCACAAACTTGTGTATGATAGTTGATAACGATTGCGCGTAAATGGTGTTGTGTAGCGACTTAGTGAGTCTATACATGATACACGAACTCACACTAATGTCGTTTTTGGAATTTTAATCATCTTCATAGTCATATGTTTTTTCCTAACACTGCAATGCCAATTTTACTAATTGTAATGTTGCCAAATGCTACACGTTTAGGGGAAGAAAGAGAGGATAAGATGTTCACGCTTTTAGATTCAAAGTGTGTTTGGTTGGGAGGAAAGTGTTTTTCACAAAAATTATTTTCCACATTTCACTCTGTTTGGTTTGGATCAGATCAAGGAAGGGAAAATATTCATTTTATAAGGGTGGAAAATTGCTTTCTCTAGGAAAGCAAGGGAAGCCACACTTTCCCGCTCTCTATCAAACAATAACATAACATAAACAAATGAAAATAGGTTCAAAAAAAGTTACTTTTCTTAGAATCAAAGAAAGCAAAATTAATCTAAAATTGAGTTTTCTTCTGAAAATTGATTTTCATAAAAATACACTTTCCGTTGAAAATGTTTTGCATTCAACCAATCATACCCTCAATAGTTGGAAGATCATTTGATAGCTAGTTGACTAAAAGGAATTGAAGTAGAAAGGGTCAGATGACAGTGTTTTGGAGATTTTGGAGTTGGGTAAGTTGAGAGGATGAAGCGGTGGTCCATGTGGTGTTCTAGTTGTGAAAATAAAATTCATTCCTCAATAGATCGTGTCTGAGTATCGGTTGTGCAAATTTTCTTATGGGGATTTTATTTCTAGGGACGGAGATAATAGTGGTGTAAGCTTAATTAGTCTCATGCGGATAAACACCGATAGTTTTTAGTTTTCATTTTGCTATTTATGTATTTTTTTTTTTACATGTTACACTTTTAAAATTACGAATTGTTAGGCAATTTTTGGAGAGAAGAGAGATAGAGACAAAGAAAACAAAAGGGTCTTATGTAAACATGTGATAGGAGAGAGATATAGAGAAGTTATTCCACAAAATGAAATATAACATCTAATTTGAAACTTCATAAAATAGAAAGGGTAATAACATGTGGGAAAAAGGAGGAAGTATTTACATTGGTGTTACTTGTAACATTCATACATTTTTTCAGTCCCCCTCTGGGAACCCTTGATAAGAAGGAGGCTCTTATTGGACCAACACCTCTCGCAAGTTAAAGCTTGCATTGTGAGTAAGGGGAAATAAGGGTATCCTTATTTCGAAGCACAAGTAGGTAGTGGGGTTCGAACGTGTAACCTCAAAGTAACAACATGAGTTCTCCACCACCTCCACCAACCATGTTTGGTATGTGACATTCATACATAACACAAAAAAAAATCATTCATATTAGATCCCTTAATGGAATTCGCTACGGTGAAAACTGAAAAGTTCGTACCATTTGCTTACGTAAAAAGTTGGATCTTTTATAAAACGGATTTTTAACCAGATACTCTTGAGGTTTTACGAAATTCATGAGGTACCCATAAGGTTTCAAAAATTCATCGGGCACCCTTTCAGTTTGAATATAAAGTACCAAATACCCTTGATAACTTACTGGTGTTGATTATATTAACTTAAATGATCGAAAAAACAGTTAACCCCTATCCCAGTTCCCCTAATATTTCATATTACGCCAATAAAGTATTTTAAAAGCAGACAAATTTTTCTAATAGGTATTTAGGTCATTACTAAAACTATTTTGACCGCATGAAAAATAGGATTTACATTACTGTAAAAGAAATTTTTTGGCATAATATGGGCTAATAGGCGAATTAGGTCGGAGTACACGTGATTTCAAGTCATTTAAGTTAACGGAATCAACATCAATCAATTCTTGAGGGTATCTAGTACATTATATGCAAACTTAAAGGGTAGCTGATGAATTTTTGAAACTGCAGGATTACTTCATAAATTTCGTAAAACTTAAGGAGTACCTAGTGAAAAATCAGTTTATAAAACAATGATTATTCTCACATCTAAAGACTCCACAGGATTTCTTAAAAAAACAAAGAAGACTCCACAGGATTACTTAAAAAAGGAAAAAAAAAAGACTCCATAGGATGATAGGAACTTATATTTAGCTGCATCAATATATTATTTTGTTAAATTGATACCATTTTTTTATAAAAAAAACGAATTATATTGATAGTGATACTAAGAAGTATTTAGTTGATCCCAGGAAATATTAAGAGTATGTTCACATGTAAAATCTTTTTTTAGAAAAGCTTTTTTATTTTCCATGTTACTTTGTTTAGTTTTAAATGGTGGAAAACATTATTTCAATTGGAGGAGAACTTTTTCCTTCTCAAAGTAAGTAAAAAGCTAAAAACACTCTTTCCTCCCCATTCTAATATACTCTCTCTTTTCTCCCTAACTTTTTAGATATGAAATCAAATAACGCAAAACTAAACTATAATTATCTACTCTTCAAAATATGTTTTTTTAAGGAATATAATTCCATCTTTAATACAACCAAATAGAGCCTCAATGGTGATAGAAAGTGTTTGAGTGGTACGAAATTAAGTATTATAGAAGTATCTAGTAATGCCAAAATATACTTAAATGTTACCAATTCACTTATGGATGAATACTGCTATAGATGAATACCAATTTTTTTGGGGGGATCACTAGAGGCTTCTTTGATATGAAGAAGAACCCTACTAGAATAATGCCTTGCTCAGGTTAATCATACCATCTACACAGGTCAACGTGTGGGACTTCTTTGGTAAGAAGACGAACCCTACTATTAGAGGCTAGAGCAACACCTCACTCAGGTTAATCAGCCCATCTACACAGATCAACGCTTTAGAATATGGTGATATAAAAGAATCCCTACTCCCAAGCACAAATAGGTAGTGGGATTCGAACTTGTGATCTCCAAATTACAAGTTACAAGGTGAGTTCCCCAGCACTTGCACCAAGCAAGCTTGGTTGATGAATACCAATTAGTTATAAAAAAAACTCTACTAATTACACGTATACTGTTAGGAGTATTGGGCCATAGCCCATTAGGTTAAGTTGTGTTAGGTTAAACTTATGTTATGTTTCTCTATA
Organism: Beta vulgaris subsp. vulgaris; assembly: GCF_026745355.1. Classification (NCBI taxonomy): domain Eukaryota; kingdom Viridiplantae; phylum Streptophyta; class Magnoliopsida; order Caryophyllales; family Amaranthaceae; genus Beta; species Beta vulgaris. Next base: position 4,913,809 of record NC_079206.1, on the reverse strand, counting down.
TAAAGGGTTGTAATCTTTATGATATAAAACAAGCAATAATAACATCATATTATTCTATCTCTTCTCTCTCTAATTTGACATGGTATCAAGAGCGGGTTTCTGATCGATCTTGGGTTCCTTCACAATAAAAAAATTCCCCCACCGGTGGGAGGGTGTCTGTCTGTTTAATTACTCCCACCGGTCTAACTTGTTGTTTCCGCAGTGCTTTTATCTCTAACCTTCTTAATCATTTTTTTTTTCGTCAAAAAAAAAAAAGCGGCACAACTGATCTGTCTTTGCCGCAGTACAACCTCTTTGAGAGCTCTAAACCTTCTTCTACTGCTTCCATGAAATCTTCTTCTGTCATCGCCATTGATTTTGATTGCGATTGCTAGGTTTTTTTTTTCTAAACTACTTTCTTCAAATCTTGGAAAAGCCAATGAATCTTATTTTGTTTAGCTCCATTTGCCAACGTCAACAGATACTTTGATTAATTTAATCTTCATTTCAAATCTGTTTCAAAACAGACCAGTTTCTTTTTAAAAAAAAAAGAAATGTCGATGATGTTCATTCCATCGAAAATTTGTTCTTTGTTTCTGTGATGATGATCATTCCATCACAACTTTCACAAAAATTGGTTCTTTCGTCTCAATTTCAGATCTGTTTCAAAACAGATTGTGAGACTTATTTCGAATCTCCGTGTGTCATGAGACTTGGATTTCATTTGAAGCGGCTCTCCATGTGTCGTGCGACATGGATTTATGGGTTCTCCTTGTACCTTGAGACGAGGTTTCTTCCTTGAAGAATTGAAGATTTGAAGAATAATTGAAGAATTTGAGTTTTTTTTTTCCTAATAATTATGATTGTCCAATCGTAACGTTCGTGTTACTGCCGTTACGATTGCGGGGGGTGTTAGGAGTATTGGGCTATAGCCCATTAGGTTAAGTTGTGTTAGGTTAAATTTATGTTATGTTTCTCTATATAAAGGGTTGTAATCTTTATGATATAAAACAAACAATAATAACATCATATTATTCTCTCTCTTCTCTCTCTAATTTGACATATACCATGTGTCATAATTTAAGTTCTACAAAATTTACTATTATAGTATTATGCCCGATTTTTTTAGACTGCAAAAAATTTAACCCAAAGTGAAATAAAATGAGTTGAACGAAACTAAATTGAAAATAAGTCAAAAAAAATCGAACCTGAAGTCAACAGTGACGTCCTCGTCAGAACTCCAAGGTTCTGCAACATCGAAGCAGCCCACGAGAAAAACTGTAGCATATAAGCCCAAAAGGTAAAGCACCTGGCTGTCAGACAAATACTGTTCTCAGTTCTCACATCTGAACCACTTATCACTAGAAAACTCCAGGAAATAATTGTGCTTATCATCTTTAAACGTCGAGACTTGAGAGTGAAGTGTGCGTATTATACGCGCAAATCCCACGCACTTTTTACTGTCTGCACTCTGTTATCCCATACTTGGGCCCTGAGTCCAGTGAGCCCACACCTCCTTTCATGAAATCAATTAGCCGTAGTAACCACTTTTCTGTCCCTTCTGAAATGAAATAATTGAGCTTCTTCGAGTATAGCTTAGGGGAATCAATTTCTTGTCATGGCTCATTACAACTTTACAAGTGTAATAATTCGCCTTGTTCCAATTTGGACGGTTTGATAGGCGTTAATAAATTATAATATGGTAATTGGGTATAAATCCCCGGTTTCTAATATCTGTAAATTTTCTTATGGGTTGGAATCCCCCTTCTTATCTCCAACTCAGAAGCGAGGGTTGACCCTACTTGGACCAGTTAATTATCAAATAAAAAAATCTATATGTAATGTCGTAAAAAAGAGTCTCATACCCATATCGAACTTATCTAATCTTAATGAAACTCATTTGGTTATATTAAACCTATTATTAGAACTTGTATGTACTTATTTGAACATGTTTTTCCTCCCGAAGTCACTTAAAATAAATTACAGAAAAGTTAACTCGTTAATCAAAGAAGTGTGTTACTAGTGATTGTTTTGCCCATATTTGTAATAGTGAAGTTGAAAACTTGAAATGCAAACATGATTGAAGTAGATTATGAGCTTGGAGAACCTTAAAGGTATTTTTGGTACATGTTTGAAGCTATATGAGTGAGGGAAATCACTTCTTTGGAAATTATGAAGATCAGCCTTGACGAAATTTGACATAAATGACATTTTTGTAAAGGTTTTATCATCGATGTCAATTAGGTCACAGGAGGACCAAGTTGTTTTTGGTGAGTGAGCTTCTTCTATTTCTTTGAGCCTATCGCCTTAAATTTGGAGAGTTTGTTCAAGTTGCTAGGCTTTGTTCGGTTGTTTTATTATAGTATTTCCCAAACAATGCACTCTTACTTGCTTAACTATTTAGGAGGATTCTGAATGTGTATCCATTAGTCTTGGAACATGTTTTTAATCATCCATGATCCAACAACTATCCAAATTTATTAGAAAGGTGAACCAAAAAAAGATTGCTGATTTGCAAGAAGCTTATTTCAATGAGGAGTGTTGTTTTTCCTTGAAATATATGTTGATGATTGGCATACTCTTTGCAAGAAAAAAGAGGACGTAACTGGATATGAAGTTGGGAGTATCGAGAATAGATTACGTTAGTTATTCTTTACTTTTAGATTCTAATAAGAAACACGGTCAATTAAATTAATTTGAACCCGAAAAAGGAGTTTGGAATATATTAAATATCTCATCAACATGAATTATTACATGAGATAAAATGAGAAGGATATCATTGACACACTTTTAAAACAAGGTTTTTTTGAATATTTTTAAAAGGATTTAATGTACATTTTTGTAGATATCCATTGGACACCCTTATAAATTGTAATCATCTATTAATGGTTACTTTTTTTTGTCTAATAAGGTAAAATAAGTTTCAATTAGGTCCAATAAAGTCTAATAAGTTTCAATCAGGTCCAATAAGGTCTAATAAGTTTCAATCAGAGCCAATAAGGTCTAATAAGTTTCAATAAGGTCAATAAGTTCCAATCAGGTCCAATCAGTTGAATCAGGCCCAATTAGGTTTAAAAAGTTCCAATAAGTTCAGTTCAGATTCAATAAGTTTAGTTCAGATAAGTTCAGGGCCAATAAGTTGAAGAAACGCACCCTAAATGTGATATATTTGAAATAGGTAAAACTGATACATCCTAAATATGCACAATTTTCAAGGTCTCAATCTGCACTTGTTCAGTAGCAATAGCAGTCACAAACTCACAATTGGGTTGAGATGTTGAGTGCCAATGGTGAAGTATATAGTGAGTGAAAGGTAGAGAAAAAGTGGGAGAGTGAGGTAAATAGTATAGTAGACGGATCCATAACACATGGGTTGAGATGTTGAGTGCCAATGGTAAAGTGGAGTTAATGTTTCATTTATATTGAGCTGAGTTGACCAGTATAGTACTCTCATCGGTCTTTATTAGTTTACCCATTTTCTTTTACACAAAGTTCTAGAAGAAACAATATTATGGAACGTATATATTAAAGTTGAATGTACGTGTGATGAAAAGTTAATGGTCTCATTCCAACAATAAAAACAAAAAAATGAGTAAATTAATAACTAATATAAAAATGTGTAAAGTAAAATAAAACTGTAGATGGGGTTCCATACTAAGTTTTGGGGGTCATCTCCATATGACTTACCAACTAAATTAATTGACAGCCATTAGATACGTACGATTCTTACTTATATTCTTTTTACAAGTCATAGAAAAGCAATACATAACTCCAATCTGGGTAGTAGGCTAAAATTGATTATTTTCTGAGTAATTTTTGGCCATGGTTGGACCTATACTCACCACTACCATCTGCTATACTAGGGATACCATCTTCCGAAAATCCTTTATTTCTTCACGCATAATATAAGATATTAAATTTGAATTTTATAATTTCTTTTACAAACAACATATAAAATACTACAATATTTTACCCTAGAATCGATTGTTAGAGTACTTACTCTAATTGGTTTCGACAGAGGAACTAATCATATTGGCGCATATATAAATATTTCTTCTCAAACATATATAATTGTAGAGAAAAGTATAGTATTAATGGTAAAAAAAATCCTTAAAATGATAATTAACAACTATTTACTTTTAGAAAAGTGCACGAACAAACACAATAAAAATGAAATAAAACTATACATATAGTATCTATACTTAAAGATGATCCCCTAAAAAAAAAAAAACTAACTTAAAGATTTATCATTGGAAACATTTCCACCCTCAACCATTTCAACCTTAAGCTCAGGTGGAATAACATCCTCAGGAATGAAATTACTCCAGAATTTATGGTTCTTCCAAACAATCACCATCTCTTCAATAGGCACATTCTTGGTTTCTGGCAATAATATGTAAATAAATATAGTCATCACCACAACAAAGAAGGCAAAGAAGATGAAGAGGCCAAACTTCATGGCACATAGCATAGGAAGGAAAGCTTGGGCTATTGCAAACGTAAAGATCATGTTCACTGATACATTGATACTTTGAGCTGCTGATCGAACTTCAAGCGGGAAGATTTCGCTAGGCACAAGCCACCCTAAAGGCCCCCATGACCACGCAAATCCAGCTACATAGATGCATATGAAGGCCACAACTAGTAGGGCGTACCATTGTGGCAAGTCTGTTGCATTTCCGGTCACCCCAAATTTCCATCCGATGAATATTGTCACTAGGATCTGCAATGCAATTATTCAGTTCAGTTCTATTAGGCTCTGTTGGAGGAAGTATTTCAGGTTGCTTAAATGATAAGGTGTTATAATTTTAGGTCACCTTATATTATTAGTGGTGTTTGGTGGAGGAACTTAAATAAAATTGAAGTCCAAAATTTGACTGAATTTGAGTTGGAGTAAAATATAGCGTCTGAGATTAGGTTCTGATTTTTTTTTTAAAAATCTTTTTAAGCCTAAAAAATATTTTCTTCTTATCTTTTTAAGCCTAAAAAGATATTTCAGCTACAGTCATAAATAATTTTACCAAACAGGTTATGCAATCAGCTAACTTATCAATTTCAACACCTTAACAGTTTTAGCTGCTACCTAATCAGTTTCTGTATGTGTACTTGTTAGTCATGCTAAGTAAAATAAATTTAAATAAAAAACGACTTTATGTTATTCAAGTTTTTTAAAATTGACATTTGAGTTACATAGGTATGGCATACAGTTGGTAGTCCAACTTGAGTGTATATTTTCATGGAATTATAGTCAAACTAGTTCAGAATTCTAATCATAGCACAATTATTCAAACTCTTAATACATAACATAAGAAATCAGTTCATATAATGTTGATTGTTTTAATATACTAGACTAGAGTGAGTAGTGTAAGGAAATTACCTGGAAAATGAGCATTTGAACACCACCCTCAAGGAAAAGAGACCTCCTTCCCCATTTATCAACACCATATATGGAGACCAAAGTAGCAATGACATTAACACCACCAGTAATAACAGCCGACATAAGCGAGGCGTTGCTCCCAAATCCAATTGTTTTAAACAAAACAGGTGCATAAAACATGATGACATTAATCCCAGTAAGTTGCTGAAACATGGGGATAGCAATAGAGAATATAAGGGGAGGCCTATATTGCTTCTTTAGAAGGCTTCTCCAAGGGTGTTTAACCTTCTTAGAAGCCTCACTAGCAGCAATTAGGTCTTGTAGTTCGGTCTCAACATTGTCAACACCTCTGATTTTGCGCAACATTTTCTTAGCCTCTTCAAGTTTGCCTCGTTCGATTAGAGAGTTGGGGGTTTCAGGGAGGATTAGAGCTCCTACAAGGATGATAAGAGCCGGAACCACGGCGCCACCGAGACTCAATCGCCATCCATAATGCTCAATCTTGGCAAATCTGTAGTTAAGGAGATTTGCTATGAGAATTCCTATGGTGATTGTAAGTTGAAACATCATGTTTAGAGCTCCTCGATGCTTGTAAGGTGCCATCTCTGATAGAAAAACTGGTACTGACTGCAATATATTTAAAAATCGTTCAATTCTATTAGGTATAGTAAACTAATAGCAAATGTATAGCATAATATTGAAATTATACCGCGCCAACTCGGTTGTCTCTGTATATAAGGCAACACATGCGGACCTCAAAATAGAAAAAAGGAAGGAAAAAAAAAAGGAAAGTGAACTACCTGCTAATCGTATCACTATCTCTATTATATATGAAAATTTTTATATATTTTTGCATTCATGCGTATAAAACTAGTACTTCTATATAGTAACCTAAGGAAATCTTCTTATTATTAATAATCATACGATAAGAATTAATAGCTACGGTGTCCCCTTCTGAAAAGACTTTTTAATTTTCGTAAAAATATGTTTATTGAAAGAAAAAGAAGTTTATAATTGAAAAAAAAATTAACATAAATAAAGCAATTTTCAAATCAATTACAAAACCAAAATTTTACCTAAACTTTAAAGTGCAATAACAATATACCAATATCCATTAAGAAGTAATAAAAAATACCAAGAAAACAACTTCTTCATCAAGTAATTTTTATATTTTGTATCTACACCACATGCTATTTAATTAGAACTAATGATGATGGTAAATTACATCCTTCAAAATTACATTTAAATGAAATTCAATAATAATCGATAAAATAATAATTCACACACGCATTGAGTGCAAAAAAGACCGGTAGTTCTAATTTATTAGCAGCCAAATAGAGATACTAGTATATTATGCTAAAATTAGATGTAAACCTAAATAAATATTTACAATCGCACAACATATAAGTACCTGATTAGCGAATCCAATACCGAAACCAAGTAGAATACGGCCAATGATAAGCATGGCAACGTTTTGAGCAGCAGCATTAATAATTGCACCAACACAGAAGAGAAGACCTCCAAAAAACATGGACATTTTACGCCCCAATTTTCTAGTGACAGTGGATGCCACAACAGAAGCTATTAGTGCAGCCAAGTATAGGGAGGATGTGAACATCGTTAATTTTGTACTGTTGAATTTGCAGTATTGATTAGTCCCTGAATTCTCCATCTGTTGCCTGTACACTGATGGGAAGAATTTCTCCAGAAACATTGGCATCGACGTAACACCACCTATAACATATACCATCAGAAGATATACATAGTTAACTTTTTTGGGTAACAAAATTATATTATGCAACAATCTTTCGTGGTCACTTTTTGTTTTGCCATACCGAGAAAATACGATCAAAGGTTTAAACTTGCACCATATTAACAAATAGCAAAATCTTTATTAACAACAAACAACATAATCTTTATTAAATAAAGGGAGTATTAAACAAAGAAATATCACTTAACTCTTTCAAACACGCTTGTCAATACATAACTTTAACTATTAATATCTCTAATTTTCTACATGTAAAAATTATAAAAGTTGATACTTTTAAAGTATATATTGATACAAATTTTGATCTCACATGATTATGTTTTTTTCTTAAGTAAAAATTACAAAACACAGTTATAGGATAATGTATGAATAATCAAAAAGTAAAAACGTGTCATCTAAAGTATTATACTTGATCAAATTCATGAGTAAAGACTTGTTTAACCTAATTTGATCACTCAAACGTACCATACAAAAAAAATAATCATGCATGTATTCGATTAAAAGGTAGTCAATATTATACATACCTGAAATTCCGATGTCATAGCCAAAGATCAAACCTCCAGCAGCGGCGAGAAGGCAGCTTAGAAACACATAAGCAGTAAGCTTTCCTGGATAATCTTTACCCTCTTTTGCGCCGTCGAATATTACTCCACCCGCCATCCTTCAGTTTTTGTTTCAACTTCTCCTAGATCTTTTTTTTTTACTCTGATCTCCCTTGAATTTTTACTGTTGTAAAAAAGTAGTGTTCTCAATCTATGTTTTCAGGATCGAGTTCAATATATATAGTTAAGTTTCCCGTTATCTAAAAGGATAGAGTTTCTAGATAACAATCCTAATCCGTATCAATTTCTGTTTGTTTACCTTGTTGAATAACTATAATAAGAGTGTTTCTTTTCTTTTTTGGTTTTGGAGATGGATAGCTAGGAGTGTACGTATTTAAGTTGGATTATAAATTTAATTATTACTACAAACTGAATAATATTTGATAAAGTAGATGCTTTATTCGCTTATTAACTAGATAATTATCTAAGATAAGATCTATCCTCTCAAAAAAAAAAAATCTAAGATGCGATCTAAATTCGAACCTCCAAAAATAATATAACAGAAAAGATAAGTCCTCATGATTTATGAAGAAAACTTACCAAAAGAAAAAAAAAATAGTCAGTCGAGAAAGAGCGTTGGTGTTGTTAATTAATAAACACGACATTTAAGGTTTAAATTTTTTTTTTCTCGAGAGATGCCTCGAGTCAGTTATAATAAATAAATACAGTATATTATTATTTCTAAATTTCATAAGTTATTTTACTACTTTTCGTATTTTTTGTTAATTAAAAAATTGAAAAATTCACGTCATGATGTGATAAGTAAAAAATTGAATGGTCTGAGTTTGAAAACAATACCTTAAAAGAATTTGTGGTATGACATCAATATTCTCTTGTAAGCTACGCAATAAGTGTGCTATATATGTATATAGTTGTTTAAGTTTATTTAGTTAAGTATAATTTTTACAAGACTTTATCATATTTTATTTGAAACATTAGACAACAAAGTCATATTGTATTGATGGTTAAACTCTTAATTTTCATTTCAAAGGTCATGTAGTCGATACCATGCACTTACACATTTTTTTAAAATAAGGAGTACACATAGACATAAAGCATTTGCGTTACAAATTTGAGGAGAGTGTCACATGGCACATAGTCTTTCTTTCGCACGCCTTTTAATATATTTGTATAGATTTACTAGTAGTTATTGTAATAATATGAAATCCTCCCTTGGGAGGCTTAGTGATCATATATATACCAAGAGTACTGCATACAACCCTACTTACCATAATCAATTACTTTACGTAAGTACATGATTCTAAATAGAGAGACTAAATATATTAACGTATATTTACACTAATACACCCCCATAGTTGAATCAGGAGGAGGTCGAATGCTCAACCTAGAGCGAAAATCCACAAACAAGGGTTGAGGTAAACCCTTGGTGAAGACATCTGCAAACTGTGAAGAAGAAGGCACATGTAGAACTCGAATATGGCCAAGGGTAACCTTCTCACGAACAAAATGAATGTTCATCTCCACATGCTTAGTGCGTTGATGTTGCACTGGGTTATGAGACATATAAACAATACTGATATTATCACAATACACCATAATAGCTCGTTTCAGGGGATAATGGAGCTCAAGTAAGAGATTATGAATCGAAGTTGCCTCAGCAACAACATGAGCCACACCTCGATATTCTGCCTCGGCACTAGATATGTGAAGTTAGAGTAAATGGGGAGATTATTGATTATGACTACTTAAACGACTGAAATATTTGAGGTTAAAGTAAATGGGATTCACCTTATAAATTCAACTAGAATTTTGTTGTTAGAGAAAGCAAAAACTTATGTTTTTGGACTTAACTAGTTCTTGTCCTGGACCATACGCCCCCAGATTATCTAGTAATGTGCACTTGAAGTCTTCAAAAATAAAAATATTTGTCTTTAAATGATTTTTTCCCCCACAAATACCAACATAAGCATTGTAGTGTAGTTGGTTAGTACATTAGCATATCAAATGAGAGGTCATGAGTTCGAGTCTTGAAACACACGTTTATGTGATTTTTCAATTTTAAATATTTTTACTTGATAATTAATAACTAGTATTTGGGCTCGGGCGTTTTTCAGGGTTGGTATAGTGCTGAACTTGATATGCATTTTTTTCATCCCCACCAAAATATATTAAGAAAAACTCAACATTTAAAAGGTACAAACATAATAATGTAGATACTGAAAAAATGATTAAAAGTTGGTTGGAATGGTAATTGTGTCATGTATAATAGTAAGAGGCCATGGGTTCAAATCTTGTTGCAAACTAATTTTACTTTTGTTAATTGACATGACTTATGTACACATTAGGCAATTCTAGTGGAGTAATAGAGGTGTCACGTGGCGTGTATACATTATCACGCACGCCTTTTAGTATATTTATACTAGCATATTTTGCACGAGATGCGTGCGATAACATGTTTTTAGTTAACAAACATTCGTAATCTTAAGTTGCAATCTAAATTTATATGCTCGCAATACATTTAGTATTTTAGTTACTCATTTTTTTGAATTTTATTTTCTTTTATTTTGTTTAACTTTAATTATCTTTTACCGGATTTATCATTTAATTTTTCAATTTGGTTAATTATTTACTCTATATTTTTTTTATTTTATTACAAATTCAAATTTATTATAAATATTTTTGTCAATTATACTTTATGATGTCTTTTATATTTGTGTAATTTTTTGACTTTTGAAGTGGGTTTGTAAAAAAAAACTAAGGACGATTTTATTTTTGTTAAGTTATTTATTTATGTATGAATATTGAAGGATAAATTTTAAAATTTCAACATTATAAGGAAAAATTAGTAATCTAATAGAGGACACCCCATAGCCTCCTCTCTTCCCTTATTATGTAGTATAGCAATTTATGCACGTGATGTGTGTCTCACTTTTTTAGAACATAATTTATGACTTTTTGGGCATAAACAATGGTAAAATTTGAATATTAGACTTTTTTTTGGGCTAGCAAATTTTGTTGATTTAGCCTATATCACTTAACCAAACCCGTCATTTATTATTTATTTTATTTATACTTTCTGTAAGATTTTTAAAATTAAAACTGATGAGCGATAAAAGAATGTTACACAAATTTATTAAGAATTTTTAATATTTTTGTTAACAAAGTATTTTGTTTTAATTTTTTTTGACTTTGCTAATTGATTGTATTTTCGTTTTTTGATTTACTACTTGATTGTGTATTGATTGATCAAATATTTGATTGATATAATTTTCTTTGTTAATTTTTTATGCTATATTTGAGTTTGATTTTCTTTCATCTTTTTTTGATAGAATAGTTGATTTACTAAGGGGTAATTAAGTAATTTTTTATGCTATATTTGATCTGAGTTTGATTTTCTTTCATTTTAGCTTCCATTAACCAAAACAAAACAGAGGCATCAATACTATTTTTCTAATTGAAAACTTAATTTCTCATATTAATAATTAATATTGCGTTAAATTTTATTAATTGATCAACAATCTAATAAAGTTAGAAAACTCTTCAGCTTATTATTTTGACATATTTACTTTAGTGTCTAGCTCATACTTCATACAAATTAAGCACCACATAATTTTTAAAATTTGGAAAACTAGATAAGAAACACTTCCCTTTTATACAACTAGTTTTGAAGCTCGTGCGCTGCACGGGTTATTATTTATTTTATTTTTGCAATTTTTTTTGTTAACATTGTTGATTTTTTGTTGATGCGAATAAATGATATTTTTCAACACAATTTTTATATATTTTCTCCATTCTTTTTCTATTGTAATAATTACCATTTTGAGTAGTTTTATCTATTTGAATCACTTCAGATTTGGTAAAAAAAAAAAAGAAACTATAGTTGACGACATCGTCTTTACTTTATGTTAATAAAACCATCATTAATTACTCAAATTGCCTCATAAATAAAGTTGCGTTTACTATATTATGGATTTACGTATCCCTACTCTAGTTTAACCCTCTATACTAAACTATCCTTTTTTATTTTCTTACAAACCATGCCCAAACTCATTGTTGCAGTAGAAAAAGATAAAAAAAAGTATTTGTCGTTATACTTTAATTTATAGGTTTGTTATTGTGATATATAAATTTTATATTTTTAAAGTTCAGTTGAATATTGTAGCTAATTAAGTTTATTATTAAATAGTATCCCGACCAATAATTGGTATGACTAACAATAACTAACACATTTTTAACATGAAAAATACCCGAATGGTACTTTAAGAAAGTAGAGGGTAAAAAATTAATAGATGTATGACATAAAAAATAGAGAAAAAATATCAACCTTCAATTATCAGCACATAAACACTAACGCATATAGAATAGAAGATGAATAAGCAAAAAAGAAGATCATAATGATGGTATCATGAATAAATTAAATTAATAAATATAAAACTAACCTCTATTAATAATTTGAAAATACTTTTTAAGATAACAAATATATTCATCAATCATGACCAGGCCATATCAAGACTTGTCAAACTTCTCCTTGCTTTTTTATGATCTGCGACCTTAAATAGTCTATAAACTCGAACTTTGATTTCCCAATTAGTTTTAGTAGAATTCAGTTCATTGAGAAAAGAATAAGATCTGGCATATATATATATATATATATATATATATATATATATATATATATATATATATATGAAAAATAAAACATAAATAATTATTGAAATACAACAAATGTTCTAGGAATAAAATAATTAGTCAATTGCATAATACCTCTGCAATCTTGTTGACAAACTTCATTTGATTCTTCATGTAATATCATCATGGTATGCTATAGGTTCAAAACTAGATGTTTGTATTTTTTTATCTTTATATAACTCAATTTTTAAAAGTATGATCTTGAAAAGCATAATTGCTATTGTTACATATAATACACTATTTTTATAGTTAATTTTATATGTATTTAGAATAAATAATAAATAATATGTTATTTTTCATCTAAATAAATATATTTTCATAAGTTGTAAAATTCTATTGTATATGAAACTTATTTCGAAACATATTTCAAATACTCTTGATGGTAAAAAAAAAATATAATATTGCGAATTATGTAGCAAAAACTATATTCAATTTATATAGTTGAATAATTTAGGTTGTTTATTCAAAATCAGAGTCTAATCTTCACTTATTAAAAACACCTTATATGTAATTATATCTATGTTAAACATTATTTTTTTTAAAAAAAAAATTAAAAGTATGACATGTCATGCTTAGGTGGAGTTCTCTATAATTTTCTAAGGGTGCTTTATTTTATAAAATCATACTATAAATTTTTTCATCATATCGCTATAGAATTTTTTTTTTTTTTGTAACAACAAAATTTCCTTAATAATTTTTGTTGGAATATTAAATTGTTTTGGTTCAGTTGAGTAAGGTTGGTGTTTGGATCCTCTAGAATTCTAAAAAAAACTCTACAAAGTAGAGTTTGAGCAATATCAACATTGAATAAAAAATCAATAGCTCATATATTATCTTTTCAAAAACCACTCTATTTTTTCTCATCAAAATCAACCCCCTTATTTCCACCATTTCATTAATACATGCTCTTGATTTTAAAATGTATGATTCATATACAACTCTACCTTATAGAATTTTATTAAAACTCTAGAGGATCCGGACTTGTAAGACTGAGGTTTTGAAAGATAATATGTTTAATCATGTAAGTTGAACCTATGATAAAATGCTATAGTCACATACATTACACTATACTTATAACTATTATTATATTTATCTAAAAGAAAGACTTAATAATGTCTTACCATTCATCTAGTTAAATATATCTTTATGAGTTGTAAGCTATATTATAAATGTGTCTTATTTTAAAGAATATTTCAAGCACTATCAAATGGTGAAAAATTATAATGTTTTGAATTAAGTAGCGAAAATTATATTCAATCTATATAATATAATAATCGGATTTCTCACCATATGTACCCCCGACAAATTTTTTTCTTCACCATATATCCTCGATGTTTTCAAAATTCATCGAATACCCCTCAATTTATTAATAATTCACCATATACCCTCGATATTTTCAAAATTCATCAAATACCCCTCAATTTATTAATAATTCACCATATGCCCTTAATGATTAACGTTTATCAACTTTTTGGATCATTAACCCCTAATTTCATTACCAAATCCTAATTAGCCCCTATTTGAGTCGTTAGCCTTAATTGAACACCATTGAAACACCACAAATGACCCATTCTAGCTCTTTTTCTCCATAACTATTTTCCTTCTTTTTTCGGACCGAAGTGTTGTTTTAATGCTAATCTGTTAGGGTAAATAAGTGAAATAGGGATTGAATAAGGTTTAGTAATGGAATCAAGGGTTAATGATCAAACAAATTGATAATCGTGAATCATTAAGGGCACATGGAGAATTACCAAGAGATTGAGGGATACACGATGAATTTTGAAAACATCAAGGGTATATGGTGAATAATAAAATTTGTCGATGGTGGTGAAATATCCGTTAAATCTATCTAGTACTCTATATTTTTAAAAATATTTAAAATAAAAATTGATAACATGACAATGTTGCGTGGCGCTCTTTATTTCATATGTTGTAGAACTATATTGTAAATGGATCTTACCGCCTCTGTATTTTTTTATCGTTCCTACTTTGACTTTGCAAGTTTGCCAACGCACTTCTTCTACATTAATTAAATATCTTTCATTACATATTAGTAAAAATTATAATAATTGAATATTAATAAAGTACTCATTGAGACGAATCAAACAAGACCCCACATGACTATATTTTTTCTTATATGTTGAGAAAAATCTAAAAGATTTTCTCTAATTGTGAATAGTGTCAAATTTCTAAGTGAGAAAGATTAAAAAAACAGAGGGAGTGTTTAGGAGCATATTTCGAGCATTATCCAATAGAACAAAAATTATAATATTCCAAATTACGTACTAAAGGTTATACATAATTTACATAATATAATAGTTTAGGTTGTTCATGCAAAATCAAACTCTAATTTTAGCTTATCTAGAACTTCTTATGTGTATTTAAATCTATGTAGAACTTTATTTTAAAAAATATTTAAATAAAAATTAATGACATAACAATCCTACGTGGCGCTTTATATTTCATAAGTTGTAGAACTATATTGTAAATGAATCTTATTTCAAAGCATATTTCAAACACTATCCAATGAAACAAAAATTATAATATTCAGAACTACGTAGAAAAGTTTTACACAATTCACATAATATAATAATTTAGGTTGTTCATGCAAAATCAAACTCTAATGTTAGCTTATCTAGAACTTCTTGTGGGTATTTAAATATATGTAGAACTCTATTCTTGTAAAATATTAAATGAAATTTGATGACACGACAATCCTACATGGCGTGCTTTATAGCCTTGAAATCTCTCCAATCACATGGGCTCTTTCTCTTTTTCCTCTCTACGTTTCTCATATCCAAAAATTGCATCGAGGTTGATGAAAAAAAAAAAGTGTTGCAAGTAAAAAAAAACGGACTTTAAAATATCAATCATATCATACAGTTAACTTACGACTTGGACAAAATCGCCACTTTTGTGCATGGTTTACATTTATTGTGAATTTCTTACCCAACGTAAATACTCAGACAATATAAATTTGCAGGATATAGTACATAGTAGCATAGATATCGGTGGGATAGTGACACCTCGATGGCCTGATGCTGGCCAAGGAAATATAGGCCACATCGCCTAAAAGGGCATTGAGCCATTATATTGACTGGAATTTCGTCTGGTAAAAACTAAAAGACATGCTGATCACAGGCTCACAATTCACTTCAGCGTTTTGTTACGGAGCTTTTCCATTGAATATTGATTCCTCATTTCCCAATCGATTGTAAATTTGACACAATATTGGTAGCTGAAAGGTAATTTTCTCAATAACAAATCAAAGAAATTTAAGCGTCGATGATGAAAATCGTGAAACTGAAATCAGAATAACTTAATGCAAGATTATGATAAACTTTTTGGCACTGAAAGGATGATTTTTTTTAATGTCATGTTAACTAGTGCAATTCCTTGACGAGTGACGACTTGTTGTTCGGACAACATTTATGACCTTATCATGGTTAAAGTTGCAAATGAAAGTAGTTCAAGTATTAATACACAGTTGGATCCTATTTAGAATCTTCCTTTTTTAGATCGTTTAGAGGAAAATACGTCAAATACTTTTATCTTTTTTTTGAACTACAAATGAAGGACCTAATTAAGAAAATTGTATAGGGCACCATTAACTTTGCCCATATTTGTCCTGCTTCTAGTGTCACGGGATAGAGTTTTAAGGCTAACGTAGTAACGTTTTTAATATATATGTATACATGTAAGACTTCAAACTGAAAACTAGTTTTTAAGAACATAATTAAGGGTTAAAAACTAATAATAGGTAAATCTCCTAATTGTTTATACTCACATATATTATAGAAAATAATAATATCTGATATCTAGTTTTCAAGTATTTGTGTAAAAGAATCAGCTATAACGTGTGAGAAATTACAGATAGTGTGCCAACATTGAATTATTTGAGTTGGGTCCAAAGGGACCATATGTCCATATGATGTACTAATAAATAATAAACATGTGCCGCCGAGGTGAGATTTTTTTATGCCTTTTTGTTTATAGAAGATTTTCTGATTTTGTATGTGTACGACTAGCACTATTGTTTACCCGAAACAGAAGTGAAGGTTGTATATTTACGAAGAAAGATGAAAGATGGCTGTAAATTGTAAGAAATTTGTATAACACTAATTTTTTAGGTCTCGGTTATGTCCGGCTCTCAAGTAGTGAGAGTTTTTACTTATTAAAATTTCACTTTAAGAAAATAATACTAAATATGATTTGATTTAGACCTTTACTAATTAACACTTTTAATATAAGAGTTTAAAGTTATGGAATCAAATCTTATCTAATGTATTCTTTTAATTTATTTTATTGCGCGAGTTGTTGGAGAATTGGAGATGGCTCAGCTCTACCTTCGCAGGCACCCTACACTACTGCCTATCAGATTATATGTGAATTACATGGATTAAAAAAATCCTAATGTAGAACGTCACGTGGCACTATTCCTTGTTTAGAAACGTCTTTTTTAATATATTAGTATAGATAGATATGTTTTTAAGTTACACTAAAAAGTATTATATACCTATTGATTTTGTGCATTTTTTGAAAACGGTACCGTTCAATCAATGAGCCAAGGGAGATTATGTATGACCGAAAAGCATATTTATTTTCAAAAATTATTTGATCAATACATGTTATTAGATTTTTCAGTTTTTCTATTCCCGAGTATTCGGTTTATTCAGTACATACCCTCGCACTTTTCAAAATACACTAGGTACCCATCAGTTTCTTGGTAATACATTAAAATGCCCTTATGACTAATATCGGTTAACTTTGTTAGTCTTAACCTTGATTAAATCTTAATTAAACTCTAATTAACCTAACTAAATCCCAACCCCTAACTCCTAACCCGGCCCTAACCCTGACCCTAACCCTAACCCTAACCCTAACCCAAACCCACCACTACCCACCCACCCACCACCTCCCCCACCGCACCCTCGCAACCTTTATCACCTCCCCCACCCCCTCCCCACATCCCCCACCCCCACCCTGCACTCCCGCACCCCCGTCCCTCGTTAATAATTGACTCGTGAATTCAAAGCACTGTGTTGTAGCTAGTGAATGAACTTTGGCTAGGTTGCATGCAAAATTCTAGCAGTTTTTTTTTTTTTTGACATCGCGAAAATTTACAACAATAAAAACTTAAAGGTATAAAATTCTAGCAATTCTACTATACCGTTATCGATGCTCAAGGAAGGAGATGTGATGACTCTAGCGATGAAGGAATAAAGTATTGCTTCAATTACGGTTTTTTAGAATAATTGGAATAAGTAATGTTCCTTCTTTAAAATTGAGGCGCGACTTTTTTTCTTTAGTTTACAATTCACCCGCTAATATGTTTTAGGAATACATGTTTTCTATAAAATGATACAAACACTAAATAACCACTTAATAGAAATAAGTGGCTTCTTTAATAATGGAAATTTTGAGTATGTGCAAAAAGACCTCATTTGTAAAATGTAGGTCTTTTTTATTATAATATAAGAGACCTCTTGTCTAAGAAATTAGGTGCTTTTTGCTAATTAATGTCATCAATGTGTTCTCTTTTGGGTGATTACATTGCATATATTTGTAGTAGTGTATTCGATCCAAATATCCATATTGAATTTAGTCAACTCTAATTTTTTTTTTTTTGAAATTTCAATTAATGTTCTATTTCAAATAATACTTCACAATTCACATAAGCAAATATTGCAAAGTAACAAAACAAATAAGAAAAGAAGAAATCATTTAAATATATATAATATAAAAAAAATCAGAGTCCCCAAAATCAAAATAACATGAAAATCAGATTCTTCATCCGAATATACGATCCGAAATATCAGAAAATTAGAAACCGAATATATCTGAAGTTTTTGATCGAATTGGAATTTTTTGTACACCCCTAATAATAGTCTAACTGAATAAGAAGGGTCGATGTAATTGTGATTTGAGGTATGCTCATTTAGCGTGCCGACACTTGAGAGTTGAGTCAAATAAGCCACGTAGTAGGGATGTTAAAGTGGCGTAGAACGATTGTCCCCTTTTGTAAACATTTGTAAGAGTTTAACTTTCAGTTTGAAAATATACACTTGAATCATTAATATCATTCACCTTTCATGCTTTAATTTCTTATTATTAAATATAATAAAAAATAGAGATATTAAAATGGCGTAGAACTGTCCCCTTTTTCTAAACATTTGTAACAATTTAACTTTCAAATTTGGCAATAATATACACTTTAATCATTAATATCTTTCACCTTTCACACTTTAACTTATTACTAAAAATTATAAAAAAATTGATACTTTGAGATATACATTGAGAAAATGCAAATAACGGTTATTTTGTATATTAATAGAAAAAATATTGTCAAAGTAGTATGCGAATAATGCAAAAATCGAAGAGATACAAGCAGATGAATTGTAATACATGTACAATAATGTCAAAAAGGGTTTAAGTGCATGGAGTGCTCCATCAGTCCATCTTTAAACAATGGTATTTTTGAGTTTAGTGGTGAAATTTATAGATCTTTTTTCTTTTTTATTTTCAATTCTATATAAAAAAATAAGATCATCTTAATTATTTTTTTTTAGATTCTTTCTAATATGGGTTTTTTTTTTAAAAGTTAATGTGATTTTTTAGTCAATCAATTTTTTTGATAAACAAGGAGAAATAAAAATTAATTAAAGTTCTTAAGAGAAGTATACATTCATATATAAATTAGAGGGTTGGGAAACATCGTAATTACATATATGCAATTCTCTAAGGGGGCGTTTGGTTTGGGGAAAACTAGAAAGGGAAAAGAACCTCTTGATTCCCTTTTATGTTTGTTTTGGGGGTTTCTTTTCCCCCCTTTCCCCTCTTTACCCCCAAATCCCTCTAATTTGACTACCCACACCCTCCAAGGTTTCACATTCCCTTTCTTTGACTCATCATAGACCACCTCCTTGACCATCCAACCACCACCAACAAACCATCACAACCTAACCCAACCACTACCACCACTAACCGGCCACCACCCAAACGCCACCACCCAAACGCCACCACCCAACCACTTCCTTGACCACCCACCCGCCGACAACCCTAACCCAACCACCGGAACCCTAACCCAACCACCGGAGCGAGAGGACGCGACGCAGGGGCGGGGGAGTGAGAGGACGCGACGCAGGGGAGAGGGTGGCGGGCGGCGGGAAGAGGAGGGGGAGGGTGCGGCGGCTCGCGGCGCTACTGGGTGGGGAGAGGGTGGCGGCGGCACTACAAGGGAGGAAGAACTGGTGGTGCTATGGTGGAAGAGAGATATGAGGAAGAAAAAGAATTTGTACCAACCAAACAACACTTAACATCTAAGGATTTTGCTTTCCTTTCCCTCTCTACCCCTTTCTTGATTCCATTCCCTTTACTCCATGACAATCAAACGCCTCTAATTTCCTATAGCCTCTTTGCCTAATACATCTGGTGTCTGGTTCTTACTCCTAGAAATGTGGATGAACTTGATCATTCTAAATTTCCGGCACAGCTCCCTGCCATCATTAATAACATTTATGTAAGGCTAAACTCGGTACGGTGTTTTTGTTCTGTAATATTTGCTTGGCTTGTAAGCAATCCGTGTAGAATATAAAATCCAAGATGATGTTTTCTAATGCAAGTTGAATCCCCTCTCTGATGCTTAGTAGTTCAGCACTTAAAAAATTCGTAGCATATGACTATTTAGCACGCATAAACCAATAAACTAAAGTCTTTAAAAAAAAAAAAATCTCTTATCATCCCGCCCAACCGAGTTAAATATATTAATAAGGGCCTGTTTGGTTCAATACCCAAGAAGGAAACGGATGGAAACAAAATTAATGGAGGAAATGAATCAGATTTTATCCATTCCATTAACCTGACAAACTTGTTTGGTTAGTGATTTGTATTATGTATCCAACAAATCACCCCTTCCTCAGTAACCAAGAAAAAAAGATATAAAAAAAAATTGAAAACCAAAAACCTGATTCTAGATCTATGAACATGATGACCTCATCTTTCCTCGTCATTATTTCTATCACAATTTGTGTCTAGTGTTAATGAATCTGACACATTTCTCTGTTCTCTCTCTTCTCTTCACTATCTCTGTAACCTTTTTTCTATAATTGGCGGTGGTAATCTAATGGTTCAACGCTCTAGTGATGTGAGTGAGGTAGTGAAGCTGCTGCCAAGTTCATAACAGTGAGGCAGAGGCCTTGCTTCTCAAGCCTCAATTATTTGATTCCCTTCTGAATCGGTTTTGTTACCGCTGGTGGAGGTAGGGTTTCATATGGGAGGATTCATATAATGCCAGGTAACAGATTGAAAAGAAAATATTATGAAACAAACGCCAAGAAACGTCATTTGGCTTTTCATTCCGTTTCTGCTAGTACCAAAAGCTTCAACCAAACAGGGCCTTAAGGTATTGAACTTTACTTGTAGTTGCAGTTTATTCACCCAACTTTCAAAAGTTACACTTTGCTCACTCAAAGGTGTTAACTTTTCTGTTAACTTCAAATTTAATATACGGAAAAATTGTGCGGTCCAAAAAACGACAATGATAGTTATACTTTACAAAACAAAAATTTAATTCCCAACAATAACTTACTCTACCTATTTATGGCTCCAAAAAAAATGTGCTTTTTTCTCAAAAATTCTCCAATTAACTTCACTTCTCCTTCTTTGTAATATCCCAAAAATTTAAACTTGATTAACATTAATAATTAGCTTAAATAAATTGTTTAAAATTTATTTAGTTATTTAATCACTTCTCTAATATATATGAAACAAAATAAAATCAAGTATTTGATAAAATAAGCTAAGTTATTATGGTGGTATAATAAAAGAAAGTAGAAAAGTCCTAATTTTATAATAGCAAAAGAATTAGAAATGTTCCAAAAATGGAAAATCACCATGACCACACAATTTATCTTCTTCCTCAACCTTTCTCTCTTTGTTTCCCAAGACATTCTAGAACACCTTAATCCCCAAGTATTCCTCAATATTAAGTATCTATTAGTTTAATAAAGTTTAATTTCTAAAATTTACTATAAATAATATGCTAATTTCACTATTTATTTCCACCCGAAAATCAGAAAGTTCCAAACACCAACTATCCATAACTCCGGACACCACCACTCGTCTGCCCCTTCTCTTATATCGCCCAGACCCCCCACGCACCGTCGCGGACCAAGCACCATCGCCTTCTCATCCTTCCCCTACGCTACCCCGCTACACTCCTCCTCTTCACCCTCCTCTCTTTCTCGCTGCTCCCCCTTCCCCCCGATCTCTCTCCTCCTCGACTCGAAAATTCAACTTCATCAATAGGACTAATACATTTTATGGATGAGAATGATTGCATGGAGGTTGATCGAAGGTCTGCGTGTGTGTGTGGAAGATGTTAGTGGCAATTATTAATGTTAAAGTGTATATTTAGTAAAGAGTTAAGTATAAGTCAACTTTTAAGTGTATGGAGTTAAGTATACTGCTAATGAAACTCCTTATGTGTATGGAGTTAAGTATACTGCTAATATAAGTCTACTTCTAGAAATAAATATACACTTTGTAGATTTAATGGAGTAGTTAATAAAAATTATCATTTTCCCTGTCCAAAAAAAAAGAAATGAGGAGAGAGATAATTGATAGGATAATAGGTGAAAAAAATTGTGGGAATCGATTAAAATGCCTCTTCATTACACCTCTCTAGATTCTTGTGCGTTTCATTATTATTTTAATTAAATATCAGAAAGTTAGTGGAGGTTAGTGGGCCATGTTAATAGAGAAATACTTTGAGTGAGCAAAGTGCAACTTTTCAAAGTTGGGTGAGTAAATTGTAACTATATGCAAAGTTTAGTACCCTTTAGTATACTTAACTCCCGTCCAACCCAACAGGAATGTTAATACTTTAAATGAAGTGTCAATATCTAGCCAAATATGGAGGTTGCCACCTGAATTGAAAGGTGCAGGCATGGGGTAAGGATGGTCCGAGTTTGGGCAGAAACATGTCAATCTCTTAGGGATTAGAGAGTGTCTTCCCTTCCATACCACAACAAGGACATGTGGTATCTAGGGAATGATTTTCCAAATGTATAGAAGGTTCTTATGCGGAAGGGATAAAAGCTAGCTACAAGAGGAAATTGATTTTTGGGGGATACCTTTTAGAAGATGTTAGCAATAGAGGATGGGGAAGACGCAAGAATTCCTCCGAGCTAGATTGGTATTAAGCCAAAGCTATATATAAACTTTTCAGATAGACTGTTAGGATTCTTATTTCTATTATATTATATATAAATATTATTACGCTTAGTTTGCATAGCATCAGAACTCTGTCCTCTAGATTGTATAAATACTTTTGATGATGAATGACACGATACAACTTGACCAAATCTTAACAGAGACAAAGTGAAAGGTGGGAAGTCCGAATTAATTGGGAGGATTCAATGGAGGAGATAGGATCCTATTAATGGTACTAAGGAGGAGGATGGATAGCACCTCAAGGATAGATATTCTCATTAATCACCCATAGAGCCCCATGCTATAAGAAAAGGGATATCAATTAGCAAGTATATGAATTGGACATAGCGAAAATATTTGAAAGAAAGTAGAACAAAAGAAAAGATAGGTTGGTCCGTAGGTCATAAGAAAGAGTACGTATGGCTAATCTGTCTAAGCGTTCTTCACAAAATAAAAGTATATTGATCTTATTTAGCCTTATTAGCTCTACTGTATATCAGAAATTAAATGTTAGCGTGTATATAAACTGCCAATGCTATAACGTATCAAGAAACTAAAGCATTAGGAGAACCCTGACATGCAGGTTTTATGATCTAGCTGTGTAAACACGTATATGTGGAAAATGACATTGCACCCAATTTATTCATAATAGAAGATTGTTTTAATATCCTAGACTATAAACTATCGACGTGTTAAGACATTCTACACTAGCTAACATTGTGGTGTCACTCACTCATCCCCAACCCCCCAACCAGAAAAATAAAAGAAAAAGTTCATTCTTGTCTCACATTAATCTGATCTTATAAGCACAGCAGTGTATAATAGCACAATAATAATACAATAATTTTAGTCCGTCTCTATTTGTATGGACTAATCTGAAAAACTTTGACTAGAAATATTTAAAGAGGAGAACTTTTCGAAATAGATTACAACTTTCAAGCTCTACAACTTCATAATTACTTTGAAAGTTTTATGTAATTTTCTTCTCCTACAATACATATCATTGTAATATTTTTAGTGTTTGGGTGAGCGAAAGATTCAGAATATCTTTGTAATCGATCAAGTGAGAGAAAGAAAGAGGAGAAAGTGAAGTCAAGTGAGTGTCATCAGTTCAGGGGGAACTGAGTGGCTGGGATTAAGTTCCTAGAAGAACAGAGAAGGATCTAGTAATAGGTTATAAAGAGAGTGTTTTGGCCTATTACAATAAGAGAAGTATTGAGTAAAAATCCCTTGGGGTCAAGGTTTTCCTTCCTATTGGGCCTAGAAATTTTTCCTTGTAGGTGAAATATTGTGTGCAATCTTTCTTTCATTCTAAGTTCGTTCTATTTCGCAATTCGAATTCGAAAATTTCCCTTCAACTGCGATTCACCCGGGCCCCTCTTGTAGTTGGTTTAGTTTAATATATATACTAGAATAACAATTGTAATATTTGTGTGAGTTTTTCAAAATCGGACATATCTATTCACGATATTATTGAGTTTGAGCTATTGAACTTGCCAAAATTTTCATTTGATAGAAATTAAGTTGGAGAACTTTACTCCAATTCTTCTGTTATCATATGGTAAGGCTGCATACATTTGCTTCTAAGAATGGTGTAAGTCCTAATTCAATTATGCTTAAGTAGCTCGTAATGGACGGTTTTTTAAAAGAAATATAATTAAATGTGGGGTAGGTTAGTGAATTATTTTTAAGTGATTGGTTAGCTAGGTTTTAAGTGAACTAAGGCTACTAAGTATAATTAGTTAAAGAGGAGGTTCATTGATATATTTTTTAGCCTGCCACCAAGTAGAAAAATTCAAAGTAGGAGGTCACTGTGTAGAATTATTTCCCTGTATTAAAAGGTGTTCCCAAATTAAGAATGGTATCATGTGGTGCTTTCAAACTCCATATAATCCACATTCAATAATAAAAAAAAAAGTAATCCATTATATAAAATTTGATCCCATGATCTCAAACTTATATATTAATGTCTTAAACACTAAACTAAGTCATATTAATTTAATATTAATATTTAAAAATAAAATATTAATAAAAATGAAAATTTTAAATTACCCAAGCTACTAAAAACTAGTTGGGTATTGATACTATGGAGGTAAAACTACCAATGAGTGGTCTAAATAGTTGAGATTTCCTTATAAATGGGACCCTCTTATCTACCCCCCATGTTACACAAAGTAGTCATTATTTATATTTGTGGACCGTGGCCAATCAACTTCTGAATCTAACAAATAGCCTATCTCATTAACTTGGTTTATTGCTATATCTATACAGTTTAACCTTTAGTAAGAGTACACATTAAACATAGATGAGACATAAGTACACATATTTCTTCCCTCTGTTATTAAATTTAATAATTAGACTTCTCTACTATTCATACTTATCACTTTGATTAAGATTTGTAATTTGTATATAATGAAAAATATAGTCAAGTGAGATCTTGCTAGATTCATCTCGTGACCCACTTTTATAATATGTAACTTTTATAATTTTTACCTATATGTAATTATAATTATGGTTAAAGTAATGTCTCGTTGTACACAAAAATCTAATTATAGTATATAAAAAGAAGGAAAAATTGACGATAAAGGTCTCAACTTTGGGTGATAATTTTTAAAAGGTCTGAACTATAGATTAACCTGTGTAGGTCCCAACTCTAGGGGTATTAACTTTTAGCGGGCTTTAGTGACTTGAAACTGACTTAATAGGTCATAACTTGTAAAACTTGGGTCACTCCAGAAGGGTTAATTGAGGGAGAGAAGTATGAACTAGGTGAGATTTTAAAAAAAAATCGTCAGTTTTAAGTCACCGAGGCCCGCTAGAAGTTAAGACCCCCTAAAGTTGGGACCTACACAGGTTAATCAATAGTTTAAATCTTTTAAAAATTATAGCCCAAAGTTCAGACCTCTATTGTCAATTTTTCCTAAAAAGAAACAAAGAAAGTATTAGTTTCTCAATTTATATAATTTCTTCCCGCGTCACGATGACTCGTATGAAGCTAGCTAGCATTATTATCATATTGCATATATCAATGACAATGAGCTAAAACATACTCCATCCGTTTCATTTTAATTGTTGTACTTTGATATTTACACTATTCACAAATTTCACTTTGACCATTATTTGTGATATATACGCGGATGAAAATATAGTCAAGTGAGATCTTATTAGATTCATCATAACATGTATTTTATTAATATGTAGTGTTTATAATTATTACAAATACAAAACTAAAGATATATGTCCTCAAATTTTTACATTAACATATCTAAAAAGTGTGAGTATGTAGATTAAAATAAAACGGAGGAAATATAAAACAATCCGGCCCCTACCGAGTGAGCACACAATTAGATACAGTTGACCCACCACTTAAAAGACGATTAAGAAAAATAAATCTCACAAACACAGAACGAAATAACAAGAAGGTTGTTTCCCTTTGATTAGACCTAAAGGTGGTGATGGGTGACAGGAGTTTTCATAGTAGTAAATCTATTTCGCGCTTAATCCGTGTACTTTTTATTGCTAGCTAATTTAACGTACGTCCGACATTAAACCCTAGAAAAATCCCCTAATTTGCAATACCACAGCCAGCTAATTAATTAGTTTACTCGCTCAATCTACCATGCAAAAATCAAACATCAAAATAATAAAAACATGAATTCAACGTTACCCTTTTCCTTTTTCATTCGTCCTTCATCATGATCTCTAATCCGCGAGTTTGCCACGTTTTGACCACTTATCTTTTAAGGTTTATAAATTCCTAGTACTAGTAATAACTTTCTTTTTATAGGTCACATTCAAACAAGTCACTATTATTTGTAGGTTGTACTCGTACAAAAAATTTACTTATATGGCTGACAAACCTGAATCCAGCAACGTAACCAAACAACTAAATCAACCACCTTCACTCCCTCAATTGCCATTACTTTCTATTTCAATTCCTCAATCAGACACTTAGGCTCCGTTTGGTAGGGCGTAAAAGGTTTTCACTGAAAACAGTTTTCCCCATTTTCCATTGTTTGGTATGGGCTGGAAAATTGGGCTGTAAAATAAGGCTGTAAAACAGTTTTACATCATAATGAAAACATTTTCCCCCAAAATTGGGAGGAAAACGTTTTACATTCTCTCGACAAACATATGACTTTCTCTCTCATCTATACTCACTGCTCACCTCTCCCTCTCATCTATAGTCACTGCTCACCTCTCCCTCTCATCTACACTTTCTCTCTCATCAAACTGGTAAATTTCACGCCATTTTGAAGCAGATTCTCTCAATACGGTTTTTGTTTTGTCGAATTTGGTACATTCTAATCTCTATTTTCCTCTTATAAATTTCGGTATTTAGGATTTTTAGGATTCGAATTTGTTACATATTTTTTCTGCAATATTCGATTATTTTTAGGGTTTGTTTGCTGAAATCTTTGATTGTTTTTATGGTTCTTTTTGCACGAAATCCGATTATTTTAAGGATATGTTTTGCTGCAAATTTGTTTGATTTAGTTTAGGTTAATAAGTCCAATTATTTCTAGGGTTTTGATTATTTGATATAGTTTAATTTTGAGGTGAGATTTTAGTGAAATTCGATCAGTGTTTTAGGGAGATCAGTTGTGTACTGGAGTTTTAGAGGTTTTTATGACATTGTATAAGCTCTAATTGATCAGTTTTTGTGTTTTTGATGTGTAAGTTTCTGACCTGCAGACTTATTTTCGTGTTCTGTTTTTATGTTTATTTTCGTTGTCTGATTTGTCTCTTCATTTTGATGATCTTTTGATATTGTTGTCAAATTGTGTTACTGTTGTTTTCATTTATTAGCTGACATTTTTAACCATTATGAGTGTTGTTGTTGGGCTACTTTCCTACTTTGGTTTATGACTACGATTGGTGCTGGTTTGATATGGTATCTGAAATTGTTGTGCTAGTTTTTTTTTTGGATTGTATTCGTTTATAAGTTTAGATTTTCATTTTTATGTAATATTGTTTGTCTTCATGTTAACTTTTCTTTCTGGTTTGTCTTAAGTTAGGAAACTATAATGGAGTCAAACGATGTTCAAAAGTCTCAGGTAATAATCTATTTTGCCCATTAATAATTTGTTATAGGTTTCTGTATTCAATAACTAATTTCCTTGATTTTCTTTTTGATTTTTCGAATATTTGTAGATAATCCGTAAAGGCATGATCGTAGGTGTTGTTGCTGCCATTATTGCATCTGTCCTTGCTTTTTTGAAAGTAAATAAATCTAGGACTAGAAGACCTAAAATAATTAGGCAACCTTATGTTAATAGGGATAGCTTGAGGGAGGCTAATATCGATAGTGTTTTATATTGTGGTGATAGTCATTGTCTTGGGCAGATTCGTATGAGACCTAGTGCTTTTTATAGCTTATGTAATATTTTAGTTGAAAAGGGCTTTTGTCGGAAAGCAAGCAAATGAGCGTCAAGGAACAAGTATTACTTTTTCTATATGTGTTGGGTCATAATGTGAGATTTCGGGATGTTGGGGGAAGATTTTTTCGATCTACATGGACTATACATTGCTACTTCCATATTGTGCTCCAAGCAATCCTTCGATTGTACCCATATGTCGTGAAACCACCAGCAACTGACTTGCAACCAGAAATTCAGAACAATTCTAGATTTTTTCCTTGGTTTGAAGACTTCATAGGAGCTATAGATGGGACCCATGTACGTGCATCTGTTCCTCTTGATATGCAAGAGAGATTTCGGGGAAGAAAGGATAAGACAACACAAAATGTTCTAGCAGCTGTTGATTTTGATCTAAAGTTCACATATGTCCTTGCTGGTTGGGAGGGTTCCGCTCACGATTCAAGGGTTTTGGGTGATGCACTTAAAAAGGGGTTTAACGTTCCCGAAGGTAAAATATTTTCTTATTGGCAGTAATGATCTAAAGTTCACTTGAGTTGAATAAAATATTAATGATAATTTACGGATGTAGGGAAATACTATCTTGCCGACGCTGGGTATGGGGATCGTAAAGGTTTTATGCCTCCATTTAGACGTGTTCGTTACCACTTGAAAGAATATGCCAACAACCCTCCTGAGAATGAACGAGAATTATTCAATCTGCGCCATTCTTCACTCAGAATGTGTATAGAGAGGGCGTTTGGAGTTTTGAAAAAGAGATTTCGTGTCTTGGATGCAGAGCCATTTTGGTCATTTGAAACCCAAGTGGATGTGGTTCTGGCTTGTTGTGTAATACATAACTACCTTAGGGGGGTTGATCCAAATGATGAAATTACAAGAGAGGCGGATTTAGAGATTGCATCACAAGATACAAGAACATCACTTTCTAGGAAGGAAGTGCGTGAAGAAACCAAAGAGTGTGTGAAAAAGCGTGATGCCATAGCATTGGCTATGTGGAATTCATACAAAAAGCGTCGAACTAATTAAAATTGTAATTTTTTTATTTCTTAATTTAGTGAAGTTGTATTAGTACTGATTTTGCTCGTTCTTATTATTACAAAAGGCAACATGAGTATTGCTTAATTTGGTGAATTTGTGAATAACATTTCTCTGTTCGTGAAGGATGCTAATAGTAAATGTTTATGCTATATGACTGCATAGAAATTATATAGTTTTGCAATTTTCTCGAAATGTTTATTCAGGTAAAGGAAGAGAAGAAAGCTAATTTTCGTTGGACAAAACCAATGTCTAAGGAGTTATTGGAATTTCTTGCTGAAGAAGTGAGGAAAGGAAAGCGGCCAAATAACACTTTCAGGACCAGCTCCTTTATAGCTGCTGCAAAGATGATTTCTGAAAAGTTTCACACCACATGTACGGCTGACCATGTTGAGAATCATATGAGGACAGTGAGAAGTAGTTGTGGGAATTATTTCTCAAGTGCGGGGAAGATCCGGATTTGGTTGGAATGACAATGTAAAGATGGTAACTGCATCTCCAACTACATATGATGCTTATATTCAGGTATGTACCTTTCTTATGTTCAACTATGTAAAAGTAAGGTTCAGCAGAATTGCATTAATTTCAGCACTGATAACTTGATTCATGTGAATGTGAAAATTTTGATGTACTATGTCTTGTAAGAATTGACAAATATTATTACTATTATATCATTGATATTATTTATTTAGTCTAATGACATCTATACTAGTAGTGCTTAAAGGTTAGAAGGGAACTCTTTTGTTCCATATTATCTTGTCATCTTGTGGACTGTACTTTGGTATGGAAATAAAAAATAGTTGCTGCTCGGCTGTTGCTGTTTCTGTATCAATTTACAATTTTTTCATGAGTGATGACTATGGTATCTTAGAAGGTAACATGGTGGAGTTAGCATTAGTCTGATAACTCAAAACAAAACTTACCAGTTACCAGTGTAGTACACACAATGATACAATACAGTACGGGTCCACTATATTATTGCTGCACTACAAATATCCATCTTATGAATGTGGCATATACTATTGAGCATTGTTTTGCAGTATTGGATGATTGATGTGTGTTAATCTTTTATTTGACAGCAATATCCATCTCATGAGAAATATTTGAACAAAAAAATTGAGATGTATGAGGAGATATCAATAGTAGCGGGCAAGGACATTGCAAGGGGTAATTTTTGCAAGACGTTTGGTGACATTCAGACCTCAAGTGGACACCAAGTACTGTTGAAACCGAGCCTACCAAGTCAGATAGTGCAACTTCTTCCGAGCCTAGGTCTCATAGGAAGAGGTCTCGGGTCGAAGAGGAAGAGGGTGACTTGCAACATATTTCTGCTCAACTCGGAGAAGTTGTCACTGCTCTCAAAAAATTTTCCCAAAACCAACTTGATGTGCAGAAACTTTATGAAGAGATCATGAAAATGGATGATGTCGAAGAAGCCGTTCGTGTTGCTGCTTTTGATCACTTAGTTGAGCGTGAAATGCTTGCTAAGGCTTTCTTGACAAGAGTGAACCTCTTCGCAAGCTGTGGCTCCGAAATTTTGTCAAGTCTCTACTCTGAGTTTTTTTTATTCTACCAACTTTCTGATGAGAATTATATACATAGTATGTGTTTTAGGGTTTTTTTTAATGAACTATTGTTATGCCTAATAGTTTAATTATCTGTTATGGATTGTTCAAATTTTGGACACATTAAAAAATAAGTGTTTGGTTTTTCTAATTATCTTATGTTATTATGTTTGAAATAAAATAAAATATATTGTATTTTTTTGAAAACATATCATATTTCTTCCTCATAATAATTTGGGTAGCAATATGAGAGGAAAAAAAAGAAATACTATACAATAAGGAGTATCCATATTCAATAGGAGTAGTTGATTTTCCATCCAACCAAACAAAGGAAAATGCTTTCCATGGAAAATCATTTTTCATCCAACCAAACAACGGAAAACTTTCATGGAAATGAGTTTTCCATTGTAAATGGTTTTCCATGGAAAACCATTTTCAGTTGAAAACGTTTTACGCCCTACCAAACGGACCCTTATTATCAACCACCACTACCACCACCACCACCCCCGCACCCCGCCATCGGGGGTTCATCGATGTTTTCGGTTTCGCCACCAAAATTCATCGGGTCCCCTACCGGAAAACACCCATTGTACCGTGGAATACGGCCTCGGGGAGGTAAATGGGTGTCCGAGATCAGGGAACCCAAAAAGACTACTAGAATATGGCTAGGTACATGGGCTACAGCTGAAATGGCCGCGGCTGCCTATGATGCCGCGGCCCTTGCCTTGAAGGGTACCGAGGCAATCTTGAACTTCCCTCAAGATGCGCTTCGGTACCCGGTCCCACCCTCTTCATCAGCCGCGGATATCAGGAAAGCCGCGGCTACAGCCGCAGCCATGAAGCAGGATAAAGAAAAGAATAGTAGTACTACTACTAATGCTGATGATTTGGGATTGGAAAGAGTTGGAAAACAAGGGGCGGAAGAAGAATTCATAGACATTGAAGCATTCTTCAATATGCCTAACTTGCTTGTTGATATGGCAGGAGGAATGATGGTTAGCCCGCCTCGAATGAGCTCCACCGATGACCGCGACTCGCCTGAAAATGATGATTGTATTGGCGAAGCTGGGAGCTTATGGAGCTATGATTGATTGTACTATACTACAATGTAAGTTATAAGGCCAGCGTTGCCTTGTTGTTGGTCTGTTTTTGACTATTTTTCCAACTCCTATAAGTGGCAGAGTGTTCTTGCTGCCTGCTGGCATAGTATATTATTAACTCAGCTACTACTCGTTGCTGACACGGCAATTTAAGCAGATTTTCTTACCAAGATCAGTTTCGTTTTATATTTTCTTTTAGTTTGTTTTTTCACCCATTTGCATTTGATGCGGTTACATAAACGTACTTCACTGTAGTCTTGTAGTGTAATCTATATTACTAAATGGATTTGCACCAAGAAATATTCTGATTACTAAATGGGTGTTCTTTTCCTTTGCGTAGAATATCACATGTCAGCGTTGTATGCATCATATGGCGGAATCAATTACAATTTTTCAATCAGATAATTTAAGAATTCTTTTTAGTATAAATCAATTCTTTGAAATTTACCTGATTTTTCATAGTATGTAGATGTGTTGTATTATCAATTACAATGTTTCAATCATATAATTTCTAGAATTCTTTTTAATTTAAATCAATTCTTTGAAATTTACTTGATTTTGTTCGTCGTATAGTGGGTGGGGGCCGCAATCTTGACCGATTTTTGAATTTTTCTAAAATTAAGGTTGAAAATGTAATTTTTCAAAAATAAAATAGTTTAAATTTCTATATTTAATCCCTTTAACAAACTCAAAATTATATCTTAATTTCTTCTAAAATATTTTTCTGATTCAATCCCTAACAATATGCCGTAATCCTTGTATGAAATATAAAAAGATGGGAGGTAGTTAAGATTTTGTTACATACTATTTGTGGATTGTGGTTATCCACGGACAAGCAATTTTTGTTTTAAAAAATTACTTGGTGATAGTTAAAGGGAATTTCCATTTCCGGATAGTAAAGTAATGGTAAGAGATAAAGGAAAGACAAAATCCCTCATTATCGGCTTTTAAACTATATTATTAAGAAGATGCCTTACTTCATTATGGATTGTAGCCAATTACCACATTCCACATTCAAGTTACAGAAGGGAGGACATAAGAAATTACGTGCTGATCAAAGCCTAATGTTTAAATAAAGTTGGATCCCAATTAATTAAAAATATTATTAGTACTAAATGGGAAGCCTAATCATGTCTTATTGGGATTAAATTAATCGTCCTTTTATAAAGGAAATTATTTGGTTCCTTCCATTTAGGGAATAGTTAGTTTGGTTGTTCAAAAGATTAGGGCTTTTAAATACTATGAGTTTAGTTTGATTAGTCACAAGAGGACAAGAGATTCCAAAACAAATCAACCGAAAGAAACTAATATACTCCCTCTGTATTTTTTTATCTTTCCTACTTTGACTTTGCACGTTTGCCAATGCACTTATTCTACGTTAAATATCTTTCATTACATATTAGTAAAAATTATAATAATTGAATATTAATAAAGTACTCATTGACACGAATCAAACAAGACCCCACATGACTATATTTTTTCTTATATATCGAGAAAAATCTAAAAGATTCTCTCTACTTGTGAATAGTGTCAAGATTCTAAGTGAGAAAGATAAAAAAATACAGAGGGAGTATCTTTCAACGAAATAACTAATATATATACATGCATGGACACGATAACGAAGGGGTTAGTCAAGGATGTTTTGGCCTACTAGTTAAGATTGAGGTGTTGTAAACGATAGGTCACAGGTTCGAATCCTCCCTCCCCTTCTTTGTATTTTATACCGCCTTCGTGGCTCATATGGATAAAAAAAAAAACGAAGGGGCTCAAGTATACGATTTGGTATCCCCTAGCCAAATACTTGTTTCCATCTATATTATTCAAAATTTTCAGAATTAAATAAAGAATATTAAAAACTTAACATTAAAATAGGTTACCTCTATATGAAAAACTTTTAAACAAATGAATCAGAAAGAATTACCAAGACAAGTGTTTTTAATTTAAATCAAACATTTTAATATGAAAATAATTTTAAATAATAAGTAGATTTAGTTTCTAAGAAAATTAATTGGAAAAAAATTAGTGAAAAAGATGTTGACTAATCTCTGCCATAAGAAAAATTAATCTCTCGATAAAAAAGATGCTACTCCCTCCGCATTCTCGTAAAAAAAAATAATATATAGTAACTATTAAAAAATAACTTTTACTAGAAATGATCTTAACTAACTATATTAGAAAGCTTAACTAATTATAATAAAATAAAGAGCAACTAATGAATGCTTTTTGAGTTTTTTGTTATAATTGCTTTCAGAACATTCAAATTATTATTAAATGTACTACTTTGAGTATTTTAAAAATATGAAAATAATATCTTTTACAAGTATCCCATTTAAATAAAGCTAACAAAAGATCTGACTATATTCATCTTTTATACTTCCTTTGTTTTCTTTTGTTGTTCTTATTTGGAGTCAGGAAACAACTAATACAATTTAAGAAATGGACAAGAGTCCACTATTTTAAATTAGATTAAATTATTTAATAATAAAGATTCTAAAGCTCTGTTCTTTTGGATTGGATTGGACAGAATTGAACTGAATTTGTCTGAACTGAACAGAATTGTAATAAACTAAATTATATAAAAATATGAGAGTCAAACTAACTGAATTTTACTGAACTAAAATAAACTAAATTTTCCAAAACTGAACTGAACTGAATTTGTATGAACTGAACTGAATTTTTATTAATTAAGTCCAAAAGAACAGAGCCTAACTCTTTGAGATAAACTATTTTGAGTGACCAATAAGACAAAAATTTGAGAGGTGAAAGAGTAAAATATGATTATTTAATAATGTGAACACATTCATTTTATATTAAAACCAATGGCAATTTAATTCATAAAATTACATTATTAAATACTTGGTTTCATTTTAGAACAAAAAAAGAAAACAAAGTAATTCATATTGATATGCATATGGTCAACTATTGTGAACTTTAATATATAAAAATATACGAAGTTGATCGATGAAGTACTAGTGCTTTATTTTCTATTAATCAGGATATTTGTTTTTTCACTTAGGCTCCTTTTGATTGGGTTTAAAACATTTTCAGTGTAAAATAATTTTCATGGAAAACAATTTACAAAGGAAAAAACAATAATTCCGAAATTAATTTTCCGTTGTTTGGTTGAATGTAAGAAAAATGATAAAACGAAAGGAAAAGTAAGGACGTAGTGGGAGAAATATTTAAAATAGATAAGAAAAAGGAAGAAAAACAGTTTTTGATTTATTTTCAAAGGAAAATAGCTTTTCCATCTTTGGAATGAAAACTTGAAGTAAAGGTAGAAAAGAGGAAAATAAAAGAAAGAACGAATGAAAATACAGTAAGAGACATAAAAAGTTGCCCCAAATAATATGCTTTGCTCGTCAATGAGGTAGTCAACCTACTATTAAAGGAAATTGAACAGATGTTCCAACTAAAATAACGAAACCTATATGAAAAAATAAAATCTAACCATTAAAATGGAACAAAGGTCAGAGGAGGTATCAAAAAAGTTGCAACAACTTGTTAAATTGTTATGGAACCTCAATTAATAATACATCATGGGGACCTAGCTCCTTGCCTTTGTACCGGTATGTGTACGTAAATATTGATCGTTCAATAATGACCAACAAACATATTTCCTAGCCCCGTCAAAAAAAAAATATATATATTTCCTAGCCAATAATGTTCAATTTGCATTGTTTTTCTTTTTTTTACAGCAAATTTGCATTGTTGAGTGATACAATATAATAGTATTTGATAACCACCAATGTGAGCCTATGCCTATGGGATCCTAAATTGCACAACATTTATTTGAAAGGCCAACTCTCACTTGGAAACATCTTAATTGTTTTTTAGAAATACTTATGGTAGAATATTATAATTCTAAAAATGAAACCAAGTATTTAAATAACACCAAAGTTGGTAAGGTATTATAACAAAAAAAAAAAAGATTTTTAAATCGTAAGTTGTTATTATACTGTTGGAGAAAATGCCACTAAAAACGTTAATTGTTGAGTAATTTTACTCTTATCATGGAAATATACATTTGTATACTTTAATTGTGTGACATGTGTAATGTCATTTTGCAATCATCAAAATTAAATGAGCAAAATTACTAGAAAGAAGAGTCAATTGAGCAAAATTGCTCATTGACATCATTCGGATGAATGAACTCTTGATAAATTGTTGTTATTGTGAATTCGATCATCTGTAGCTATGGTTTTTCTACCTTTACAAGTAAAGAAGAATTGTCAAAAATCATTTATGTATTATTGCGGAAAACGAGGAAACAACACGCGTGGGATGTGTTAATGTTTTCATGGACGGAATATGTTGAGGAATAGGTAAAAAGAGTTAGATGATATATGGTAGTTACATGGTTATCTAAAAGAAAGTTGATATAAGATGATTATATAAAAAAATGATTTTTTAACTACAATAATACAAACTTTTGCCCGTTCTCTCACAATAATACAAACTTTTAATTATTTTTAAGTAATACGAATTTTCACCCAAAATTCCTCAAGTAGGGTAATGTGCCATTTAACCTGTAAAACAAGTAAAAGAAAATTTAAAAAATCCAAAATCTCTTTCTCTCTCCTCCCCTCCCCTTACCAACTAAAACTCCACCACGAAACCACTGGACTCTCCCCTCCCCGCCCCAACCACCGGTAACACCATGTCTCCCCTCCTTTAGCCCATAAAACAGCCCTGCTCCCCTCCCCTATATACCCACGAAAACACCACGTCTCTCTCCCCCACCCCTGAAAACCACACCCATCACCTGTTCACCCTCGAAAACCTCCCCCTCCACTCCTTCATCCCGAAAAACAACCAAACCCAACCACCTCACCTCCAAAAACAACCAATCCTAGCCACAACATCCTCGAAAACCACCCCCTCACTCCCTCACCCTCAAAATATACCAAACCCACCCACAATTACCATGAACCCCACCCACCAAATCCTATCAACACCATACTCGCCACCATGAACCCCAATTCACCCGCAAAATAAAAACCACAAACGACCCTAATAAACCGCGAAAGCAAAAACATCACCACCATTATTTCTAGGTGGGGCTGATTTCGGGGTAGGGCGGTGGGTTATAGGTAGAGGGATAATTTCTTGTGGGTGAAGGGTTTTCTACGGGGGTGGGTAATGGGTAGGGGGTCTGATTTTGGGTAGGTGAGGGGTTGTTTTGGGTGTGGGGTTGTTTCGAGGTTGGAGGGGAGCTGATTCGATTGGGTGAGGTGCAATTTTGGTGTTGGTGGTGATCAAAGGGCATGTATGTGGTAGTGGGGGGAGGAGGCGGCAACTGTCTGGGGGGAAGGGGGCAGCTCTGTCAGGGGAAAAGGGCAGTGGAGGGATGGGGATGGGGTCAGGGGTGGGCAAGGAGGAAAGACAATGGAGGGGGAGCAGGAAAAAAGAATGAAATGAAAAAAATGGAGGGAAGAAGTAAGTGCCATGTAAGCAATTTACCTGCACCAACAAGTGACTAACCGGTCTGTCCTACTGGAGGAATTTTGGATTAAAGTTTATATTATTTAAAAATAATTAAAAGTTTGTATTATTGCGAGAGAATGGACAAATTTTTGTTTTATTCTAGTTAAAAAATCCAAAAAAAAAAATTATTTTATGAGATGATTATTATCAAAAGATCCTTCACATTATTTGGTTTCGGTTTTGATTCTCCAGAAAATGATATTGGAACCGCTATTTATCGTTCACCCAGCGGCTCAGGTCCAAAAAAATAACTGGACTTGAAATCATGTTTTCTTCCTAACCGATTTTGACTCCAAATCCCATGAATATTAACTAATTCATGTTTAGGGATCGTCTTTTTCTCACTCCTAGTGCTATGAACCGTTTTCTTGATTTTATAAAATCCACGCCTTAGAAGGCATGAAAACTAAGCAGGTGAAAAATGTGAATTTTACATGTAAGAGAAATTAATTAAGCATAACCGTTCTAACAAATCCTAGGGTAAACAAGATAATTTGCACGTCTACTCCTAGCTAATTGAACTAGCCATAGCAATATAGCAATATAGCAATATAGCAATATAGCATAGCATATAGCCTACAGTTGGACAACTTTAATTTTAAGGAAAGGAAGGTCTTGTCATGAGATGATGAATTTGGAGTCTGGACCACCCTTCTTCTTTACTATCATGAGGGGAGGGTAAATTTACTTTCTAAAAGATTGTGACACCAATGTTGTAATATAAAATGTCAAGTTATACCGTTAACTATTCAGTATCGAATAAAGTTTTTTTAAAGGTAAAATTAAGTCACTTACAAAAATGAAGGGAATTTAAGATTTTTTTTTGGAAGGGGTGAGACTCGATCCCATAATTATTGGGATCAGAGGAAATGCCAACAACGTTAGACTAGCACATGTTGCTCAACTTGCTCATTCGGTAATATCGGTATCGAATGAGTACGGGGTTGCTAAATGGCATCCTAGTTTTTCTTACTAATGTCGTCTGTGTACATACTTCTTATGTATTTATACCCATACGGTCACACCCATTCTCTCACTCTCCTACTCTCATACATTCTCACTCTCTTTCACTCTCTCGCTCCCATACTTCCTCATACTCTCTCATTACCCAATATACGTCTTCGACTACTTCTCTGGTCAATTTTCCGGTCAGTCTCTCTCATCACACATTGGAAGAGATTGAAAGACATCATCATGCCGCCACTCCTCCGACAACATCCCCAACAACCTTTCCTATCACATCACATGAAACTTTTACGGCCACATTATTGCAATATTAATTATATTAATGAAATTTTATACTTAATTTAATTTTAAAAATATGGACTATAATGACTTGAAATTGTCGAAAAAAAACCCCACGCATCTACCATAGATGCTTGAACCTGTGATCAGGCGCCTAATTTAATTAAATATTTATATTAATATGTTAATTAGTGTTTAATCGATTAATTAAATAACTAAAAATTTAATTAAAATATTAATTTAACTTATCAGATTTTATTATATCTAAAACTTAATTTTATAAGGTAAACATCATTCATAAGAGCAACCACATTAAAGGGCCAACGCCCTTCCCAACTCAGTCTCTCTCTTCTTCTTGCACCAATTTTTTTTTTCTTTTTTTTTTTGGTGTTGAGAGTGACTAAAAATAGTGATGAAGACAAGTTTCAATCCTCGGTCTTAGATACTATCATACTACTGTCATAAAATTGTACCAACTAACCTAGATAACATCTACACTTGTCCATTGATATGAATGGTCTAATGCTAATTATAAGAAAAGAAGTTAATACCTAACTTTCTATATGTATCCTAGTGGATATCAGGATATGGCGACATCCATAGCATACATAGCCAGGAGCTTGTCTAGACCACTCATCGTAAGAGGGGGGCGCTTGACATTTCGCGCAAAAGACAAAAAACAGATGCTGAACTTTGGTATCAACTTATATCAAAGTTCAATAAAATTGGTATCAATACCAAAATAACTCTTATTCTAATACCTCGTGTAAGTGAACCTTGATACAACTATTTTGAATTTTGGTACCAATTATAATTACTTTTACACCATTTATACTAACTTTGGTATCACTAATTTACTCCTTTGGTACAGCATTTTGATATCAACTTTAAATTTTGGTATCTATATCTGGTAATTTGGTATCAACTTTGTTTTTGGACTTTTCATGTGAGAGGCCATTTTGGTCTATCATGATGAGATGCCAAGTGTTTCTCGGTGACCAGGCATCTTGGTGATTTCGAATCTTTAACCAAAACTTTCCCAAGTAATGAAGACCAAACCTCCACATTGGTATTCTCACACAATATAGTCGCCATCGGTCGGCCTCTTTATCCACTTCCGGACACAACATATTGTATCCTGTCAATTTCAAGCTCAAATATGCACTTATGCAGTAATAGTAACCCAAGTTGTTTTCTTTTGAGAGGATAATGAGTAGGGCAAATTTCTACTACTATAAGAAACGAAAGGCAACCTTTGAAAGAATTACGAAAGTTAGAAAAAAGAGTAAATTTTAACAATTGATGTTGAAAGGTACTCAATGACTCTTGCTTCCCAATGCCAACAAAGGCCCAAAGATGTTGAAAGACATTTTCTTTGAATAGAAAGAAAGAAAGTGGAATTTAGATTCAGAGTACGCTAAAGTCGGCCATTTAGATGGGGGGGCAAAAAGATAGAACAAGCCACCCTTTGAAAAAATTAATTATTTCACTTCAAATCCTGTTGTTCTTTATTAAAAAATGGTCATGGTCTTGTTTAAGATAATATACATTTTTTTTTACAACAATAATATACTTTTTATATCATGATTTCTACCAAAAAGAGAAAGATCTTTGAAGGGGGTGATGTGGGGCTTCTTGTCTGAAATCTCAACAATTCTTCGGAACATAATGCGAAATATTTTCATGATGATTTCAATTGAGTTATAAAGTTTGACTAAGAGAAGTAGATGAT
The DNA here is from genome assembly GCF_026745355.1 of Beta vulgaris subsp. vulgaris. Classification (NCBI taxonomy): domain Eukaryota; kingdom Viridiplantae; phylum Streptophyta; class Magnoliopsida; order Caryophyllales; family Amaranthaceae; genus Beta; species Beta vulgaris. Next base: position 4,873,679 of record NC_079206.1, on the reverse strand, counting down.
TTTTGGGTATGACCGACATCAATCCTTCTCACTTAAGTCATTATCATAATTGATACATATATGATATGATCATTTTCTATAAGTAATATGAAATGGAATAATAATTATGTGGAGTTCTAGTTCTGTTAGAATTCTATGTAATTTAGGGTTTTATTTAAGTAAGTGTGTAAATGATAAAGAAATCCTATTAGGAGTAGGAGTCTAATTCCTTATCATTGAGTCTTAATAATTATTAGGATTAGGCGTGTGATTAGGTTATTTATCTTTTATCTTTAAGCTTTACTAGTCCTAGTAGGTTTAGGAAAGTATTGTAGTATATAAAGGCTATTCGGCCATCTTAAATAAAGTAGAGAAGTTTTAGATTAAAGCGTTAAGCTTGTGCTTGCATAGAACTGAGTGTTCAAATACACAAACCGCGGCTTTGTGTGATCTTGGAGCCGAGACTCACAAGAGAACCTCTTAAACTGCAATTTAAGAGCCTATCCCTTTTATTATTATTGTTGTTCGTCCATAAATCCATAAAAACACAAAAAGAGTTCGAACCGCCAACAAAAATCACATCAATAATCCTGAAAATAAATTGTATTTTGACCATCAAATTCCAAATATGTTAATCAGTCAAGATTCATTTACAAATTATGTGTGGTTTGGTTCGTCTCAAATTTCACTTGAATTTGGATTTTTAAAAAGTATAAAATAGGGTAGTTATTTAGTATGCAAGAAAATAGGAAATTCGTGAGAAATAAATTTCTTAGAAAATGAAAACTCTTAATGTTTGTTTGGTTGAATATAGCGAGTACACTTCCACTTCTCATAAAACTCTCATCTTTACCAAATTCTTACTCTCCTTTTCCAGTTCTCTCAAAATCCTCATATTTACCAAATTTTTCTCCTTCTTCTAATTCTACTTGTATCAAAATTGCAAATTTAATTAGGGTATGTAAATTATTATAGAGGAAGGAGGAGGGGTATGGGTCCAATCCGCATCGTCAGTGGCTTTTGCCATATGTGAAGTTTCATTATGATATTTTTCCATTGAATTCACCAAGAACACTGAGAGAGACCATAAATCTCAAGGTATTGTCCTACATATATAGCTGATTTTTAGAAGCTATGCGTTGATCAATTGGCGCTTTTTCAAAGAATTCTAGACCCTAATGCTCTTCTCCTTGTAATTAGTGGAATTCAATCTCTCGATTTTGAATAGGTACAACAAGGTTGTGGTGAGATGGGTGGTTTTCATGGCTAGGTGGTGGGTAGGTTACGAGATGGCTAAGCAGTCGAAATTGAGGCCATGGGTGAGGTGGTGGGTGGGTAGTTGGGTCTGTGGGGGTTGTAAAGGGTGGGAGGGAGGTGTTTTGGGGCTGGGGAAAGGGAGGGGTGGTTTTTAGGGTTGGGTTTGTGAAGTTGGGCGAGGGGTGAGGAAGGGGAGGGGTGATTTTGGGGGCTCGGTGGTGGAAGAATTGGCGGGGTGGCTAGACAAAGGCGAGGGTGGGTCTGTAATTGGGGATGGTTGGGGATTTAATTAAATAGCTTTAATTGGAGATAATTTAATTAGCATTAATTAGAATATATAGGGTTATTTTGGAATAATTAGATTAACTTGTCTTTGATGACTAACAGAACCTTGACGCTATTAGTCATTAAGGGTGTTCGGTGTATTCGATTTAAACCACAAGGGTATTTGGTGCATTTCTGAAATAATATGGGTATCTAATGTATTTCGTGAAACCTCGGGGTATCTAGTGAAAAACTCGAACTTTCAAAGTGTTGATTCACTTAAGAGATGTTACAGGTGTGACAAGAAAAATCAACGGTTATAGTATATGGTAATTGTTGTAGTAGATATTGATCTACTTACACTAAGTCTATTAAAAGATGTTTTGAATAGCATTAGTCTACGGGAACTATCCTAATTTCTCAATGGCTACTTATTAGAGCCATCAGCAGCACAAATAGAAGATCTGCTCCTAATGCCACATGACACCTCTTAAAAGACCATGCCTTATAGCTTACACCTCTTGGGACAACAAGATCCTTATGATTTTGAATAATGGAGGCTCAAGGACAATCTTTACTACCTGGGCAATACTGTGGATTTCTTACTGTTGAGCCTAAGAATAAAAGATACATGTACCAATGAGAGACTTTCTTGTCCTCTAAGGAAGCCCAAAAGTCACTATAGATATCGACCTTTTAATTTTGCCACTGCAGGTACTTCTTAACCCCACTCGAATATCACATTTAGAGCTATCGGTATATTACACTGACTTATGCATCACACATGCGTTCCTCGAATAAACCCCCGACATTAACTTATTATGCATTATGCATTCCATTATCTTATGTTAGAACAACTAGCATTTTAGAAATATTATATTAGAGGTATCCGTCGCTCGATTTAGGCGAGGTGCCTAGGAGTAGGGGTTTGGATATTTGGAGTAACTGCTATGTTCAGGTGGACTTACTCAACCATGACATGGAGCTAATAAGCCCCAAGAGTTCTAGAAGAGTCCAATTACCTTGTAGGAAGGGCTTTTTTTACGTACTTAGAATATATTTCTAAAATAAGATGAATGCATGTTGCTTGACCTTGGCAAGGAGTTGATGACCTAAGGGTCGAGGAGCTATCATATTGGAGATCCTTACTTAACTTGAGTGAGGCAATCACGGGCTTTTATGAATGTTCGAGGGTTGTATGAGATGACTTCTTCAAAGTATGTATGATGAAGATAGGACATTCATGAGTGTTCGAAGGTCACTATGAGAAGACCTTAACGAACTATGTTGAGGATGAATAACCTTCATGAGTGCTCGAAGGCCTCTGCGATGGAACTTTTACGAACGACGTTGAGTATGGACGTTCATGAGTGTTTGAAGGCCTCTGTGAGGGGACCTTTGCGAACGACATTGAGGAGGGACATCCATGAGTGTTCAAAGGTCTTGAAAAGGGAACATTCACAAACGGCATTGGGGATGGACATCCATGAGTATTTGAATGTCGTATGAGGGGACCTTTACGATCGACATTGAGGATGGACATCCATGCATGAGTGTTTGAAGGCCTTTATGAGAGGACCTTTGTGAACTATGTTGAGGATCGACATCCATGAGTGTTCGAAGACCTTAAGGAGACGACCTTTGCGAAATATGTTGAGGATGGACATCCATGAGTGTTTGAAGGTCTCCATGAGAGGACTTTTATGAACTACGTTGAGGATGAACATCCATGAGTATTCGAAGGTCTCTATGAGAGGACCTTTACGAATTATGTTTTTGCATGTTGGCTGACTCGATAGGGCGGTCGACTTAGGTCATGTATGAACGACTTGAGCACCCTCAAGTAGTTGTGACCTTTTGTTTGACGATCCCCACAGGCGGGCACCAACTGTTTCGGATAGAAAACTTGGATATGATATTTGTGGAGTTGTCTCGAGCTGTATCCACGTCTATTCCGAGCAAGCCTTGTTTGGATCAACTAAAATCCTCCAAAATAAGAAAACCTACCCCGGGGTGCCTCGAGAACTCCCCTTCGACGCTCAAGTCAGTAAATAACTTTGTGGAGGGAGAAAGTAGTGAGAGAAGTACTCAAGTGGTAGAGATTAGATCCCTGAGTTATGGGGATGTGTTCCCTATTTATAGGAAGCTATTCAAGATGGGAACTGTGATTTATACTGCAAACAGGGGTATTTTCGTCCCTTCAGTAATTATGGGCCTAGCAACGCTATGGGCTAACATGGGAGGCTTAGTTCTGGTGAAGGTATTTTCTTGTTACATGTTATTGGGCCCGCCATATTTTGGACCCAAATACTCTCCATCTCTCTCCTCTTTTAAAAAAAAATTCCTAGAAAAATGTGTTTTTTAAAGTGTAACATCTACATCTACTTTTGTTATGAAGGAAGTATATCCATTAAAGATAGAAGAAACTAATTCCTCTAACTGCAAAAAGATAACGATCCGGTCAAGTTGAATAAATTCTCAAATGATCTATTTTGAAGATTAGGGTTCTTGAAGCTGATACTCCCTCTGTCTTTTTTTATTTGCTACAAGCACTTTTTCACAAAGACCAAGGAGGGAGTGGGGACCATTGACATAAATGGAATTAAACAAAAAAGCAAATAGGTAAATTGTGGGACCTATGTATTATATATGGAAACATTTACAAAATCAAGAAGGAATGATGGCAAATTTTAAATAAAGTGTGGGACCTATGTACTATATATGGAAATATTTGCAAATGTAGCAAATAAATTGAGACACCCCTAAATGGCAAAATGTAGCAAATAAAAAAAGACAGAGGGAGTAGTAATCAAGAGAGGATCAGAGGACTATTGAACAAAGGTCATTGAGTTTGTACATAAAATGTAATTTGATTGTACGTACGTAGGTTATAGATTATATCTATACATGCAATTTTGTCATCATTCTAAAAAAAATGTAATGTGGTCAATATAAATGCACATATCTAGTATAATAAAGTACCTTCACATATTCAAATGTTCATTCAATACTCGTCTTCGTACATGCATATAATATAACAAAATCAAATCCACCTTGCTCTTGATGTTTGTGCTTTCAATATGAACCAAATATTATAATTGTAGTCTGTGAATACAAATTTGGTATCACTTTACAGAATTGTGCTTTAGACCAACTAAGAAACTAATTATGAGCATAATTTAGACTAATTATGCTAGAAAAGCGCAAGAAAACTCATCCCACCTGTTTGAGAATGTGCTAATGCAAGGCCATGCAGCTGACAAATTACTGCCGCCACTACATAGTACATACCAGATAGGGAAAACCAGAAAAAGGAAATACAGGGAAAAAGCTTCAGTTGTTTCCTGATTAACTAATACATAAAAGAAATATTCCTTTATGTTTCTGTTTGATTGCTTAGAAAAGCCTCAGCTAATCATGATTATCATGTTTAGAAGCTTTCTTTTTCGGCCACTAATGGTCATTAATTATTGCTAATTGCGACTTCCAAAGTCAGAGTAATCATATTAAAAGTTTCCAGCTTAAAGCCTTAGACTAATTATCATGACTATTACTTTGTTTTTGTTGAAAAGCTGTGCTGATTTATGTCTCCCATAGCGCCTCAAGTAGAAACCAAAAATGTCGTACGAACTTGGAAAGTAAATTCTCTCTTTGAGTAGTCAAAATAGCCCTCTAGTTAGGGGTAAATCCGTAAAATATACAATCTCCATCCATTATATAGGCAATAGGGTATATTCTATTCACCTCATGTTCATTCATTGTCAAAAAAGATAATTTCAAATTCGTTTGCATAAGTTCGATTCATAAAGTTTAATGAGTTCATATAAGGATTTATAAAGTTTAATAAATTCATATAAGGACTAATAAGTTCATATAAGGTCTAATAAGGTTAGTTAGTTCAACAAAAACAAAAGTATGATACTCACACGGTTGGTGCAAAATCAGTTGGATGACTTTGCAAACAAGTCAATGCACACGCAATAATTAGATATTGAGCGCCACGGGAGTCTTAGTCCATGGGGGTTACCAGTTTTAATTAGTTAAAATCTTGCTAACATACTTTGTTATAGCTTAAGGTAATTAAACTACAACACCCAATGAATTCAGGCAATAGGTATTAAATAAGACAATCGACGCAATAATTAATCTATTAATTAAAGCTGAATATTCTCACTCATATCACAAACTTCTAGAAAGATTCTTTGTAACACTCATGAAGATAGACCAGGCTGGACAATTAAAGGGAAAACACGAAGATGGATATATACCTCCATGAGTTCCGGCTAAAACTGGAGATGAACAAACGTATCACTTAGTACATGCTCTAGATCTAGGCTAGGAACTAAACTATAACCCCAGAAGGGGGTTGGATAATCTAGGTTAAAGCTACGCTAGAAAGGAAGTAAATTGCACGTTGTTGTCTGTTGTGTTTGTTTGTCCTTCAATTGATCCTTCTTCTTGTATTTATACTCATCATTATGCATAACTTCCGTGCCCCTTTGGAGGAAATGATTCGAATTATCTATGATTCAAATCACAAATGTTATCTTCTGGCATTGAAATGATCATGTTCCACTACCCACATAATCTTGCATGCTCCATCATCAGATTTACAGTTACCCACGTCCTTGTCAACGTTTTAAAGTTATATGACTTCTGGCCTTCATAGATGTTCTTTCATGGAATTCTGATAGTTGACTTTCCTTGACTCTCTATCATGGACTTCTTAGCATGATTGGGCCTTCACATTAATGTAAAGATTAAACTCTTTGGGGATTGATACTATGCATCATAATAAATGCTAGCCATCACATAAAAATGGTAGTAACACACACAAAATAAGTTCAAATAAGTTCATTTAAAGTCTAATAAGTTAAAATAATTTCATCTAAATTTAAATAAGTCCAAATAAGCAAAAAAAATAAGTTGAATAGAATGCAACCCATAGTGTTCGTACTCCTTTTTGGGTGTCCAATGTTGTTTCTTTTTTTAATTTCATATTTTCCTAACTTTATCTATAAACATCGTGTCACCGTCATCTATTTGCTACGTGGAATTAGTTCCTACAAACATCGTGTCACCGTCATATATTTGCTACGCGGAATTAGTAATTCTCTTTGTTAGTCAGTCCAAGATTATATTAGTCCTACATTTAGTGTTTTTTCACCAATTACTCTCCATTCTCTCTCCTAATATCAAATTTTTTCCCACGACATTAATTGATCATTGCATGTATGTTCCACTTAGGCCCAATTCTTTTGTGCACAATATCATATTAGTTGGGTTCAACTGGTTTCCTTTCAAAGTTCAACTCGTTTCAATTTAGTTTACTTCAATGCAAAAGAAAGAAACCTTACCTTAATATCCATGAAAATTGAGAAATAAGCACCATATTAACTCCACTTCACCACTGGCACTCAGCATCTCAACCCATGTGTTGTGGATCTAGGGGTGTTCATGGGTGGTTAACCGTACCGAAATAAAATTTCGGGACGGTAACCGGAAGTATCGGTTCGCCATATTTGCGAACCGTAACCGTTCAAACCGGTAACCGCAAACGTTAACCGATTTTCGGTACGGTTTTCCGGTTAACCATTAACCGTTACTCAAGTTTTATCAAATCAGTTTACTTATTTTATATATTAGGTTTAAATTTTTTCTCAACCTAAATAATATACCATTAATACCAAAATTATCTATAAAAGACAATCATCGTTAAAAACATTCCACACCATAAAATATTACGATACAATGAAATACATATTTCAAAGTTCTAAGAAAAAACAAGCACAAAGACATTAAACTATTACATGTTGAGCACACTGCCAGTCTGCCACACACTTCACAGTGAGAAGTGAGAAGTTAAAAAAAAAAAAAAACAGCATTACATGAAAAACAGTAGCAGCGTTACAAATAAAAACAGCATCATTACTTCACTTTGCGCACAACATGTTTTTAATTCTCTTAGCCTTAGGCAAGTTACCAGTGACAAGAACTCGAAGTGAATTCACATACTACATGTCTACACTTTATAATTAATGTCTTTAATAAAAAAAAAATTAATTAATATAATTATTATAAAAAAATTAAATAATAATAATAGTAAATAAATTTATCCGGTTTTTCGGTTAACCGTTTTATAAAAAATCATAACCGCAACTGTACCGTTTAACCGTTATTTTTACCGGTTCGGTAACCGAACCGTTCAATCCCAAATTTCCCGGTTCGGTAACCGCCCATTTTAATCGGTTTTCCGGGTTTTCGGTACGGGATTTCGGTTTCGATTTTTTGTGAACACCCCTAGTGGATCCGTCTATTATACTCCCTCTTTTTCTCTACCAACTTTCTTTAAGTATTAAAACTATCTTATAATGATATAGATAGACGTGCGGGCTTGCATGCTTAGCTGGGCTTCGTTACTAATGGGTCAAGGCTGGTCCATGGTCTTGGTGCAGGCGAAAATGGTCCAATTTTGATGTGTCACTGAGCCCACGATCATAAATGATGTCCCATCAAACTTTGTTGTGCTCACAAATTTCTCCCCAATTCTAGTCCTCTGCCCAATACTGTGGTCTGTGGGTCCATAGTCCATACCCCTCTGTATTCAATCCGAATTGTTGTTTTCAACTAGTGGAATTTGATGAATAATGTAGATTTTACATAGGAAACTTTGAAAAAAAAAAAAAGAAAAAAACTTTTAAAAGTTTAATCTTGCGAAAAAAAAACCTTATAAAGCATTCTTTGCAAAAACAAACCACAAACTTAATTTTTCTTGCAAGGAGAAACCTATTCTCATGACCTTAAAACCAAAAATTGAAGACACTAGAATCCAAGAACTCAAACATAATTAAATGAACACTCCCATCGATGAACAATAAAACCCTAGCCCTCTTCCGATTTTTGTACTGAAAGCTCATGAATTGAAGCCACCTAATCCAAATTGAGGACGAATTAGGAAGCGAAGTGATGAAAAACGACTCGATTACTCTTCTCCTAGACTCATAGCCCTGGCATTGAGTGGTTTTAATGTTAACCACTCTACTAATTTTCGCATGTCTAGAATGAATTTCACAGAAGAAAGACGAAAAGGTTTCTACTTTTGTAGATAACTAGGGGATTAGAACGATAATCAGTAACGAGTAGTTACAACAATTACAAATTTCTGGTTGCAAGAGCTTGAAATCGGGAATTCTTTCGAGTTCTTAGGCTTAGGTTTTCTGAGGGGAACTGAATTGGGGGCAAAAGGGCTAGAGTTTCTCTCTCCTATCTTTCATCTTGTCTGCGTAAATACTTTTTTATGTACATAAATTCATAAATATCCAAATATACATGAGTATATGTGACTTTACATATACAATAAAATTCTTTTTGGAGTGGATTGGACTTATTGGAGTCAAAATGGGTAAGTCCAAATTCAGTGTGAAAATATTTGGACTCAAAAATTTGAATCAGAGTCCAGTCCAAATATTTTTCAACACAATCCATTCCGACAAGTTTGGACTGGATTGGATTGGACTCTAGAATTTTTGCATGCCACTTACACCCCTAATAATATGTACTTTGCTCTCATCATCTCCAATTATTCACGATTTTTGTGGTATATGTTACTCATTTGACCACTTCTTTCTCACAATTATTTATATATAAAAAAGGCCACTTTTAGAAGAAAAAAATTGTCTCTCAATATCACCAAGTATAGTTGGTTGGTGCTAAATAATACGTACTCAACTTTTTACTTTCATCATCAACAACTATTGACGATTTTGTGGTACACACCATGACTCAATCTAAAGTGTTATTCGGTCACGGGAATAGCAATTACCACAAAATAGTTAATAGTTGGTAATGTAAGTTAAGAGCAAATAACTTAGTTTGTATTATTTGTTCTATAGAGTTGGTGTACTATCTCTTATAGGATATATTATTCTGAATATATAAATTAATCAAAGGCGACCAAATAAAAATATGAACTCGGCCTTTTGTTTTCGGTATCACCAACTATTAACTATTTTTATATTTATTGATATTGATCTTGTCGTTGGGGTATTATTTAGCACAAAATATTCGATTGTTGGTGACGCTGAGATCAAAAAGTAAGTAGGTATTAGTTGACACAAACTGAATATATAGTTGAGGTCTGTTCTTATCAACTTATGTTTGTTAACTTGAAATTATCCTAATTTATTCGAATTTATTAAACTTTTACTAATTTGATTTTATTAGACCTTATTTTGTAAGTTTGAACCTTATTTTTGCTCAAATGAACTTATCTTACCTATTATACTTTACTATATCTTATAAGACCTTATCTCAATCTATCTAAACTTATCTTTTCTTATAGAGACTAAAAATATGGTGAATAAAACTTACCTTGATATTATAATTGAGAGCTAATCTTCCACTGTCAGGCTATAACTAATAGATTTAGCTTTGAAATCAAGGAAAGAAGAGGTCAAAGTTTTGATTATATAGATTGACAACAAATGTATCTAGAAATTGCATAGCATTTATGTATTTGGTCATCTAGATGTTGAAAATTAGATCCTTTAAAGTCTAAAGTACGACTTTGTCAAAAGAAAAAAATAAAATGAAAACGAAATCGTTGGTCCAAAGATATACCTTCTTTTACAATTCAATGGCATATTTTGATGCTTCAAATCGCAATAAGACGGAAAATTTCGACCTTTGTTTTACCGGGATGATTTGTGGTTGCCCCTCTCAACTTGCTCGTTGTTTCTTTCTTCCTTGCAGAGGTTCAGAATTGAATATTACTGCGTTCAGTTGGTCTTGTAGGAAATCGCTTACTTTTAGTTTAAAACTAGTATTTGGACCCGGGCGTTACCCCGGGTTGGTATTGTATTTTCGACTTGATATACATTTTTTCCCACTCCCACTAAAATATACTAAAGAAAACTCAATATTTAAAAGGTACAAATATAATAATGTGGACGCTTAAAGCATGATTAAAAGTTGGTTGAAATGGTAATTGTGTCATGTATAATAGCAAGAGGTCATGAGTTAAAGTCTTGTTGCAAGCTAATTTTACTTTTGTTAATTAACATGACTTATGTACACATTGGACAATTCTAGTGAGGCTTGTATGCACGCGATGCGTGCGTTAATTTCAAAACTTGTTATTTTATTAGAGTTTTTTTTTTGCCAAATGCAGCTCTAAGATCTTCAAGGTGACCAATTTGTTAATTGCAACCTTTTGATTGCAATCTCTTCAAATTACAACCTCAAATAAACCAAACACTTTTAAGTTGCAGCCTAAACCCAACTTATCTTCACGCCTTTTGGACTGCAACTTAAAAGTGTTTGCTTTATTTGAGGTTACAATTGAAGATATTGAAATAAAAGAGTTGCAATTAACAAAGTGACCACTTTAAACAGATGCATTTGGCAAAATTATTATATATAATTCATTCGTACTATAATTGTGATTACACTTACAAGGTCAAAGATTAATATTTAGATGAATTCAGATATATTAATTTGCCAACATAAAAAAAACTAATAAAGGTTGTGAGTGATTTTTAATATTATTTTTTGTGACTGAATTAAATAGTATCAAATGTAGTGAGTGTTTCAGACTTTTCAAGTGGACGTCATATATACCATATTCTTTTATAATAAAAAGGTCAAGATATTTTGTCCATTTAATATTCTGATTGAAATATTTGACATTACCATTTTTAACTTGTTTTGAATGGCAAGTTCAAATGAGAATTGATTCTTAAATTCTTTTCTTTTGTAATTTTTTATTCCATTAGATCATTAAGGGTAATTTAGTACTTCCAAATGAGGACACCATCTTCCTCCCCTCTTGGCTTATATAATAGAGATAGATTAGACATGATCCAAGTCCAATATTAAAAAAGAACATGCCACTTTTTTTACATAGAGGGACCAATTTAATCTATTTCGTGATCTGTTTAATCTATTCTGTAACACCCCGTCCTTCAATTATGGGTTGTTACATATTCAGTTATGGCATTTTCTAACTCACTCAGTGACTAGTTTAATTCATTTAGTGATTAGTTTAATCCTTTCGGTAAGACTACCGAGTTATTTTTGAAATTTTTCTGTTATCATTCGAGAATCAAGAAAACACGAAAGGAGAAGAGAAGGGATGAATAGGATAATGTTGGGCTAGAGTAAAATAGAATGGGTTGTAGCCATTCTGTTTAGCCCATTGTATTTGTATGAAGAGATAGCATGATACTCATGTGATGTGGAGCTTTCTTATAAATCGCTCTCTTTCTTGATCAATTTTGTATTCTTACTTCAATTCTATCTACAAAAATAACCTACGTTCCCCTACTATAATGTCAATATAGCTATACTTAATTTGCAAGTTGTAGTTAGAATAATACACATGCAAAAGTATAGCCATTGTGCACTGGATTTAATGTGGGAGCAAGACAGTAGGTAAAGCCATGGATAATGCTCAAAGTTTAATTTACTGAGGAGGTTTTCTACTCGTGCAATGGCAGTACTATCCAATGAAAGATCCTTTGTAGTTTGTACTACAACACCACTATAGCTTTCGCATGGTGATAAATTTGAGTGAATAACGGCACTTACCACGCACTATATAGTGATGTACGGCGTAATAATTTGACCTATTGTTGGGGTTAGACAGTGACTAATTTAGCTTGATTATTGTTCAACTTCAACATACACTGAGCCATGTGAGGTCTATAGTACGCTCCGAGCTGATTGAGTGAGGTCCCCTTGGCTATTATAGGGCTTTATTTGTCCTCATTCTATAACCCTTTGTATTTGAGCTAATATAAAGCTCCTCAAAGCCTAGTACTATTGCTCGTCAATTCACTTTTATCTTGTACTTCATCTCTTGATTTAGGTTTTATCATTTATCAATCACTCAATGTGAAAAGATTGACAAAATACAAAAAGTAAAGTTATATAAAATTTTCAACATTAGCCATCATCATTTCTTACTTTGTCTTTTTAGTTGTATACTTGTATATTACAATTTGACACTTATATATAATCCATTTGACTCTTTATGGTAATTTTGTTATTGTATTTTATAGGTTCTTATGTACTCCCTCCGCTTTTTTTTATTTGCTACATTTGTGTTTACACAAGAATTTAGGAGATGTTATTTTCATTCTTTTTTAGTGTACTTTTTGCCCTTTTAGCATTAAATAAGGTGGGAAAAGGGGAAAAAGTTGTACTTTTTGGTGGAAAAAAGGAAGAAAAAATATAATACTATTACTTTTTGGTGGGTCAAGCCTCCTAATAAGGAAATATAGCAAATAAAAAAAAAAACAATCCTTTTTGAAAAATGTAGCAAATAAAAAAAAGCAGAGGGAGTATTTAGTCTCCTAATCCCTTGCTAAAAAAATAAATGCTATCGGGCCCCACCTTTGCGTAATCTATAGGGATTACTTCCTCCGTCCCAAAATATAGTTCCTATTTTCATTTTGGGTGTCGTAAAATATAGTTCTTATTTCTATATTTAGTTTCACATTTTTTCGTAATTTGCCTAAAAAAAACATGTTCTTTTCATTTATTCGTTTGTTGAAATTAGTTTTTTTTGCTTTGTTAATTCAACTCAAGTGTTACAATTAATGCTCTTTCACCAATTGTTCTCCATTCTCTCTCCTAAAGTCATCTTTTTTTATACACCATTTATTTGAATAAGAAAAACTATTTACTATACTTCTTAGATTCTACTAACCTTAATTGTCGTGAAAAAATAGAATCAGAAATAATATTTTAATTTGGAATGGAGGGAGTACAACCTAAGTAAGTTATCCTTACCTAAATAAATATTTACATATATTTATACTCTAATAAGTAATAACAGGGATATTGATAGACAATAAATAAAGTTGTACTTATTTATTTGGGCTCATTAACTCTTATTTATTTGTTATCTATTAACCATTTAACCCTAATATAAATTTGGGCTCATTAACTTTATTTGTTGTTTTAATTAGAAGAGCTTTATATTTATTTTACCAAAAATTAAAAGGATGTACATGCAACGTTTTATTTATAGGAAAATGGTTCTCTATATATCTTTCACTTCATCACATAGGCCTGTCTTTTTATCGTCTCTCTATCTCTTCCCTAATTACATGAGTTCCTTAAAAAGTGTGCATCTGTTTTATGTAATTAACTTTGTCTCTATATAAATTAGAAAAAAATATATTGGTTCTTTATAATTTCTACTTGTACTACGTAATCAAATTTTTCAATATATAAAGTTGTACATTAACAAACATGAAAATTAAAACATTATAATAATGAACATGTTATTTAAGATGTCTAAATTTTTATTTTTTTTATGTAAAGTTAACTTTTTTTTGGCAATTCTAAGTTTTAAATGAAAAGAGTAAAACTAACTTTAGATTCTAGAATCTTGAGACTTTTTTTTTTTTGACTTGGAGAAGAATTGGTGGGTTGGGGGAGAGGTTAACATTACTTTAAACTACAAGTAATTAACTACTACAAATATTAAAAAAGTGTTTCTTAGAAAATTACTTCTTAATAAAATATTACTATCCTCCCTATATGGTCCCCGAATTTATCTTAGGGTTTCATAGTTTTATAACTTATCTAAGACTCATATGAACGTGAATAGCATACATATGGTAATTCCCTTAACCGGTCATATGGAAACAAAAAGAGAGAGAATTTAACAATATCTCTTACCTTATCCACCTAATTCCTAGGTTGTCTATAAACTGTCTCATTCCCATGTTGTGAAAGATGTTGAACATGAAGGCTATGTTCAGTTCACCTTATTTTTGCTTATTTCAGATCTAATCAGATCAGATCAGATCAGATCAGATCAGATCAGAAAAAATAAGTTCAGATCAGATCAGATCAGAAAAAATAAGTTCAGATCAGATCAGATCAGATCAGATCAGATCAGATCAGACCAGATCAGATCAGATCAGTTCAGATCATATCATGCTTATATTTAAAAACTTATTATTATTAAATATCTTTCACTACATATTAATAAAAATTATAATAATTGAATATTAATAAAGTACTCATTGAGACGAATCAAACAAGACCCCACATGACTATATTTTTTCTTATATATTAAAAAGAATCTAAAAGATTATCTCTAATTGTGAATAGTGTCAAGATTCTAAGTGACAAAGATAAAAAAATACAAAGGGGTATTATTATTTACTAGTACATTTGTTTAAAAGAATTATTATTGTTGTTGTTGTACTTATTAATTATTAATATTGGTAATTATTATTAATCTTGTTGTTACCATTATAAATGTCATTGCTATTATTATATTAAGTTATTTTGTTGTTATTAAATAATAGAAAATTAAAAGCCACATGTTAAGAACATAAGATTGACGCAAAAATAAGAAATATATAAAATATGATATCTCAAATTCATGACAACGAAACTACTAATTTCGGATTACATTTCAAAATAAGCTAAGTGTGACATACAAATTATAAATTTAGATTCGGTATACCTCTTCTACCGAATTCCAAATCTCTCTAGCTATTTGAAGTTGCACGATATTTATTTATTTTTTGCTCAAGTCATAGTTGTTTGTATATCTTGTTCTATTTTATATGGAAAAAAAAGAGTTCAGTTTGCCGACTTCTCAAGTGTGAAACTTTTTTTTAAGGGAAAGTGTGAAACATTGTATAAGTGCTTTTATAAAATAATGACTTGAGTTATATAATTATTTTTAGTAATAATAATAATTATGATTATAATTATTATTGTTGTTCTTATAATAATGATAATAATAATAATTATTATTAATAATAAAAGTGTATAAAAGTTGTAATAGAAATAAAATGATAATAATAGTAACACTATAAAGAAGATCTTATAATGTATTGCATAATAATGATTTACAAAGTAATAATATAATAGTAATAATATATTTTATAAAAGATAAGATCTTGTTGAAAAAATAAGTTCAATCAGATCAGATCAGATCAGATCAGATCAGATCAGATCAGATCAGATCAGATCAAATCAGATCAGATCAGATCAAAAATAAGTTCAGATCAGATCAGATCAGAAAAAATAAGTTCAGATCAGATCAGATCAGATCAGATAAGTTCAGATCAGAAAATTTCAGGTGAACTGAACATAGCCGAAGGTTGAGAAGACAATGACAAATGATTGGCGGTTCATACAACTATACAAGAGCAACATTTTATTTGTAGTTTTTCGCAACCAACCAATTAAATCCATACTCTTTTGTGGTTTCTTTCTGGCTGCATTGTTGGATTCTTGGATCTTATATGGGCTATGTGCACTTGGTATAAGTGTACGACTACTACTCCACTAGGTTTCCTTAACTTAAACCCCCACCCCCTACCTCCATTGATATCTCATTTAATTTTTGTCAGTACAATTTCCTCTTCTTTTTGATGCCAATAATATAGGTGTGATCACTTGAGCACAAGGTATTGTTGGATTAAACATCGACCTCACATAGTCCGTTCAATAAATTAAACAGACAAATTATAGTTCGTCCAATAAACAGACAAATTGTTAGCAAACATCCTTAATGATGACAATGTTCATAAGTACCTTTCAACTAAAAATAAAAGTGACTTCTATAATTTTGAAATATGAAAAAAAATATCACAATTCCAGAAGTAAATCATCATTGGATTTTATAACTTATGCATCACTCAAAAGAAAGGATGAAGGAAAATTAAAAGAATTATATAAACTAATTATAATTAAGTTATAATAAATATTTAACTACGAGGGTGTGAACACTTTCATTTTGAATATAAACAATTAGTAATTTTTTTACAACAAAAATGCTTATATTAATCCATTATTCTGAGCGGCGAAACAAATTTGGACATGTAGAACCCGACCATCCAATTCTTGAGATATTTTTGAAACTAATTGAAATTTGGTTCTTTTCTAACATTTGCTACTAATAGTACATAATACCATAAGTATAGAAATGTAATTTGCATTATATATCCACCACTATGCAGGGACGGGGCTTAGCCTGCGATGCGCGCGCGACAGCACAAGGCCCCCCTAAAATAGGGCCCCAAAATTATTCCATATGTATTATTTTTTATCATATGATAACATAAAAAGTGGGTTGGTTCGGTGGTAATTAGTAACTATTAAATGAAAGGCCCCCAATATTGGTAAGGTTAAGGATTCAAATCGATTAGCAAATAGTAATGTGGTTTTTGATCTTTTAAAAGGGTAATTTTCACAACTTTCCACATCCCACTTCACGAAACGAGCCTCGCATCAAGTCCATTTCCATACAAATTTCTCTGAAATCCATTAATTAGTTAGTTAACTAGTTATTAGGTACGAATTATGCCCTGGGTAAGAAAATTTTCATTTATTAATATTGTACTTTAAAATGATAAAACTAAATACAACTTCATCTAGTGGTTAAAACTTTAGTACATGAACTCGAGGTCACGGGATCAAAATCGATACTATGCAATTATTGTACTCCCTCCTGATAAAGGAAAAACTAGGTCGTTACTAGCCTCCTAAAATCAAACAAAACCTAACTAAATCACTAAACTAGGCAAAGTGATAAGTAAGGGTCGAAATCCACAGGGACTAAGGAACACCAAAATGTATATAAAACAATAAGCTAGGCCGGAATCAAGTCGAAAATTGTCAATAACCAACTAAGAACTACGAAAAAGCTAAATATCAAAGATAACTAAAGTTAGGAGATGGGATTAAACACCAACTAATCATGAAATAGGCATAAGAATATCAAACATAGAGATAATACATGAACACTACTTGAATTAGCTATTGACCCAACACACAACTCCCATCCTACTCTCATAGGCGGAGAAATCCTCAAAGACATAAATAAGGACTCTCATCCATTACTAACATATCCCGAGGTTCAAGGTAACCCAAGTCAATAATAGAAATCAATAGGTCACACTCTCATGCCAACCTAAATCAATCAACTCCATCTAATACGACATTCAAGTGATCAAAGAGAATGCAACATAGATTAGAAGAGCTAAACAAGCAATAATTTAATCACGCAAATCTCTAAATCCAAACTCAAATGCCCAATTCAATAATGGTTGGGCTTTCACCCAAACCCTAACCAACAAACTACTCCATAAATACAAAGATGAGGACTTTAGAGAAATAAAACTTTAATAACATGATAATAATCATTAATCTAACATTAAACTAAATAAAATAAATAATTAAACTAATCATGAACAACTAATCTAAGAAAAACAATTAAAATAAAATAATAAAAGAGGAGATAGAGTAAGAAATGCTCATTGATGAATGGTTGAAAGTTCCAATACAAGTGTCACCCTTGAATCTACAATCTTCAACCTCTCTTTGAGTTTTCTCCCTTTTCTCTCTCTAGGTTTTGAGATTTCTCTCACTTAAAATCCTAATCTAAGACTAATGGAGGCTAATCCCCCTTCAAAAATTCGGTCCCCTTCATAAATAGGGATGATTCCTATTTATAGGTCCAATTATTACATCATTAAAGAGTCGCGAAAAAAACAGAGCTGCCCGAAAAATTTGAAAGGAGCGGGCGCTCCTTTATAAATAGGAGCGGGCGCTCCTATGGTAACTGGGCAAAACAGAAAGTTGGAGCGACCAGAGAGCGGCCTGGGAGCGGGAGCTCCAAAAAACAAGGAGCGGGCGCTCCTTGAAAAAGGGAGCGGGCGCTCCTAAGAAAACTGCACAAACAGCTCAACTTCAAATGACCATAACTTTCTCGTTTTTAATGTGAATCAAGCATGTGACCTATCGTTGGAAAGATAACGAGCCAAATTTTACTCTCCAATTTGAATCACTAAAAAATAATTTGTAGTATGGAAGATATGGTCGTTCAAAGTGGACCATCTTGTGAATCTTGCTTCTTCAACTTTCATTTGCCTCCTTCGCTTTATCATTCATGGTTTACTCCACATTTGTGCATTCCTTTGGCTTTTATAGATGAAATTAAAAGTATATTTCAATTGGACCTATAAAGAACCAAGAAAATAATGTAAAAAGTAACTTGAAAAGTAAAACAAAGACATATCTAAAAAGAACTAGTAAAACAAAAGAAGTGCATTTTAAGCAAAACAAACAAATAAAAGAGGGTAAAATAGAAAAGGAAGGTTAAAAATAGGGATAAATAAGGGGTTTAGAGTGATATATATATCACTCATCACCTCCGTTTCCTAAAGATCTTCCCACTTACTGTTCCTACAGATACCAAGGAAAATCAAGTTGTGTGGGGCATGGTGTGAGTAAAGTAGGAGAGAGAAAGGGGTTAAGATAAATAAACAAATAAAAATGGGTTAAAGTAGGAGAGAGAAAGGAAGTAAAATTGAATTAATAATGTAATGTGGACCATATGATAGTGATATGAGAGGGTAAATAGGGAAATTTGTTTTGCCAAATAAGGAATAAAGCAAAAGAGGGAAGATCTTTTGGAAACACCCTTAAACGGAAAGAGGGAAGATCTTTAGGAAACGGAGGGAGTACATGGATAACATGAATCCCGGCTACGCCCCAGGTAAGAAAAAAATTCATTTATTAATATTATACTTTGAGATAATAACACTAAATATCACTTAATCTAGTGGTTAAGACTTTAGTATATAAACTTCAAAGCCACAGGATTGAACCCTATACTATGCAATTTCTAATTCTTTTTAATTTGTTGTACTTCCTCCCTTTTTTTTACATGTTACATTTATCTTAAATGGAATAGTGCAAAATACATGTTACACTTTTTTTCCTTTTCTAAATTAGTAAGCTTTAACCTATTAAATTACCAACTTACCCTTACTTATAACAATTAACCAAAATTAAACCTATTTAATTTTAACCAAATTCAACCTAAATTAACAATTAACCACCGTCCCTCTTTCACCCACCCTAGCAATCCAACCCCCTCCACAGCATTGCAACATCCCCCTCCCCACCACCGTACCCCACCCGCCAAAAACCCCACCCCATCCGCCAAAAACCCCACTATACCCGCCGAAAACCCCACCCAGCCACCGAAAATCCCACCCCGCTGAAAACCGCACCCACCCCTCGAAAACCTTACCACACGCTCCGAAAACCCCACCCCAGCCTCGAAAACACCACCCCACTCGTCGAAAACCCCGCCCACCCCTCAACACCCCACCCCACCCGCTGAAAACCTTTTCGTGCGACTGCAGGGGAAGGATAAGGGGAGGGGGTTGCA
This sequence comes from Beta vulgaris subsp. vulgaris, assembly GCF_026745355.1. NCBI lineage: Eukaryota > Viridiplantae > Streptophyta > Magnoliopsida > Caryophyllales > Amaranthaceae > Beta > Beta vulgaris. Next base: position 4,853,962 of record NC_079206.1, on the reverse strand, counting down.
CGTTTAGCAGGGGAAGGGGAAGGGGAAGGGGAGGGTGTCGTTGGTCGATTTGGTGGTGTTTATGATCGATTTGGTGGTGTCGGTGGTCGATTTGGTCTTGTGGTGCTCGCAGCGGTGGCAAACTGGTGTGGCCCACTGGGGTGGTGGCTCACTAGTGTTCCCCACTCAATTTAATCCCCACCCTTACTATATCTTAATCCCTCCTTAAAATTTTGCCTAGGTAATCGAACTTTTCAAAAGTGTAACATGTAAAAAAAAATGAAGAAAATATGTGAATTACATAAAGTGCCCTTAAAAAGAGCATCACGTGGCACGGAGTTAATAAAATCATCTTGTTCCAAAAAAAGGATTAAGGACTTGTTTTCAAAAATACCGCACAGGGTCTTGAATATGCTACCCCGACCGGCCGACCCTGCCACTATGTAGCTAGGACAATTTTCATGAAGTCTTTTTTTTAAGTCTTCAGTATACAAAGTCCTTACCGTTAGTTACTGTTGATTCTCAACTGCAGCCAGCAGCCTTATGAGTCATGGATCATGAGTTCTTCAGCCACCACCTGTCCACCTTTCTTCTGTTATCCAAATGTCATTGCCAATAAAAATTAAAAACAGGTTGAAAAATATAAAGACCTCGTGTATTTTTAGTCGTAGGATTAATCAAGTACGTACTTGAGCTTCTCTCTTCTTTTTTTTTAATAGTGTTATATACTATACAAGTACGTGAGCTTCTTTGTGCCTTGTTGATTATTATCAACATATCAATCACCCTCTTAATTCTGTGATGATAAATCCTTAATAGAATATTTCGTTAAATGTTAAATCCCCAAACTAAATTGAACCTAATCGTCTTGTGATAATATCAGTGCTATTTATTTGTCCAGAAATCATGTTCATCATCAACACACCAAATATGTTAAGTTGGCGATATTCACTTTGTTTGGGAAAAGGTTGCTTTAAGGACAAGTTCGTGTTTTACATGTGTCTACTAGGTATCAATTTGTAGATATTTTCACAAAGGACTTCCTAGAAAGTACTTTGGATATTAAATTTTGTCTTAGTGTACGTCCTCCTCGCGCTATGACTGCGGGGTTTGATAGAGAATGCGATTAGGATAATATTTTCTCATTGTTCTAGGATAAACTTTGTATAGTTTCCTAATTATATTAGGGCTCGAAAGATTATGAACCTATATATTTTGATAGATAAAATCACTCCATACTTATGGAGTTTCACACAATCTAACACATGATTCCAAAGATATGGATAATTAGTTTAAATGCAAATTGCTAATATATATAGAACAATTTATAATTTTCATTATATATGTTTCCGACTAAATAGCTTGAGAAAAATTTAAGGTATTATCCTAAAGATTATTGCATGCATAATATAAAAGTTCTAGTTATTGTGTGGTATCAAAATAATGTTAAAAACCTTTAAACTCCCAAAAAATTAACTAAAATATAATCTAAGACATGATGACTACTATAACACTTGTTAGTAGTGCCGTCCATTGTACGGTTATCGTTACAATTACAATAAAAACTTATGCAACATGCACAAGCAAAGCTGTGCAATCACGTCATATTTAATGTCTCATTTCTCATGCATTTCATGTCTCAACTTTCTCTTATACAAATAAACTATGTATATTCTTGAATTCTATCCATAAATCAAATATCAAGAATCATAGATTCATCCTCTCTTAGGTTTTCGATCCAATAAGTTGACCCAGTATTCAACTGGAAGAGTAATTGTTCTCAGCAACCTACGTATCAGCATGAAACATGTCATGGTACCAACGATATCCCAACTCCCATGCAATAATAACAAGAAAAAAAGGTCACAAGAATGCTAAATGATTTCACCACACGTGGTTCTAGCTCGAATTAGCCTGAGATGGAAAACTTTAGAAATTTCGTCGTTTGTGAGTTGTGACATGTGAATTTCCATACAATTGAAGTCAAACAGATCAGATAACGACCTCCTTGTAGGCACACTATTGAAGTCCCCAAGTGCTATTAGTCCTATTACCTTACTTGGCTTTGAGCGACCAAGTTGTTGAGTTACCTCTCGTTGATGGTGGTAAAAAAAAAAAAAAAAGTTTAAGGATTCGTTCGTTATCGTTTTCAGTTTTTAATTTTCAGTTTTTTTTAAAATCAAAAACTACAATATGAAAATCAGAAAATATAGTTTTTAGTTGTCAGTTTTCAAAATTAGCATGATTATTATCATTATGACCAAGTTTAAGTTTATAATATTACTTATATCATATGATTCTAAAATCATAAAAACCAAAAACTGAAAAACTGACAGTGATACCGAACGGGCCCTAAACTATTTGAGCCTTTCTTTGCACTATATTGAACACTGTCAATGCTAAAAACACATACTTTCTCCGATCCGATCCTGAATAATTGAGTAAATGACACTATTCATTAACTAATTTTGACTTTATTTCTTCGCTATTATATAAAGAATAACATATTCAAGTGAAATCTTATTAAATTCGTCTCAATGTATGTATACTTTTAAAATATCAACTTTTTATAATTTTCACTTGTGCACAATTAAAGATATTATTGGTCAAACAAGTGCATTGAATTACATGAAAAAAAAATAAAGTACAACACTTATTTAGAGACGGATAAAGTATAAGTTAATGATAACCACGTTTTTACAAATACAAGATAAGATGACATATTTTGTCATGCATATGGCCAATGCGGGGGACTAGGAAGCAGAACCATAGTTGCGGGTACAGAGAGCCCCTCCGCACAGGGCCCAGTCCAAAAATTTTTGGTTTTATTTGAAAGGGCCCAATTTGAAAAATATCATGCTTTGTATAAACAACAAACACTTCACATCTTCATCTCCGAACTCCATAATTCACGTTATCCCTATCATCTTCCTCAATCTCTTTCAACAAAAATTCAACCTTCCATATCTTTAACTTTAGTATTGTCATCAAGACTTTTTCATAATTATCAATAATAAATCAATCCATCAATTAGTATTGATTCACTCTACAATTTATGAAAAATTGTGGTCCTTTCTCTCATTAAGGGAAAAGAACGGATCCAATTTCCATTATAAAACAGGACCCTATAAATATCCAAGACAGCCCTGCTAGGAAGTCATTCCGAACAAAAAAAAAAGTCAATCCTAGACCAGCCCATGTCACAAGTAGAATGAGATAGGTCGGGTAAATGCGGGTTTTCAATAGGTTATGCAGGGTCGAGATGGGAAATTATGGTGTAGGCAGGTTGACCAAGCTCAAGTTAAAAATTTTGTTTCCTTAATTTTAAAAAATAGTAGAAATAAGTTGAATCGAGCAGGCCAAATAATTAAGTTGAGATAAATGATGTTTGTTGATTGCAGTTTCGATAGCTCGAGACTGAATTATTTGACTCATGGCCAAAGTCGTCCTGAAACAGGATTAAATCGGGCCGCTGACAGGCGAGGTTGACCCGAATTGACAACAAGGGTCAACATATCTCATTGTCTATCATCCAACAACATAATATGATTAAGCTACCACTCAGTTCAAACAAGTAGTACTAAATATTATCACCAATTTCATTATGCTCTTAATTAATTCCTCCGTCATATATTAATCAATACAATATAATCATATATACTATTCACATAATAATCTTTGATTATATTTTTCTACTAATATATAAAGATCACATCAACATATAAGATGATGATAAATATGTATTAATGTATATTTTTAACTTTTTGTAAATTTATCATATATATAAGACGTTAGTCAAACTATATAGATTATTACATGACAAAGAGAGTAGTAAATATAAGTGCATTGCTATGAACTTCCATTATTTGTAGGATATTTGATTATCAACATTTTTGAAAAATGAAATAATTAAGGTTTGAAAATTGTCCGAGTTCTAGAGGCCGTGTGATAATAGGAGAATGTGAGTTTTGCTTACGTGATGTGATCATGTGATGCACTATAGACGTTATTATTTTTTACTATTATCCGTGTAAACACTAAAGATACTATTAGATAAAAGTAACAGACAAACGAATGGAAAAGTACATACAAGATTTTCTCATTTAAAGCCACATGACTTCTTAGTTCTTCCCATTAACAAGACCATTCTTTGTTATTGCGATCCCAACTTAAAGCCTCATAGCATAGCCATGTCTTCCTACACATCTAAAACTCAAGAAAACAAATCCATCAAAACATTCCATGAACCTTTGCTATCAACAACTTACAAACAAATAATGCAACTTGAAGATCATGAAATAATCCCACAAAAAACAACCCACCTCATACTTGCTATAAATGAAGCAAAATCAATCACAAAATTAGCACTTCCCTTAGTATTAACCGGTCTTCTTCTTTACTCTCGCTCGATGATCTCCATGCTCTTCCTAGGTCGAATAGGCGATCTCGCCTTAGCCGGTGGATCTCTAGCCATTGGCTTTGCCAACATAACCGGCTACTCAATTCTATCCGGCCTAGCAATGGGGATGGAGCCTATTTGTGGCCAAGCCTTTGGAGCTAAAAGATACAAACTCCTAGGCTTGGTCATGCAAAAAACAATCATTTTACTCCTTTTAGCATCAATACCTATTTCAATCCTTTGGTTTAACATGAAGAAAATCTTGCTATTTTGCAACCAAGATGTAAACATTGCTAATGAGGCTCATTCCTACATCCTTTTCTCCCTACCTGACCTTATCACTCAATCACTTCTCCACCCTATAAGAATCTACCTAAGATCTCAATCCATTACACTCCCATTAACCTTATGTGCCGCGATAGCCATCTTCCTCCACATCCCCATAAACTACTTCCTCGTCGTACACCTTAACCTTGGTGTCAAAGGGGTTGCCATAAGTGGGGTTTTAACCAACTTCAACCTAGTTGCATCACTCATTATTTACATTATTCTCTCAGGCATTTACACAAACACTTGGTGTGCAATCTCCAAAGAATGCATAAAAGGATGGAAAACCTTGATCAATTTAGCAATCCCAAGTTGTATTTCAGTTTGTTTAGAATGGTGGTGGTATGAAATCATGATTTTATTATGTGGGTTGTTATCAAATCCTCAAGCTACAGTTGCATCAATGGGAATTTTGATTCAAACTACTGCATTAATCTATATTTTCCCATCATCTTTAAGTTTGAGTGTTTCAACAAGAGTGGGAAATCAAATGGGTGCAAATCAACCAAAAATTGCAAAACTTTCCACAATTGTTGGTCTCTTATTTAGTATAATTCTTGGATTTTGTGCTCTTTTTTTCACCATGATGGTCAGAAATATATGGGCTGGTTTTTTTACCAAAGATGTGGAGATTATAGCATTAACTTCAACAGTTTTGCCTATAATTGGGCTTTGTGAGATTGGAAATTGTCCACAAACTACAGGATGTGGGGTTTTGAGGGGGCTTGCCAGGCCCAAATCAGGTGCAACTGTTAATCTAGGAAGCTTTTATTTGGTGGGTATGCCAGTGGCTTTATGGTTGGGCTTTAAGTTGGGCTTTGGGTTCAAAGGTTTGTGGCTTGGGTTGCTGGCGGCCCAAGGTTCTTGTGTGGTTGCCATGTTGATTGTGTTGGTTCGGACCAATTGGAAGATTCAAGCCCAACGGGCTCAGGAGTTAACCCTAGATGTTGGTTGTTTTGAGGGAGAGAATTGTGAGGTTCTTCTAAAGTAATGCATTCGATGGCATGACGTAAGAACATAATCAACCAATAATATGTTGCATGGGAAAAGTTTCCATCAAATTTCTTTTTTTTTTTTATGAAAACAATTTCTAAACTTATAGAAATATTTTAGATAGGAGTAGAATAAAATTTTCCTAAAAAGAAAAAAGAAAAAAGAAAAGAAGAGTAGAATATGAAGAATTAGAACTGTAGCACTTAGCATACTATCAAGGCTAGATTGCATGTAGATTTAGGATAAGAATTTATATTGAAGTAACGAATTTCAACCCCTATTGTATTTGGCTATTTGTGTTATATGGAAAGGGAACAATCTAGAAATGGAATTTTAAGAATTTTGTTTATTTCATGGATCTTAAGAATTTGTTGATCTCACGACTTTGAATTCTATTGTATCGGAACTTACGGCTGTTATGGATTGTGACATATTGTGTTGTGAGTACTGGCATATATTTTAATTGATGAATTCATTTTGTCTATGATATAATAATCAGTCTACCCTCAATGGAAAAAAAACTAGGAAAATTTGCCAAAAAAAACCTTTAAAAGGTTCAGTTTTGCGAAAAAAACCTTATAAAGCATTCTTTGCGAAAACAAACTAAAAAATTATTTTTGCAAGATGAAACCTAAAATCATTTAACGGTGTTGACCATAAACTTTCCGGCGTTAACCACTTCCATTTTCCTTTTTCCTCCATAATCACCACCTAGCCACTACTACCAAAACCTGCCACCAGCACTTTACCTACCCAGTCACCCCTGCAGCCCCCACCCCCACCAGCAGTCCCCAACCCTCTTTCCACCCCCTTAGACGGCAACCCCCACCCCCGTACGCGGCAGCCCCACACCGTACCCTCCACCCCCTTCCCCCCTTACCCTATCGCCTCTCCCTTCTTCCCTCCCCCCTCATCTCCCTTCGTCCACCCCCTCCCACCCGCCCCCCCCCCCCTCCGCAACCCCCTCTCTACATTTTCGTTATCTAAAGGGATGAACGAAGCGAGAGGAGAAGGGGGACCGGTGAGGGAGGGAAGAAGGGAAAGGAGATAGGGTAGGGGGAAGGGGGTGGGGGACTGGGGGGCTGCCGTCTGAGGTGGTGGAGGGAGGGGTTGCGGGTGCTGATGGGGGTGGGCTGCAGGTGATGGGGGGCTGGGTTGGGGTGAAGTGGGGGCTGCAGGGGTGGGGGGGCTGGTGGAAGGTGTTGGTAGTGGTGGCTAGGTGGGGATTATGGAGGAAGAAGGGAAATAAAAGTGGTCAACGTCGGAAAATCTTTGGTCAACACCGGAAAATGACATTAGGTTTCATCTTGTAAAAGTAATTTACATTTTGGCTTGTTCTCGCAAAGAATGCTTTATAAGGTTTTTTTTCGCAAATTTACCTTTAAAAGGTTTTTTTTGACAAATTTTCAAAAAAATTATAATAATGTACTACCAACGCATATCATTTGTGATCTCGAAAGATAATAAGTCACCATAGGTGATACAAATTTTCACAGCAATATTAGTTACATAGTATGACTATTTGGCAGGATTTATGTGTTATTTTGTCATTAGGATTTCTAATTTGGTGACTTAAAATGATATGTCAAAACTTCATCATTACACCATAATATATCATTTTTCGAGTCTAACCTAATAGTTCTCTCCTAATAAAACATGAATAACCAAAACTTATGCTTGAGCCTTGAATCCAGAGGTTGAATCATCAATATTGCCAGTCCAACAGAAAAGCTGGTAACGTAAATACATAATGTCACAGCTTCTAAATTTTTGTTTTTATATATAATAGAAACTCAAAGACAACCTTTAAGAAAATGAGAGAAGATGAAAGAAATTTCAACTCATAAAAAAAATCTAGCCATTTAAGTAGATTATTATACCTTGAGAACTTTTTTTGTTGACAGTGTGTTCATGTCATATAGAGTATAGACTATGATAACTTTACTTAAAACATAAAAGTAGAAACCAACACAATAATTTCGTCTCTATGACAATTGACAACCCTCACCAAAGAAACGAATAAACAAAATTCGTTGCGAGACATTTGTGAACTGTGTGTTAAAGCCTTATAAAACCTTGTTGGGCCTTTTTCTAAAGACTCTGCGCTCATGTGTGATTGATTTTTGGGTCAATTCTCATTGAAGGAGCTCTTTGATGCTCTTTTCAGGTCTTTCGTGTTGAAGTTGGATCGTACTATTATGTCAAAGTCTAATGCTTTCTCCATCTCAAAATCAGTGGCGTATCTAGGAATTTACTCATGGGGGTACGAATACGTAAGTAGTTAGACTCGTTAATTTTTTTTTTCAAAATAAAGCTTTATTAACATTTTTTTCTCCCTAAGTTTAAGTAAGAACTTAGATATAATTGCTAACTATTTAAGTGTTCAATGTTTCAATTTAAATAACCAGATCTTTAAAATAAGTTGTTCAATATAAATGAGGAAATTTTGAAGGAAAAAGAATAGAGACAAATTATTATTTCGGAGCTTTTATTTTTGTGGGCTTATGAATTTGTAGTTGCAGAGTAAGCTTACTTATAAATTTTTAGTTTCACACTAATAGCCATAGGCCCATAGAGAGTAGTGTATAAGTAAAATGTTGAAGATAAATTAAACATGAGTCAAAGGGTAAGTAATTAAAAGCATAAAAAGAACTTTGTGGGGTTTTGAACTTGAGACCTCCTCATAAATTCATGGATCTTTCTTTTCCCTTTTGCTACCAACAAGACAAACCTCAACTTATTGATTTGTTTTCATTATTTTTCATAAATAATGGGGGTACAGTTGTACCCCTTGTACCCCCTCTAGATCCGCCCATGCTCAAAATAGATCAAACGTTTTGACTTTTGCATTATTCACAGTTCACACATTTTCCTTTTATTGTGTTTTATGATTTCTACGTGCCGAAAAATATAATCATCTAGGATCCGGTTAGATTCGTCTCAATATATACGAGAATTTTTATCATGCACCCAGGTGTACCATGCTCATGATACACTAAATGCTATTTTTTGCTCATGCATAATCACATAATAGGTATAGTTTCAAATGAGCAAAAAAATAGCTTTTGGTGTACCATGCACATGGTTGATGGTACACCCGGGTTTATGGTGAATGCACTCCAAAATATATACTTTCAAGATAACAACTTTTTATAATTTTTACATGTAGAGAATTAAGAAATTATTTGTTAACATTATGTGTTGGCAAGCGTGTCCGGAGAAGTGTGTCAATTATTTTGAAACAGAGGAAGTAGGAGTGACCTAAATGATTGATTGACCCAAAATACCTGATACATAATCCCTCTATTTCAAAATATAAAGCATGCACAACATTTGAGGTTGAACTTTGATTTTAGTTACTTTTAAATTACATTGATAAAATAAATAAGCAAATAATATTATTGTTATATTTTGTAAGACGAATATAATGGTATAGTTCTTGCCATATTAAAAAGACATATGTGATCAAAGCAGATTTTTGTTAAAACATAGAGTGTTTTCTCAAATGTAGGGAATAGCCCATGCAAAGGACACCCATTTCAATCTTATCCCACGCAAAAGGCTTTAATATTATTATTGAAAAAAACAAGAACACTTTGATTATATATACATGTACTAAATTTATATTCGTCGTTCTAAAATTACTTAAAATTATCTCAAAAAAAGTTGAATTACATTTCTAAAAACTTTTTTTTTTCTTTTTCCCTAAACCACCAGCCCAATCACCAACCACCTCACTCCACCACCATCCACCTCCTGCACCACCACCTCATTGTCATAGCTTCCCACCAGCCACCCCTCACCTCCTTCTTCCCCTTGATCACTGCCCCCTTCTTACCTTATTTTTTCTCTTTCATCCTCATGCCTCAATATCAAACCCCAACACTCCATTTGTTCTTCCTCCGCCATTAGACCTGGAAATCGTAGGCCTCGTTTCATAGACAAAAGCTGGAAGATCGGGCCTTTAGCTTCTTCCTTTTCTTTTATGTGGTTGCGTAAAGCCGGCGAAAACTTTTTAGGGTCGTGGGTGAACGTCCGACCTGGACGTTCCACCCATGGCCCGAACGTCTGGCCTGGACGTTTGGGCCATGGGTGGAACGTCTGGCCTGGACGTTCCACCCATGGCCAGACATTCGATATGGGTGGAACGGCAGGCCCTACGTTCGCCCACGGCCCTAAAAAAATTCGCCAGCTTTGCAGGTGGGTGGAGGAGGAGGTCGTGAGTGGCAGTGGAAAGGTAGGTGATGGCGGTGGAGGTCGCGGGTGGCAATGGGGAGGTATGTGGTGGGGGTGGGGTGGAAAAGAGGAAGGGAAAAATGGTCTATAAAAATGAACGTTGGGCGATTTTAAGTAATTTTTGGACAATGTTTAACAATCCTTTATTAGCTTAATAATTTTCCATCAAACCAAACAAAGGAATACTAATGTTCATTTGTGTTTTCCATTGAAAAATATTTTTTATCAAACCAAACGGAGCAGAGAGAAATAGATTAATGTTGGCCATAAACATGATGCTGAAAGGTCGCATTTTTTTTTTTGTCAATGTTGGCCATAAATCAATAGACTTAGCGATTTTATGTCTGATTTATACTAGTAGTTAAATAAATGGACCTATATATAATATAGGAAATGTTGGGGAGCTAGAGGATATATGCTCCTTATTTCTTCCTTGACTTGTTTACAAACCATTCAAGAGCATGTATGTACTTTCAAGTCCAAATAATAATTTTCCATAATCAACCACCAACAAAGTTAACCAAATTTTCTAACCCCATCCTCCAAAGCCCCCACTCCTACAACTCTACAAGCCACGAATATTAAATCATCCAACACAAGAAAACAAGTGGATCATCCATATAACGAGCCATTTTCTTTATGTTTAAAGTTTTATTGACACGTTGATGAAGCAAAACGATTGGAGCTAGCATAAAATTGTCCTACATATGCAAATTTATTGTTTGCCTTGTGTATATTCTTTGAAATTTTCAGTTTCTAATAATTCTATTTTTGACACTTCACATATTGGTCCCATACCACGAGAGTTGTTCCTTATAAGCTTACCTAAGACTCCTAGATGTGTGTGTGGGTCTTCCCATATCAATCAAAGTCACACCAAAGTGAAGCCAAAGAGAAGTAATAACTACTCTACTTTCTTCCTATGCATGTCAAACAGGAGAATAAGGTCATAAGGTCTAGAAAACGTAGAATTTATGACCACAAAATATATTTAATACTATATTTTTTTAATTAAATAATAGAATAAAGTATTGTGTTCGTTTCTATTTTATCTACACACGTTTCTTTTTGGTATATTTCTTTTTAATCTAAACATTGTTGCTTTTGCAATTTTCAGTAACATATCTCATCTGCTTTCTCCTCTATTTTTACCAATGCATGACATCCACTTTTTAGTATTTTAATCCACTTTTTCAATTTCTCTCTCGAACTTTTCATATTCGTTCTCTCTCCACGCACCTTTCTAGTTATTCTCTCATACGTTCATACTTTTTCCTTAATTCTCCCCCAAATAAAGTGATCAATTATATATAAAAAAAATGGAGTGAGTAATAGAATAAAAGTTCCTACATGGCTTGTGCTTCTCCCCCCAACTTACAAGCAAAACTAGTTGGCATATGAAGGTGATTGTCCTAATTATTGAAACCAACATGACATTTCATCATTATTTTCATAGCATAGCACATAGTCCCAAATACAAAGGCGCCCCCTTTTTCTAGGGTCAATCAAATTTTGTTCATTGGACATCAAAGAGACTAAGAAACCATTTGAGATTAAAAGGGAATACACATTCCAAATATTGTTTCCTCATCATCATGAGAGATCTGCATCATATGAAGGTGACTCTTTCTTTGCTTTCCTAGTCAAGTAACTATTCCTATTGGACTTTGGTGCTAGAAATTAATTAGTTAGTTTCATCACATGCATATGCTCTCTCTCCTTTGCCACAAGAAATTGTATCCATCATCCATATATATATAATTATTGAAAGCCAGCCCATATTCCACCAATTGCTAGATAATTCAAGCCCTCGTGACCTTAGCTTAATTTTATGGCTAAACTTTGTCCATCAAGTTGTTTTCCATGACCAATAATTATTATTACATCTATAATGGTCTAACAACTAATTCCTAGAATCTAACTTCAACTAAAATGCAATGATATACTTCCTCTAGATTTATCGTTTTGACTTTCATACTTGTAAATGTAATGATTTTCTTATTAATATCTTTAATTATCTTTAAAATAAATATTATAATATTTTATATTAAATAATATATAAATATATGGGATCAATTAAACATGTCAAAAAAAAATTATGTATAAATCACTAAAGATGGTTAAATAGAATAAGTGAACGTGTAAAAGTCAAGCCATTACAACTGAAAAAGAAAAGAAGAAGAACTAAATCATATTTCATGAAAAATACAATCTTAATCAAGCTTTATACTTTGTCCTATCCTAGATACTATAAGCCTTAGTTAAAGTTTCTCCCATAAAAAAAATTGATAAATCAAACTATAATTCACCGTTATGATAAGTGATAGTTTAATATAGTAATAATGTTATTAATTTGTTTTCCTATAGGAATTACATTGATATTATTAATTTACATATGATGAAGTAGTAACATTAGAAAACAACCATTATAATTCTACTAAAACGATAGAGAATATAAGTAAAACATTTTTTGCTCTTAAGATATATTTTAGTAGTGTAACTATTATCTTATTATGTCAGGCGGTTTGCTAACATAGTTAGGACTGATAATTTGTAATTGTCATAGATTTTTTTTTTATAAGGTAAGAAAAAAGAAGGTTAGGAGACCCTCTCCACGAGAGGAGCTCCTACCTTATCAGTTACAAGGATATTATGGAGAGTAGAAGAAGTACAGTCTACTATGGAGAACGAGGTATCTACTAAATGACCAACATTAGCTATCCAATCCACTGCCTTGTTTGCTTTTCGAAAGACATGTCGTATATCCCATGACTGAAAGTCTTTAAGAAGCTAAGGTAGTGGAGATATACTAATGTACACAATCTAACCTAGCACAGTTGACCAACAGTTTTCAGAATTGGAGGGAGAATCCTGCTGGTAGGAGTTTCAATCTGTGACTTTAAGCTATTTACTCAATCTTTCCCTAGAATTTCTAGAAAGTAGTCGGTAATACTTCATATAGTGGTACTACATACTTATTGCATCATTTATCATTTACACAATTCATGTATCAGTTTTGCCTAAATTTTTTTTACTAATATATCAAATTGAATATTAGTTATTAATTACATGTTGCTGGAATAATCTCAATATATATACTTCTAACTATTAACATTTTAATATAATAATTATGAACATTAATAATTAAAGTTTGCATTGATAAAAGTGAAATTTCATATAATAATGTAATGTAGAAAAAATATCTATAGCGTGGATAATCACATGTCTAAGAACTGCCACCTTTTAGGATAAAGTTCTGGATGCAATTCTTAATATGTCTTTTAATTCTCATCCAACAACAATAATAATGCAATTTTTTTAGCTTGTGAGTATGAGCTGGACATAAAAGGTGGAGACTACTATCTTAACGAGAAATGAAAGAAAACTACACAAATTTAAATGACTTTCTGTTTTCAGATAATGATATTTAACTGATTACAGGAAAATTCTATACAAAAATACTACTCCCTCTATCTCATAAACAGTATTTGTTTCCTTTTTAAACGGTCTTTAAAATAATATTTGATCTTCGACATCTTTAATTTCGTATTAATAAAAAATATAAAAAATTGATACTATAAAAGTATACATCAAGACGAACTTAACAAAATACGATAAATATGTTTTTTTTATATATATTAATGAAATTATTTGATTAAAGATTTCAAAATTTATTATTAATAGAAATAAATAAGCATCTATACAAATATATTAAAAGGCGTGCGAAAATAAGAAACTCTGCCACGTGGCGCTCTCCCTAGGGATTTTTAGTTATGTAATCCTCCATGTACAATAAAAAAATTAAGAAATTGCATAGTATAAGGTTTGATCCCGAGACCTCAAGTAGATATGCTAAAGTTTTAACCACTAGACTAAGTTGTATTTAGTGTTATTATCATAAAGTATTATATTAATAAATGAAATTTTATTTTACCCGCGGCATAGCCCGGACGGAGGAAATGTTGCGGTAAAACCTATCATAGTATTTGTTTTCTGACAAAACACACTCTCTCATTTTCACTCTCTCTTGGCTCGTGGCTTTGCTATTATGGTCCCCAAGTCCAATCTGGCATTCGTTATGCACATGGCACTCAAGGTATTTATGATGATCATAACCCCCATCAAATTAATACAACTATATATGCTTTTGCTTTCACCTTTCTCTAATTTTCACACTCATTTTATCTGTATTTCTTGGCGTACCTGCCTAGATTCTATGCTTGTTCACATGGTATCCATCTTTCAAAATTATCCATTCATATCATATCCTTATTAAACTAAATGTTCTTTATATTATATGATTACTATCTATGATTTATGACATACTAAAAGTGAGGTCTAGATATCGTTTAAGTTGGTACGGGGCTATTAATGAAAGGGAGCAATATATGATCAGTGGTTATATGAGAAAAATCACCTTAATTACAAAATTGTATAGATCAATGATTTATCTTATGAAATTTTGGTAAAAGGTTGTGTTTCTTGAATTTGTATCTTTAATTCTTTATGATGTTGAAATATTACTATACTTCATTAACCATTATTTGTCATGATGTTTGTTAATGTAAGACTAAAAAAGAACGGGTCTTACAGGTAGGCCGCATGTAGCTATGTGAGGCTAGTGTGTTGGTTTTTTAGTTGTACCGGTTGACGAAAATAGAGCGCGAACTTGGAACGATTAAGTAGGTTTGTCTAGTTCTCTTCAAAAACATTGTGAATGTGACAAATCATTAAGGTATTATTTGGCACTAGCATTTGAGGTAGCGGTTAGCGGTTGAACAAGATTGAAATGCTACTTAAGAAAATTATGAGTGTTTGGTAAGGTAGTGGTTGAGTAGCGGGTAGCAATTGGAGTAGATTATGAGTAGCGGTTGTGGCACGTTACTACAAGTAACGTTTGAGATTTAGAGGTAGCGGTCTAGCAAATAAACACTATATAATAGCATAAGGTAGAATTATTAACCAATATTTTTTATTTTTTATTTTTTTCCTTTTGATTTACTGTTTATTAATTGTTTTATTTTATGGCAATTCAATGTTCGTTTCACAATAGCAGAGATGTAATTTAAATATTTATTTTAAAGATAATATATTTTAAAAGTATTTTAGTTAAAACTGGTAATATAAATTTTTTGAGGGTGGAATATTTTCTTAGATTTATACATTTTTTTTTAGCAGCTAAAAAGTCGTATACTCTTCTTTTTTGTGTAACTTTTTTGAAAAAATAAATATTGAATTTAACTATTGAACGAAAATATAAAATTATTTTAGTTCATTTCATATTAGAATAAATGTCATTTATTGTCTTTACAATTCCAATAGCTACTTTTCCCAAACACTTCTAATTAAATAACTAACTTAATCGCTGACCGCTGACAGCTGCCCCTGACAACTACAACTACTACAACCACTAATAGCTACTAGAATCGCTAATTTTGCCAAATATGCCCTAACCAATAGTGTGGATATAGAGTTTAATTGGCTACTAACTCAAATTACACAAAAACTAACACATCCTCAGTTAATCATTGGATTCCTATGGCATTAAATTATTCTCCATCATGCACTCATATTTATAATAAGATCAGACATTCTAGCAAAGGGAAAAGTATATTATGTTGGCCAATCCTAAACTAAACAAAGTTATTAGCACTGTGCACAAAATATTCTTTCAGTAACACTAATATATAGTGGAGAATATTTTTCTGTTTGCCCTAGCCGAATAAACCTATAATATGCGGGCGCAATTAATTGATTAAGCTACTAATCAGTTTATTCAATACTATAACACCTACCATTATGGGCTTCAAAGTCAGCCATATCATTATCATTATTGGTGGGAGTAATACTTTTAAGTACTATTACCTATAAAAAGCTAATCTAGCTTTTATCATTGATTATTACACAGCTATACTTGCAACCTTGCAAGAAACATATGATTTTATGTTTTAATAATGTTCTTTTGTCTTCTTCATGACAATTTAACCAAGACATATTACAATATGTCTTCCTCATTAGATACTATATTTTTTTTTTTTGAGGGGAGATACTATATTTATAAATGCCTAAACAAAGTTATTATTTCATAAGCTAAAATAAGAGTTGCAAAATATTAGTAAAAGCAATCAAAAATAATATAAAATGGTCGAAATGAAGTATAAATTAGTATCAAAAGTTATTATGATACACATTAAAAATAACGAAGGAAGTCTATGGTAATATCAAATAAGAGCATAGAATGAACCGATTTGTGAGCCGTAAGCGTAGAAAGCTAGAGACATGAAACGAAGAGGAGTAAAATTAATTGATGAGCACAACCTTGTCAATCGTTGGAGCTTCTGTAAAAAATTATTGTATTGAAATGTATAACTATAAGATGGTGGATTTTTTTTGAGGGAGTAAGATGGTAATTTTAATTTTACGTGATTTAGAGAAAGTTATAATTTTTTAAATAGAACGAAATAACATATAAATGAAACTGCGAGAAGATAAAAACTACAATAAAGACTTTAGATTATTGAAAACTTCATAGTCATATTGGAAGTAAATTGCAACTTATGTTCTTTGAGGCCTATTAGAGGTGAATTGCATTATAAAACGTTAGTAATAGCGAATTGGGTTTCCAAAGATTAAACTCTAAACACATTATATAGTTTTCCTTTCAGATGCTTGTTCGAACCAATCCAACACAATCAATCCTAGTTTCCAACCACAAACATGGTCCACATGTTATTCTTCCTTGCATAAAATAAATGCTAGCTTGATATTTACTCTTCTCATCTTTTTTTTTTTTTTTTATCCATATGAGCCACGAAGGCGGTACAAAGTACAAAGAAAGGGAGGGGGGATTCGAACCTGTGACCTATCGTTCACAGCACCTCAATCTTGACCACTAGGCCAAGACATCCTTGGTTATTTACTCTTCTCATCTTGTTGAGTTACAATATCTCGTAGTATTACCATAGTAATTGTGGAGGATATAATTAATAAGTGGAGAAACAATAATATAACAGTTATGATTACGTGCAATTTTGATACATAATCTCTTGGGTAAACTGATGAGGTGGTTATTATGATACAATTTATACCAAATGTGAACTAGGTAAGCAATAATACCGATTTGTTTAGTCTGAATTAAATGCGATGATCATTATAAATAAGACAATACAAGCATGTCAACCTAATTAATGTACCAAAATCAATTTCTCCAAATTTAAGTACAGGTTGACTCGAGAATAATCGATATCCATATTGAATGTTTTACAAAAGTTTGACTTTTATGTGAAGAAATTAAAGTAGTCTCTATTTTCTACGCGTTAAAAAGTCTTTCATATTTTGAAATGAAAACTAATTGTTGAACCCGCGCAATGGCTCGAGTAATTTAGTAGGATTAAAAGGATGTATAGTTTATGGTTAACATTTAAGCATAAGTCATAGTTCGATCATAAAATCATGACATTACAAAGTAAGAGGTCATGAGATTGAAATTTCTTGTGCAAATTTTATTAATCATTTTCCAAAAGAATGACATGTTAGCATATGAATATCATACTGGAAACAGCGAGGTGACATGGCGACGTGCAATACTTTCTCATGCGCTTTAATAATATATAGGTTATATGCTATAATGTCATTCCGTATTGTTTAATTTACTAATGATTATTTTAAATGTTGATATTGTGTAGGCCCCTTTCATATTAGTATCAACAAATTTTATTCCTTTTATGGGAAAATCCATCAACTTATCTTAAATGAACTTATTATCTCTTATCAAATTATTTTAAATTTAATTTATTTGTGAATCGACTTTGATGTCCTTGTCTGAATTTGTCTAAACATAAATACATATATAAATTTACTTGAACCTGGCAAAAACTGTTGATTTTAAATACAAATTCATCGTTTCTAAAATTTCATTTTCAAATGAAAGGAACGAGACTATATAAGATTTTTTTTTTCCTTTTCCCTCTTCTTTTGGCCTCATTAATTATAAACAATCTAAACCAAAGAAACAAAACCAAAAGAGAGAACATCAGCAATCCAAAAAAAAATGTTTATTTTCCACAGGTGAAATTGTGAAAATAAAAAAAGAAAGGGATTGGTGGATTACTATATACTACTAAAAGTAAAAAATACCTATGGACAGAAACAACCAAGATGGAAATTTCATACCTAACAATCAAAAGACCTTAACTACTTCCTCCGTATCAGAAAGAATACAACGATTGGGTATTATTTGTGAGGTATAAAATATTCAATTGTTGCATTCTTTCTGTTACGGTCTTACGGAGTAAGTACTATACTAGCTTTATGCTATATACATTGGCAGTCTTCCAAGAAGCTCAGCATTTTCAACATGCTCAACAATACCATAATCCATCAATAAATCTGTATACACATATATAATCTCAAGTCCCAAAAATATCAATATTTCTCCCATTTTGATGTCAACATAAGTTGTCCATTAGAGAAATTCCTCTGCTCTCTTTGCTGTTGTACTAACAATGGCCTTTGTTGCTGCTGCTGTGACACTATTAGCCCAACTTGATTACCAAAATGTCTTATTGGCATGGCATTTTGAGCTTTCAATCGATCGAGATTTTCGATAGTTTTTTGAATCCTAATAACCTTCAAACACAAAAATCATCATTATCAATGACTAAATTACCAAATAATTACTAACAATAATCATGTTATCGCAAAGGAAAAAAGTTCTTTAAACTACTATTAGTAGTACCTGTGTTTTCCTTTTCAATTTTACATCTCCATCAGCTACAATTCCATCCAATTTAATCATTTGAGACATCAACAACTCAATCAAAGTTAACAATTCCTTCTCAGGAATTCTTCCACCTTTGCAAACTACTGATTCCATTGATGTTACCTGAATAAATATACAAACAATTTCAGTAAGAACAAAAAAGATACAAAAACACCCACAAAAAAAAATTCAAGAACTAGCAGAAGCGGCTGAGGCCATGTGCATGGTGAGCAACTGCGCACCAAAAACTTTAATCTTTATAATCTATTTCAACACAGGGCTTCTAATTTTATGAGACGGCTAGAGAAAAATTTACCTGACAAACAAGCTTATCAACTTCGATGGTGACCTCTGCTACTGATTTCAAAGCCATTTCCAAGATAGAATTACGACGAGTTTGGAGAAATCTTTTTTCTTGGCTAATTATATCTTGAACAAGAACAATTCTTGATCCTTCTTTAACACCAGAAACATCAAGGAATGATTTTGATTCCCTTTCCTTGTCTTTAAAGATAAGTTTCTGATCTTGTGGATGTAACCCTGTTAATCCTGCTAACATTTTCTTCAACTCTCCTGTTATAACAATTCATTATTACTCAAAACAATCAGTTTCATTCCTTTCATTCCATTGTATAAAGGGTATTATAGAATCTGTTGCTTTTTCAGTAGTACTAATAATAATAATATGGAGTACTTACCAAAACTTGCATGAGAATTGATGTGAATTTCATGGTAACAAGATCCATATTTCACCAAGACTTTAATTTTGGGAATGGGATTAATAAAAGAATTTCTATGGGAATCCAAGTTTCTTTTTTGAACTAACATTCCACCTGGCCTCATTTCCCATTCCAAACCTTCCATTTTGCCAACATTTATATTGTTGTTTGTTTTCTTCATCATATCACTAACAACAAGAGCTACTATTTTTTTTTTTAGTAAAGGTATGTATTTGTGTTTCCCAGAAAAATATATTCTTGAAAAGATTTGATTGTAAAATTGAATTATATAGGAAAATTAGAAAGAAAATGAGGAAAATATAGGGTTTTATGCAAAATTTGGAAGAAAAATAATGATAGAGAAGTATCAAATTATTTTGGCTAGCATTAATTTGGAAGGGAAGAGAGAAAAAGAGAGAAAAAATGAGTTTAGAGAGGGAAAAGAAGAAGGCACGGAATGATCATATAAAGGCAGCAAAGTGGTACTTATATATAATCTCATCAATTAATAAGTTTAATTACTTGTATATTATTGATATAAAATGGGAATATAATTCACATGATTGGCTAAAAGCAAAACTTTGATATTTATATTTTAATGGATATAAATGAAAGAAATAGAGTAGTAGGGCCCGTGAATGTTATATTAGTAAAATACTGTTGAGAATTATTAAATCGTGCTCGTATTTCCCCTCCTTTCATTGCAAATTTGCAATGATAGAACATAGTAGAAGCTTAAGAGTGACTTAGCCAATCCATAAAGAAATTAATGCACCAATTGGGGTTGGCGTGAGTAGTTGAGAGTCTTTTGTTTCTTAACCAAGGTCTCAACTGAGAAGGATGTTGCCCTTTGAGATACCCATGCAAACTACCGCAGGAGATTAGTCCACTCGGCGAAGACGATGGGAAACTCCTCGTAGTAGTACCAAAAAATAAAAAAAATTAATGCACTGCTCCCCTCGGAAAATTCTTGAAATGTTTTTTTATTATATTTTTTTTCTATCCATCTTAAATAATTCTAAAAAATATACTAGGGGTCTGTTAAATTATAATAATTGATCAAATGGAGATTTTTCTACCTTATTTATAAGTTTTGGGAAATTATTAATGGTAATCTTAAGTTTTGGATTTTGCAATTTGGTAACCACACTTAATTTTAGCTATCAATAATAACCGTGTGTTTTTTGTCATGCTTGAGAATGTGGCGTAATAACCATTTTTCATTATAAACAATTGGTATAAGGTTTGTTTATAAACTAGTTAAAGTTTTAGCTAGATTGACATAAATTTTCTTGAAAAATTAGTTTTTCCTAGTTAGAAAGCTATTTCATTCCCCTTTTTAGTAAGAAACGAATGAAAATAAGTATTTTAAAGGAAATTCATATCTATCTAGACACTAAAAATTTACTTAGTTTAATTTGAAAATAACCCTATTAGCAACTGTATGACGAAATGTGTTTAATAATTGATACCACTTTTTTAGGTATCGCTATAACTATTGGGTTACTAATTAAACAAATTTTTAGTAATTAAAATTAATACTAATTGAGTTGACTTCTCCTACATAATTTGAGTTCATCGATTTAGTATTGTCATTTGTCATAAATAGCTACGTATTTTATGATTGAATCTAGTCATTTCAACTTATAATGTATTTAATCTTGGGCTACGCCGGAATAATTATATCATATACAAAGAAGGGGAGAGAAGATTCGAACATGTGACCAATCGTTCACATCACCTCAATCTTAACCACTAGGTCAAGATATCCTTGGTTTTTAATATACTAGTAAACGTACATAGAAATTTGATTAACGGAAGTTGATAGGATTTAATTTATAGTAGTAAGTCGATCAAGTAAACAGTCAGCCAATGGATTTGAAACAATTAACATTAACAAAAATTAATTATAATTTAAGTAAAAATAAAGAAAATTCACTCATTAAATTAATATTCTATATTTTTAAAAATATAAATGATAAATAGAGGTGGAGTGGGACTGTGGGAGGGATTGAAGTAGGCACATTTGACCCTCCAAAAAAAAAAGTAGACATATTTGAGAATTTTAGTGGGAAAAACTAGTTGGTAAGACGAATAAGACCGTGTGGGGTTATTCATGGGTTAGTCTGTAGACAAAGATCCCATATCATGCAATATAAATTGTCGTCCCAACCAAATGTTATTTTTCAGTCTTGAGATTTCAAACAAGATTCTCCAAAACATTGAACTAAAGCAACATTTTCGATGTTTTAAGAACGAAGTTTCAGAGAAAATGTACAGTTTAATACGAGTAAGAAGGAGCAAACCCTAAAAACAAAAAAGAAAGATTTTCACGAGGGCAGGTGAAGTAAGCAAATGTCGGAAAGCATTTTGTACTTTTATTTAAGGGGAGGTGTTACGAGTTGACCAAACAAAACATTAGTCTAATATTTTGCGTGAATTTCAATTCTTTCATCGTATTATTTGAATATATAGATGATTTATTGTTTGGTTCCATCAACTACATTCTTCTTGCTTATCTCAAGGAATTGAAAGCAAACAAAAATAGGCAATTGGTCGGTCTTGAATATCAGTATTTCCTACTTCCTAGTCTACATTATTCTATACCCGTGTAGATTTGTCACGGGGAAGTTTCATAGAAGCAATTCTTTGATATCATTAAATTAATATGATTTCTTTTCAATGTTTATCCTACATTCTAAATTTTATGATAATCTTCACCTTAAAAAGATTAACCTAATCTTGTTCAAAATTGATTTACATATGGTTTTTAATTCATGTCATCTTATTGGAGCTTGATTTTCAACAACACAATACATATTGTCTAATATAGTTTAAGGTATCAGTCTTGTTCCGGTATGGAATAAGTATGAGGGTGTGAACCAGTATGTCCTGGTAAGTAAGCCGATTTGATTTCCTGCAAGAGAGAACATGTAAACTAGCTCGGGGGTTGATCCGAGGAACGCCCCTCTGATGCCTAAGTCAGTAATGGGTAAACCGGTAGCTCTCAAGTGGAGTATGATTGTGATTGTGAACGTACCTTATGACTCAGATCAACGGGGTATTTATAGGAGCTCGCAGGAGTCCTTGTTAAGGTAGGACTCTGCTCCTATTGGTTGGACGCTTGAATATTCCTTTAGGATATACTTTTATCCTCTATTGAAGTTTTATCCTTAGGCCCGTAGGCACAGGTAGATAGAAACAGGGTCAATCCCAGGCCCATGAGTAATGGCCCGGTGAGGGATACCGTTTGGGTATCTTGATGGAACCGGTATGACGAAGTCAACGGTTCTGTGGTAAGCATGTGCATCATGGCGATACTTATCGGTCTAAGTACATCGTTATGGAACTTAGTCAGCCCCCATACAAGTCTGTCATCCAAAAGTGTGAATAATCTTGTAAAATTATTGTTCAATAATATCAAAAGCTCTTTTTACACCATTTTGAAAAATTAGGATGCTAGAATTTGCATAATAATGTATCTGGAATAATCAATTACATGGTATATTACCAACCATTATGATTAGCTAATAAAATTAAATGAGAAAAAGTTATGAAAGATTATAGTAAATAAAAGTTGTCGTTATTTGTCCAGTAAACTTTGTTGCTTTGCCATAAAATCTTTAAATTGAATATATAGGGAGCAACTATAATATGTCTTCGCCTAGCAGTTAAGATTGAGGTGTTATGAATGATATGTCACAGGTTTGAATTTTTGCACTTTTCACGAAAGTTAAAAAATACGGAACATATCATGATTTGTGTTTAATGTATACTTATATTCGAAACTAAATGGTTTTTCCTCTTTTCTTTCTCAAACCAAAAACAAAACAACGTTAATTAAATGCTTTTGATAAATTGTGTTGATCGTTTCAACCAATATAATTATAACTTAAATGAAGGAACACCCGATCTTTACACTATACATAACCCAAGCCCACACTTTTGTATGTCATTCATATATACAGTTGAAAGTTGAAACACACTATAGGGTTAGGGGTCTCTTGATATCTTGTAACTTTTTTTTTTTTGGTACTAAGGAATGTTAGGACACGTTTCTCTCAAGTGAGACTACTAACAGATCTAGAAGAACAATTATATTTAACGAAGGTTTTATCGAAAACATCTACGTCAACAGAGCCAGGTAGAAATATTTTGAACTTTTGTTATATATAGTAGATCTGCTACCCAATTAGCTTTTGAAAAATATGCTTAATAGTGTAGAATTTAAAACTGGTGAATCAGCTACCGAATGTCATCAATGAGTGTGTTGGATAGTCCAAGGACAAGTATAATGCCCTTGCAACACTCTTACAACTACTTGATTATCTCCTTCAATATATCTTGAATATGCTGATGAAAGACAAGTATAAGTCTATTTCTTAATTCTCATGCTTCAGCAACGAGAGCTAAGGTTTGGCCAAATTGATAAGGTTGTGCGGCCACAAGAAGGCCAGCGAAGTTGCGAATGGCAACACCAGCAACGACTAAAGAACCAAAAGTGGAGTTGCAGGTTCCCTACTTACATTGCAGTTATATAGCTTGTAATCATACTTTATCTTATTCGTTAGTTTCGTTTTTTCAAAATGAATCTTCTTTATTATTTCATATAATGCATAATTGGTGAGTTTACGTACTTAGGTTCCATTTTAACTTTGGTATTCTTTTATTGCTGATTTCTCTAATCGGTTGTTTGTTCTTCAAATTGGTTGTTGATAATTGATTAACACTTGTTAGATTCTTCAATTTAGCTTAGGTCAAATCTTAAATCAACCTAGCATTATTCTCCTACAATTTGTCTTCTAGAAAACATTTTTTATTACAAATTAGTTAAATAACACCTTTCAGAATTTTCAATGGAGATACAATACCTTATATGACACTTTTTTTTATCAATTTAAATTATTTACCTTATCATTTGATTATAACCTAAAAGTCAAATTTCTGATCATTGACATATGTTACTCCCTCTTTGGGTTTGGATATCACGTATATTTACAAATTATATTTTCATCAGAGTCCAATGCATAAAAAAAGGAAAGGAGGAAGGTCAATAACGAGATAAGTATATATCTTTTTTTAATAGATTTTCGAATACAATGTGGTGTTATAAAAAAAATTAGATGTTTATTCCACAAAAATTATAACAAATTGGGTGGTATTTGCTAATAAATATCCTCCAACTCGATATAATTCATCTATTAAAGAAAAAAAATAGACAATGGGACAAAAGAAAAAGGAGTAAGAAGAATGTTAAAACGCAGCTTTTACAAGGGTATATATAATCTACTCTTTAAAAAAATATCCTGTATATGTTCCCTAGCATTTTCTTTTTGAAAATTGGGGAATAAAACAAAAACTAGAGGAGAGAGAGGAAGAAGAAAGAAAAGGAAATGGTGACACATAAACATTGGTTTGGCTATATTAAAGCCAGCAAGAAATAGGAATATGCTATCTGGATTATTTTCTTCTTCAAAGGGGAAACCAATAACCAATATTTGGTAAAAAAAAAGATAGTAGGCCATCACGAAATTTTAGCTTCAAAATTGATTCATGGTCCTCCCTCTTCTCTCTCTCTCTTCCTTTATTTTGCTTAGTTTTTGGCCGACAGCTGTATTGATTCTATGTGGATGATATGGGGTTGGCGAGTTGCTCTTAAGAAGCAGCCTTCACGTCTCACTCTACTTATTATAGAGGCATACGGCAATACCTACCAACGAACTTTGCTCGACTGATGACTGCTAAGGATGTCTTAACTTACTAGCTATTATTGAAGTGTTATAAACAATAGGTTACAGATTCAAATCTCTCTTTCTGTCTTGTACGTTGTACTGTCTTCCTGGCTTATATGGATCAAAAAAAAACTTTACTCGACTACCTATCTATCCTTAAAAAGGGAATTAGTCTTTGTTGAATATACATCCCAAATTTCACATAGAAGAGATAATTACCTAGTTTATAAGACTTCATCGATTAGTTAGTAGGAGGTCTTTTGAAAAGGAGTTTGGAAAACAAATACGTACAAGCTTGGTCCTAAAGCGTATAATATCGTACTAATGGTGGAGCTGTAGGTGAACTCGTGAGTCCTGTCGTCTTTTCCAAAATGCTAATAATTTAATAGTCCAATAAATCTTCAATGTCTTCCAAAAGTCACATAACAATATAGGATGAGCGTCCTTAAATTATATATGATAAAAGCGTAGAACTTCTTTTAGAATAACATTTTACAAATTCAAAGAAACCAATTAACGATTATCAAATGCAATTGTGGAGCTCGTGTGGTCACACTCTCATAACAATCATATTATTCATATCTCACTACTTTTCAATTCAATATGTTAACTTGAAAGGGTTTTTTTCCCTATGTAAGTGACAAATATTGAACAAGGACTAATTGCATTTGTCTTTCAAATGGATCCTAATTACCCAATGGAGAGATTGAATAATGATTTTTGTCAAATATGAGATTTTGTACTTTGTTCCAAGTTTTACAGAAAAATCAAAAAGGGTGGAAGGAAGACTTGAGGGGAAAATGAAAAAGAGTACAAAAATGGATCATAGCTGACGAATTTTTGGATGGAATATGTTCGTAGTAGGTAGAAACTCCATTGTACTTTTTGCAGCATATAAGATAGAAAAAATCAATATTTTTTTTTGAAAGATGATTGATTCAATATTCAATAAGTAATAAGTTCACATAAGAAACATAGTTTTTCCAAATATAATATGACCTCTTGTTATTTGATCCTCGTAAATCTTGAAAAGCTTTTCACACGAGACAACCTTTTTTTTCTCAAGTTACCATTAATTTTATTATATTTTCTAATAGAAAATTTACTAATTCAGAGTAAGCACAATCCTTAAAAGGTGAAGGGAGATAAAACGATCTCAACTCATACAAAAAAACTCTACCCATTCAAACACAATAATTACAAAATTGCTCACAAGAATCAGAATTTCAACCTTGTGGTTGAGAAGAGTGAGCTCCTACCACTTGAACCCTTATTCCTTTTAGCAATTTAATCCCATACATACAAACATATGTATTTCGTTTATATTAATTATTTATTAATAAGCATAACTTATTAAGTTATGTTGATATTTGAAAACTCCCTCCTAAGTTTATGATCGGACGTAATTTGTTTAGCTAAATGTAAAAACCTTATACTTTCTAACTCATATATGTCACCTTTCTTTCTAATGTTGAATAATTTTTTACTAAACACGATGCAAAAGTAGATGGATGATAGTTCAATTCATCTCCTCCTTTCTTCTTCCTCCCCTAGTTTAGAGGTTATCATCAATTTATTGACAACTAGTTATTAGGTTCGAGCGATTCCCTATATTATTAATATTTTCATGTTTAAAATGTAGCAGTTAATGTTGTATAGTTCATTAGTTTGAACTTTAGTGTATTAACTTGAGGTCACGTGATCAAATCTGCCAAGGAGCATAACATGTTTCTAATTTTTGGCTATATATTGATGATATGGAACGAAACAACTAAAGGGAAAGTGTCGTGTGGTGTGTAGACTTGTATAAGAACACTTTTTTTAAATATATTTGTATCGATAGTAAGCCTCACTTATTTCTTTTGCTAGTAATTTTAATATAACGTTCCGAATTAATGTTTTTGCCCTCTCTACTAGAAAGTTTTTCTAGTGGATCGGAAATTACCTCAATGATTCAAAGAAACAAGGATCAATTAATTTAAACATTTTATCTAATATCAAAATTTGATGAGAAATTTTCTCTACAATTCTTTTAAAAAGTTTGTTGTCCCAACCTACTTTTCTTGCTATTTAAATTGGTCGAGTTTAGTGGATCATCCCATCTATGAACATCTTTGAGTCTACTTAGAATCTTATGGTGAAAAATCGCAAATTTTGACAGTTTTTGGAAGATGATATATAAGATAAAACAAAATCAATTGTGATATTTTGGATTCATTCTAATCTATATCTCTCCTTTGTTTACTAATATACACTAGATTTTTTTATTATGAAAGATAATTGGTCCGCTGACCAACCCATGCTAAGCTACTAGCCTGCAGGGCACACCAGTTTATAGGTTGGATACAAGGTTAAACAGTCCAAAATAAATGCCTTAACATATTGTTAGGATGAGGATTCGAACCCTGAATAATGTCTTGAAATTTGAGGTGGTACTTCATTGAGCTACCACATCTTTCCCTACTATGCGGTTAAGATGTAAATACAAGTATGACATTTTTGGATTCGTGCTCATGTATTATCATAGTAAAAGGTAGGAAGAAAAAATTTATTTGAAAGGGAGTATATAATTAGATATGGCAGTGGGTAATGGACCCTATCCGGATCCGTGGATCCAGATCCATTTTTGACGGATCTGGATCCTCAAATTTTGGACCATATGGATCCGGGTAGGATCTTGATCCTCCTTGAAAAATATGGATCTGGACCGGGTCCTAAATAATTACCCAGATCCAGATTCGTTTACCCGTTTTTATAATATTATTATTAGTTAATATTATATTTTGATAAAATTAGTTATTACATGTAAAACGGATTTTCGCTTGAATTTTGGATTTGTTCCAATTACTGTGCGATTTTTGTGCACTGGATAGTTAAGTTCGAAATCTTTAATTATTGTTTAAAATCTTTAATTATTGTGAAAATTAGGATAGTTTGAAGACAATAAGCAAGGATCCGTTTTGGATCCATTTAGGACCCGGATCCGTAGGATCCATATGGATCTGGATCCTCATTCTTATTACCCAGCGGATCCGGGTAGGATATGAATCTTTGCCTAAAAAACGAATCTGGATCTGGATCCTAGAGGACCCTGTCCAGATCCTACCCATTGCCATCTCTATATATACTACACAAAGTCTTATAAGATGCCATAAATTTGCATAACATGACCAAACGAACCAATCGACTCCTCAATGCAAAACGTGACAAAGAGCAGCCATTTTGTTGGATTACAGATAAGAGATCACATGCTGGGTAATGGGAAAAATGCGACATGGCAAGCAATAACGCAATGACGGGGTTTTATAGGTTGTGAAACTTTGTTATTTATCGGGCCACGCTGGACCATTTAGCCCGCATCTTTTCTTGGCCACTTCCTACCCAACATTCATTATCTCTGTTGCTTCTATTACTGGCGGCTCATCTTATCCCCTTTCTGATTACACCCTCCATCCCCAATAATTGTACATACAAAAATTTAATACAACAAACTTTCTTTGTTTTTTTTTTATATTATTAATCATTATGTATATATGAAGGCAATTGAAAAAAATAGACATTTTGAAAATAAGTGTTTCCTAATATCATGTAAAAAAATAAATATAATAAGCATATAGTAATTACAATAATGTATGAGATGAATGGTAAGAGTACTAGTACACTTGATGATGAGCCTTGAGCTTGACGGATAGAATCTTCACCCCATGGGTTAACTTATACGAACACATATCAGACTATTTAACCTCAGCTCAACCACCTCACACTAAAGATTCTCATATTTTATGGGTTTGAAGTGTAGGTTTAAAAATCATAATTTTGTACCAAACATTTTGTATGGGTTTAATCATTATAAAACTCATATATAATTTTTGAAAGTCATGAGCCAAACACTTCTTATGTATAGCGAGGAACACCTAAAAATATGTACTTCAATGAATTGTAAGAAAACTTGTTATTGTATTATTTTAACTCAGAAAACAAATAGCATTAATAGGAGAGGTGGGCCTATAGCTTGGAATTAAGCAAATTACCCAAAAAAAAAACCAATGAAAGATTATTTTTTTCTATGTATCTATAATGAAAATAATTTTAGATAGGAGAAGTATTTTTGACAAACATATTTTGTAATCATGAGCCCTTTCAAGTATTAAATATGTTTAAATATTTTTGCTTTCTATCATTTTGCATTATGTGGAAGTATGTGAAGAAATTTTGGATAAACACAAGAACTATTAATCATATATCTACACATATTTAGTATAATACGTTTTTATGAGATCAAATGTTCTTTATATGAGAACAATGGAATAGCTAGTAATCCATTTCAGTCATATTAGACATGTATTAGAACAAGGATGGTTGTTACACTACATCCTGAATTTGTTTATCTGATCTAAACCAACATCACAACATGTCCTAATTACCTATTAAAGGTGAAATTGGACATGTATTAAGTAGAGGCGTGCAGTTACACACGCACGCACACGCACACACACGTATGGCGAATAAAAACATGCGTAATGCATATTTCTCATTTTTCACGTGAATTAAGGTAAGTGAACATGATATGATAATACTTCTCTGTTTAGAAATAGTTGTACCATTTGCATAGTGTTTACTAGTCACATCTTACACTTTGATTGTCTTTGGTGATTTATATTTTTGTAAAAATATGTCATATGAGATATTGTAAGATGCGTTTTAATGTATATTTTTTTAATAACAACTTTTTATAATTTTACTTATTGATAATTAAATATATTAATGTTCAAAAACATGTATCGACAAACGTGAAAACATGAAATGGTGCAATTATTTTTAAAAGGAGGAAAAATAAATAATGTTGTGGAGGAAAGATTTATTTTAGAATAGACTGAATAGAAAAAGGAAAATAATAGGTGAAAGAGTATTAAATATTTGAATAAGTGATTAATTCAACCCTTGGACTGAAAGAAAAAAAAAAGCTAATTGTAAAAGGCAATTAAAGAAATAATGGTCGCACAATCTTTTTAGGCAAATCATTGAAAAATGGGAAATCAGAATAAGAAACAACAACAAAATTTTGAGAGACCTAGGAAACAAGCAAAGCTAAGGAACACTGAAGTAGATGTTCATAATCATCATGTTATTTTTTTAAAAGATAAAAATCATGAGAAGCAATCTTCTATAGTAATGTTTTTCTTAGAAATAACCTTTTTCTATAAAAGTGTTTTTACAAGTTAAAACCTTAAACTATTTTCTTTTGACAATATTAACATGAACACCACCAGTCCACCACCAACGTTAATGTGAATGCAGCCGACAACACGACCTTAAACGAGTACAACCCACAGCATAAACTATAAGCTCGGGGGTGCAGCCAACAGCACGACCTTAAACGGGTGCAACCAACAACATAAATTATAAGCTCAGGGTGCAGCCAACAGCACGACCTTAAACGGGTACAACCCACCACATGAACTATAAGCTCGGGGTGCAACCCTCTAATTCTCTATCCTCTCTGCTATCGAAATAGAGTCACTCGAAGAGTCAAAGTCGACTACCGAGCAGTTTCAAACCGCCGCCGACCGCCGACCACCGAACGCCGACCGTCGACCGCCGACCGCCGACCGCCGACCGCCGACCGTCGACCGCCGACCGCCGACCGCCGACGCCTTCAATTCGAGCTTCGAAGTTCGACTTCGGCACTTCGCCGACCCAGTTTTGAGTGCTCCTCCATTAATTCGAACCAGTAAGTTGTTAAGTTTTTATTTTTTTGTTTTATTTTCATATTTTACAACTTCTATAAGTTTATATATGTTAGATTCTTAGATTAATTGAATATTTTGATGTGAATTGTTGAATGTGTACATTGTTGATTAATTAGTTAGGGTTTGTTTATTGAAATTCCAAATTGATATTTAAATGAAAATTTCCCCTGCTGGTTATAATTCAAATGTAGAACAAAGTTAAAATTTTGACTACTTATCTGTGGTTATTTGCTAATTGCTAGCCGGTATTAAAGACACCCACTTCAGTAAACCTTGAGGTTACTTTCAAGGTTTACATTAGACAGAAATACAGGATATTGCATGACTAATTTGCAACTTTGTGTCCACAATTTTGATAGTATTTTCACTTCCTTTTTTCTTATCTTATAAGTAGTTGTTACTTGTAAAGCAGTAAATGATAAGAAGTATATGCAGATTCCTTCTCTAAATCTACTTATGATTCTCCAACACTTTACTAACTAAACTAGATATTACTAGTCTCATGCTATCTGTTAGTATTTAGTAACCTTTAGAAAGAACACACAAAAAAATCATGCCATGATAGATATCTTCACACAATCTACATATTGTAAGTTTGTAGCCTTCTGATGATAAAAACTTCAAACTATATGATTACATGTATACAATTAATATTTGACATGTTTGATCATACTATCATAGTTTATCACGAAAGTAAATTGATACAAAAACACTTTTTTCGCTAGCAAATACTAAACTTAGTTTAACATAACTTACATAACCTTAGAATTATTTACTCTATCTACTCCTATTTGATTATTTGATGAATAAAACTACTTCAATAATTATCTATATATCGTATAAATTTATATCTTTTCATAACTCTTCTTATCGCGAGTTCTATACTAGGTGACTGGTGTTGTAGTATTGCTGTTGAACATAATCAATGTTTTCATAATTTGGATATTTTGGTTGTAAGACTTACGTATTGAATTTTTGTGTGTTTGTTGTACGTTCGTATCCCCAGATTCAAATTCCCGGGTCCGCCACTGCCTTAGCACTCGGTAAGAAGCCCTCATCCCTCGTGCCTTTCCGTCGACAATCTAAAGCACTTCGGTCTACATAGACGTTCAGCCGAATTGATTGATAAGGAGGACTAAGAGTTCTGGTCCCAACCCGTCACCCGACCCAAACGACCCACCTAAAAAACGCCCTAATTCCTAATTCTGAGATTGGATTGAAAACATGAAGAAGCATCTACATATTTCTGAATTGCCTACTTCCACCAAAATTAAATTTGAGGAGGAGGAGAGTGAAGAGAATAATTCCTCAAGTGAAGATGTTAGTATTTTCATCACTTCCTTTTTTTTATATATGTTCTTTTGTTACATTGATGAATTTTTGTTATAAGATTGAATTTATGTGTGTATTCAATTTCAGGAGGAGGCTTATATAAAGAATGAGCTTGCTGATGTAACCTTTGGGGAGTTGCATAAAGCACTTTCCGATGGCACCCTTGCCTTACATGGTAAGCGGCACGGTTCCGAAACCAAGTCTAAGCGAGCAAATAAAAACAGGTTTGGATCACTTCAATTGAATTGCTGTTACCATGCACTAGTTAGTTTTGTTATCAATCAAATTCAAATTGATTATGATATAGAATAGAATTGAGTATTGGTGTCATTTTTTTATTTGAATGAAGGCCAATGGAGGTTAGTAGCAAAAAACCTGTTGCTAGATTCAGAGAAGTCATTCAAGTACCTAAGAAGGTTAGTTTCTGCTTTATGATTATCCTTAAGCAGCAATTGTTTAGCTCATCGTTTCGTAAGGGATTTCGGAATTATACTGTTTGTTTATATTGGAACATTAGGATCAACCCATGAATTTGCCAATTTATCATCTTGTTTTTTTGTTCTGTGATTAGATGCATTTAGTTTTGTAAACAGAAGAATCAGCTCAAGTAAACTCTATGTTTGCACCTTTTTATGTGCTATCTCTAGGGCATAAAGATAAATACTGTTAATTTGGTAATTTACCATGTCTCTTGTGTGTTAAGTTGAAATTTCAGTTGTTGAATGGAATTTGATAGTGTCTCTAAGCCTCTATGAGTTTCTGAGAATCTAGTAAGTTCTGACTTGTAATACGTATAAGGAAGTTTCTGGTTAACATTGTGTTTACCCCTCTTTTAGTTTTAGTTGCAACTGTGTTGATTGATCACCGAACTTATAGAATTTGATAGCTTTCTTCTATCATTGTTGCGCTTGTGGTATTACTTTTTTATACCTTTAGGCATTCACACTTTATTATGTAAGCTTTATTACTTATCATCATGAGTTTGAGTCACTCTTGTAATGTGATTGAAACAGGTAGCACGTGATCCACGTTTTGAATCTCTTTGTGGCAATTTTGATGAAGAGGGGTGAGGTTTCTGTTTGATTTTGGACACTGATGTGTGGTTATGGTCTTGCATCACATTCATATAATATTCTAACAGCCCTTCGTCATTGTTATATATAATTTATTATCTGCGAACGTATTATCTTTTGTTCTGTGTTAAAAGCTATTACTATTGTAGCATGTGTCAGAAGTGTATGCAGGTTAATCCCTGGAACCTGATACCTTATTCTGTCATCTCATTGATTTAACCTGGAGCTACTGCATCTGATTATATATGTGGATAAGGGAAGGTTAGATCTTAAAGAGATGCACTAATGTAGTGAAATCTGTGTACAGTTTATAGACGGTCAAAATAGTATGACATTATGAAATAATTCAATGACCGTTGAGCTGAGGCACATTTGACGCTAGTTGCACTATTTTGTATAATTCTGGATCAATCATGAATTTCTTCACAATGCAGGTTCAAGAAGAGATACAACTTTATCTATGAAGAGAATCTTCCAACCGAAAAAGAAGTACGTGTGTTGTGCTTTTGGTGTCATGCCTTGTTTCAGTCCCTCTTTTGCTTTCTGAGCCATTGCAATAATGCTATTGGTTTCAACAGGAATTGAAGAAGTTGCTGAGATCATCAAAAGATCCTGAAGTCATTGATGATTTAAAGAATCGCATCTCCTGGATCGTGAGTTTTTCTGTCGCAAAGATTTTGTTTTATAAAGCAGCTATATTGACGTGTCGAATTTGTTGTACTTTTTGCTTGGATCATATCTCTTTCATCCTTATGATTGTCATTTTACAAGAGTGCTGTTTTTGTCGTTTTCCTTAGGACAAGCAAATGAGATCTGATTCTAATACCAAGCTCAGGCAAGCCCAAATTCTTGCTGCTCAGAAAAAGAAAGTGAGGGAAGCAGTAAAGCAAGGAAAGCGTCCATTTTATATCAAGAAATGTAATTCTTTCCATCTCTTACTCTCTGTCTTCTCCTTCTCTAGTCTCTACTCCTCCCTTCCCTTTAGAGAAACAGGCCCACCGATGATGCTGGATATGGCCATCCACACTGCAAGAATGCACACACACATGCAATTAGATACACCATGAGAGATACTTTTTACTTTTTAGTGTTCTGTTATCTTTCACCATTTTATGAATTCAAATACACTTGGCAAAATTTAAGTAGCAAGCTTCTAGAGCTCTTTGAGTTCATTTTACCTCATATTACCCTAGAGCCTCTTATAATGCTCCTAATGTGGCCTTTCTATGATTTGGGGGGGGGGGAATAGTGGTGCGGGGGGAAGAGGGTGCAATCAAAGAGAGGCTTTGCCTAGCAAATCCAATTGTAAATAGAATATTAAGGTTTTGCTACTTTACAACAAAGGAGAGTAAGGATTTTAGTATTTGACATAGTTTATTAGAGAAGCAACAATAAGCATTTATGGCATTTGACAAGATTTTGTAGATGTTTAGATGTATGCAACCATATACCCTTATATAGTAAACAAGTAGAGACTTACAAATAATAGTGAGTTTATGGTATCTTTTAATTGAGATTAGTTAAATCAACCTGTACAGCGCAACAACTTTAACAATATTATGTAGATGCAAAAGCATATTTGACGCTTATGGATTTTATTTGTCACTAGCTCTTCATGTTACCTGAAGTACCTATGTCAAACTTTCGAAACATTAAGATGGATATGGATATACTGACCTTTAATTTTGGGCCAAAATTTTAGATATCATGAGGTAATGAGGTGAGTGGGTCACTTGAATATGCATCCGTCTCCGACATGAATAGCTGAGTCCAAGTACACATAGGATATATTTTTTTAAATCACATGCAAAGACCTTTGCTATTGTCAACTATTAATTAGGTTCAGTTTGCTTTATTGGTTGAAAACATGCAGATATGTAAGCATAAATTAGTTGTTAAATTTGAGATATTGCGGAGTTTATCTTTATCGAACTTTAACATTGAAGGAGAAGATAACTTCTCACTGGTGGCAGCCATTTGGTGGTGCTTCTGTGATACACAAGGTCCCAATTGATGAGACAATCATATTCATTAAGTTAATTTTGCTTATCCTCGTACAATATTTATTTATTACTCCCTTTGTTTTTACATAGACGTTCCATTTTGACTTTTGCACTATTTACAAACTCTACTTTAAGTCTTTAACCATATTTTTCGCGTATGTATAAAATCCAATGTTTGCAAGCAAGATGGTGTTGATTAAATGATTGGTCTCGACATGTATATTTGTAAAATATCAAAAAGAATTTAAAATTTTGAGTAATAAATATTTAAAGATATTAATTGTCAAAGTTGTGTGTTGGGTAGTGTGCTAGTCAAAATGAAGCATCTATTTGAAAACGAAGTGGGAGTATTATTTTTAAATTTTTACATTTGCCATTTTTCTTCATACCTCCAAAACTTCTAAAGTACTAACCCTTCTTATGCATAATGTTTGTTGATAGTCATGCTTAAACTTATAGTCTATTTAATTCTGTAAAAATAAAAGTATACTTCATTTGTCCTTAAATTTTCCTCACACTTTGACTTCACATTCGAAGTTATCAACTTTTACCGTGTTGTTACTTCAATATACGAAAGCATATATCGTATGAAATTGTTTCATTCTTAATATTAGTAGAATAAGAAATAAATGATTGCTCTTGGGAGACTGTCAAAAGTAAGTTTTGAGAAAATCTAGGAACAAAGTGATCGCAATTCTATGTGTATCATGGTATACATTCCTTTTTTTTCCTAAAATTATAGTTTAGCAAATGTTGTAAAAGAAACTAGGGGCCAAATTTTGAGCATAAATATAGAATAGAAGACACATAGTTTTGGATGGAGGAAATATATTTTATGGTTTGTTTAATACTACATACTACATGGATGAGGAGATGAGAGGGAGAAGGAGGAGTTGATTCTTGTAAATCTTATGTTTGGTACAAGGGATAGAGAGCGGCAATGGGAGACAATGGCCCTATTTTGGCGGTTAGAGTTTAGCATTTAGTGGTTGTGTGGTTTGACTAGTTGTTTCTATTAGTTATTTGTGTGAAAGTGTTTGGTAGATAGTTGTTATCGAATTGGTACCTTATTAGATGAAATGACCAATAAGGAATTGGAAGAATTTATTGGTGGCGTTTTTTTTGGTAAAAGGTACTCCATCCATTCCATAATATAGTGCTTGTTTTTTTTACATGGTTTTCAAGATAAACATTTGAAACTACACATTGAGGCGAATCTAACAAGATCTCACATGAATATTTTTTTATATGTACAAATGAGAATATTTGGTCAAATATTTTAAAGTTTGACCTCAAGAGAGAGAAACAAGTACTATATTATTGGACGAAGGGAGTAGGGTTTATCAGTCGTTACACAACTAAATTCACAAACCTTTCTTCCAACAAGCTCCTACTAGTAGCTTTTTCAAATTGGTTTTTGGGCTCAAATCTATCTCGAACAAACACTCCCATCAGACTTTAGAGGTTTGGACTATTCAAAGCTCTGTACCCCAAAACTCTCTCAACCAAACACCCCCAATAGCTTTTGAATCCTACATCTTTTTTTCTTGAGGAGTAAGGGGATGCTTTGAAGTAAATAGGAGAGGAAATGAGGAAATATTTTCCATGTAAATGATCAAATACTATAATTTCACATGTCTTAGTTATTTTAGTCTAATTCCACTTCTAAGACATGCTTACTAAAGATTTTAATGGAGGCGACCAAGTTCATTCTCAATTTCTCCTTCCATTTTGTTATTAACGGATGCAAAACAGGTAAAAGAAAAAATACAATTTTTTTTCACACAGTTCAGTAAGAGATGAACTTCTGTTGATTTTTGGGATTCAAGAATACAGAGAGGTGGCCAGGTTAAGAGTAAGGCGGTAAGGGTTACTCCCATATTACATTAACAAACTAAGCCCAAAATGGAACCTAAACAGAAAATTTATTTAGATTCAAGGCATCCCAACTACAAAATGATATCTAGATAGGCACATACCAATTGAGCAATTAGTAGTTTAGTACTAATCTAGACTTTTATGTGCTACATCGAATTAGTTATGTAGACAATCTCTACTAAAATATTTAAGGGCTGCCACCACTATCATCACAATTTTATTACCAAGGACCAATTGTGATCATCATTGTACCCCCTTATTAGACTCCAAGAAAATTCTCAAAATCTTCCGTAACCCCAAATAGGAAACAAAATAGAACACGTCAAAAGCCAATCATT
Organism: Beta vulgaris subsp. vulgaris; assembly: GCF_026745355.1. NCBI lineage: Eukaryota > Viridiplantae > Streptophyta > Magnoliopsida > Caryophyllales > Amaranthaceae > Beta > Beta vulgaris. Next base: position 4,816,442 of record NC_079206.1, on the reverse strand, counting down.
GTAATTACGTGGTGATCATTGTTTTACTAGGAGCAATGGAAGCCTTCTTTCTCCACCAAGCAATAGGTGATGGTATCCTACTCACCAAAGCTTCCCTGCATAATAAATCCCCTCAGCAGGATGGTTTCTATCACAAATTCAATGGGGAGGGAAAACAGACTTCCATCACTATTTGCTGTGGGAGGTGCATTTAGAAAGAACTAGTTGTAATTGTAGCTTTACTCTAACTTCAGTGCTAGAATGGTCATCTCAATTGCAATGCTTAGATTAGATGTAAATATGTTTCAACAATATATGTAAACATAATATCTCATAAAAATTGACAAGATAATATATGAATTATGAACTTAGATTATTTAATTTGGATGGTCAGCCATGAACCTTTAAAGTTTAAGACAGGATCTTGTTCTCACCCTTTTGATGATAGACCACTTGTCATCATAGGCAACTGTCTACTTCCTTTATGCACAGGTTATGGTGGCTCACAGTGTCTAACCTCTGTGTAAGGGCTAGCAACAAAGTGTCTCATATAGCACACGATTGCCTTTTTCCCCTAATACTCATGTTAGACATTCGACACGAGAATATGAATCAAATTTTGTGCACTACTTTGAAGTTTACTTAGGCATATCTTGAACCAGCTATTGCAAAGAGAGGATAGATATATGTACAAAGAGAAGGAAAGATAGGTAGAATCGACGGAGTTATCATTTCACAAATGAGCTTGAGATAATGCAAACAAGTCAACCTGAAATGTATGCATATACTTGTTATGTAAAAGGTACATGTCAAAGTCTTGGAATCTGAAATATGCTACATGAATGCTGTGTCCACATACCTATGTCCAAGATAGGACGAGTACCCAATAGGAGCTTTGGCATGTCTGACACTTATGATTTGTACCATCTTGGGCACTTTTACTCATATCTAGGTAACTTTTTGCATTGAATTATAACAAGCACTCCATTAGTAACGCGGATTCGGAATATCACACATTAATTAAGAAAAGATCGATTCAACAACCAAAAGAAAGATCGATTCTTAATGTCTTTTATACTCCAGGGCTATTTGAGTTCTAAAATACTCCATTGAGCAGTGGGCATGTGTAGGATGTTTGTGGATTTGTGACTTGTCTATGATATTGGAAGAAATGTCCACCAATTGGGCTTTGGGATTGCTTTGATAGAATGGTATGGACTTCATGGCTGAGTTATTGATTCAGCTATCTGTTGAAGATCTCATGAGGATGCAGGATAGGTTGTATGCTAGCTTTTAGATATGACAATACAGATTTTCATATTTTTGCAATTGATAACTAATAAGGAACCTAATAAGGAGTAGTAAAGTAAACGTGTTAGAGATAATTTGTAATAAATGTCATGAGTAGACTAGAGAAAACTGTGGAGAGGTTCCTTAAAGAACGCTTTGAAGGAGTAGATAAGTGAAGTTAGAAGCATAAGTTTGGACTCAATTGAGAAATCAAACAAGAAGGATAATGAGTGGAGGTTTGGAAAAAAAAAAAAGTGCAAACAGAATATTTCAATCTAAAGTAAAATTGTAAACTTTCATGTTTCGGATTGTCTCAATTTATACCTTCATACCAAAAAAAGTCCACTGAATCTTATCTTGTAAGGAAATAGGTTTTTGTATATGCTAAGAAAAGGAAAGTTTGGAATATTGTACGTCTGTACTACAGTTAGTAGTAACTAGTAGAATCTTGTATAGTTGCAAGAGTTGATGGTGGATGTATGCCTAAGCTAATCAGGTTAATGTTATTTTGATGTTACTATTACCTTCTATCAATTTTCTACGTAAGTGATATGTTGGCTTTGTATGTGATTGCTTTTAGTCTATTTGGACTGCCTTTATGATCTCTTCTTCAGTGTTATGATGTTGTATTTAAGGCTTATAGCTTTGATAAGTTTATCTTGTAACTTATGCTCTTATGATTTATTAATTTAGTATAAAGAAACTTAACGTTATGTTATTTGATTATTATCAATCTTTAGCAGTTGAAAGTGAATTTCAATATTCTGTTTATCCTTATAGTGAGATGAAACTTCATGCAAGGGATATAAAAGTCAATTATAGATGATGTATCATCATTTACTTAATAATTAATTTGTAATAAGCTTAATAAAAAAACTTGTTTTCATAGAACATATAGATTTTTTAAGCAAGTAATGATTAACTAGCATATTATCTTTATTAACGTTTGATGATTCGTTGTATTTTATCAAAAATAAATCAATCATAAATTCATAACCCACTGTCAAAGGTTTATTTATATATATTACATAGAGTCATAACTCTGATTAACTTTTTCTAAAGGGTATAAGGTTAAGTATGGAGTTTAGGGTCACGTTTAAGGTATAGGGTCAAGGGTTTAGGATATAAGATATAGGGTGCAGGAGCACAAGATGGGTGAGCCAGGTGGGTTAGCTGGGCTGTTTCAAGGTGGATTTGTGGGTTGGTTTAGGTGTGCCATGTGTGGCCTGGGTTTAACTGGGTCAGTTAGCCAAATTGAGTCAGGTAGGCCAGGTCATTTTACAGTTGGTTTGGTTGAGTTATCAGGATGGGTGAAGGTGGGTTGTTTTGGGCAAAACACAATCTACAGCATACCACATTCCAGATTGGAATGGGTCTGTTCTCAATGTCAACCAGGCTAGCCTGGTAGCCTTGCAGAGCAGGGTGGGTTGGCGACTGGCGTCACCCCCCTCTCCTGGCCACCCCTGGTTCATAGATTTATATGCATTTGCTTTTATTTTGACATCCTTTCATATCTTATTAGAACTCATAGATGTTATTATTATGATTCATCCTTAAAGGAAGATAGACATATGAAACAGGACTGAGAATTGTGATTGTGTCATTTTGGTATGGATTAGAGGGAAAATTTTGGGAGGGGGTAAAGCTGATGGGATAGCCTAGATAGACATATGCTCTAATAATTTAGGACAAACTGGCCTATGTGAGTTGGTGCTGCTCCCGGCACCCTGAACCATGCTGGTGTCATATGGGCCAATATTCCCAAAATTATGGATGACGAATATATAAGATTTATTGAGGTAGCATTCAGCAATAGAGGATTCTTGAGGGTTTTGCCGTTTGCTACTGGCATTTGGAGATGGACATAGGTGTACTTTCAGATTGTTAATACGCTAAATGGCCTGTATATGGCTTAGCTTGATAGATGGTCACTCTTGTGAATTATGAGTTGAGCTTGAGTACCTGGGGAAAGTAGGCACAGGCGCACAGCCATAGCTGTGAAGTGTGAAGAAAGGTGTGGTGTTTTCAGGCATACTAATTGATACTTCATCAGAACTTATTTTTACTTCTATGGTGGGAACAACATAATTTCTGTGAACTTCTACCACAGCCTTTTTCTTAAACCGGAAATATCCCGGAGCTCAGTTGAACGTGTGAGATGAGCAGTAGACAAATCAAACTGCTTCTGTCCCAAATTAGTTTTGAGCAATATATATATACACATGCTCATTCTTTATTTTCTTTTTGCAGCTGAAATCCGAGAACAGATGCACATTGAGAAGTACAATAATCTCAAGGTATGTGCTCACGTTTTGCTTACATTAAGTCTATGGCAGATAATTAGGAAATTAAGATCATCCCTCTTCAACTAATTAATTGTTTCAAATCAGGCTTCTGGTAAGCTCGATTCTTATATCGAAAAGAGGAGGAGAAGGGATGCTGCAAAGGATCACAGGTTCATGCCTTACAAGAAGCCTAACAATGACGAGTAGCTACACAATTGTCTCTGCATGCTTGAAAGCTTCACATAGCTTCGTCCATTATAAAGAATATTAGAATGAGATCCAAATTTTGTGTCGCATAGATCCTAGTTCTTTGTTAAATTATACTCTTCGAAGTGTCAGACTTGTTAGAAGTATCTGACATGGATAGGGCCATAGGGGATTTTTTTTCCTATTTTATCTGTATCTCGAGCATCATATTCAGTCCGATTACGTTGTCTGGATACTTGTCAGCAGTTGATATGAACTTTATTCTGTAGAATATAATTTGTCATAAAAAATTTTTGATCTGGAGAAATCGACTTGTGATGTGCAGTCTCTTTTCAGCGTGATAATCTTGAAATTACATCACCTTTCTTGTACCAGTGTATTGGTGCTTAAAGACGCATCCCAGCAGCAACTTCTTTGTAAGTCTTCAACTACGCCTTTGTCGAGTTGATAAAGAAGTAGTTCTTGGTGTAGTTGATCAGGGTTTGAGGTTACAAGTTTGATCGTAGCTGCGATCACTTGGAGTGGGAACTTCGCTTGTGACTTCATCCTCCATGGAAAGGACCCAAATTTCCTGCCAGAGGTCCGAGTTTAGTGGTTCACATAAATGATATGTAATGCTTCTCATCCCACCTCTAGGAAATGCGAGTTTTTTCATAGAATACCAAAGATCCAGATATCAAGATTTGAGGTCATTACTAAAAGAATCTGCCATAACCGCGGCTTAAACTTATTTAACAGTAACCGCGGCTTAAACTTATTTAACAGGCAGAAGCAACTGTATTGATTCTTCATCTACAGTCACCGTAGGCTATCTAAGCAATTTTAATGGCTAGCCTGAACAATCGTAGAGAACAATATTGATGATGAAATAGGTGGCCGGAAATTCGACTTCACGGTAACCTATTCATACAACTTGTTTTCAGTTTGGATGGATTTCAATTTATCGATGCATTACTTTATGGAATCACGAATATGATCCGTCAGCCACCAATAACGTTGATGAAGTTTTCAACTAAATAATTCGTCGCAATTTTGGATATTGATAGGTAACGTCACGACACGACACAACACTAGTTTATGATCTTATGAAGTTAGCTCAATAGAAGAGTAGCCCAACTTATTAGATCAGTTCATGGAGTTAATAAGTCAATGTGCTGAAAGATAAGCGTCAACAACTTCGACTTATAAAGTCAATTGTAATATAATCTACGTCAATACATCAACTTATGAAGACTTAATATCATAAAAGTCTCGGACCTCATGAATTATTAGTTATCACTAATTAAGGTGAACATGAATTAATAATGAACTTTGCAATTCAGAACATATTTTGTGGCACATTTTTACTTCACTCATGTGTAATTTGGAAATTTTCTTAATTCCTAAGATATTTTATATGGAGTATCTTAGCATATAAGGTCCTAGTATAAAGGTAGATCTTATTACTTCTGTTAATGCTATCAATCTGTATTATATAAGGGAAGGGGAGAGCAATAGTGTCCTCTTTTGAAATGCCTATTTAGCCCCTTCCTTTTCTAAATTACAAAAGGAATGCCAAAATCAAAATCCGCACTCAAAGAAAACTAACGAAAATTAATTTACATCACTCATTCACAAATCACTTAAAAAAAGAACCTTTACAAATCACTAATATAGAAAATTACGTTATAAAAATCACGCAAATCACTCAAATAATCAGGAAACTGTATTAAAACTTAAAATTAACATACAAACTAAAACTAATAACCTAGAACGTCAATACATAGTTACATACAAAATCATTTACAAAAATTTACTTACAAATCACTATTCTCAAGAACCATTCACAATCAATGGTGGGTCATGATAAAAAAATAAAGGTGTATTTGTAGTGAAATCAGAATTTAGAAGTTGGACAAGGAAAAAAATTATTTACTTTTTTTATAGTGTTTCCTATATATAATGAAACGTTTACATATATTTGGACCTATCTTTTTCTATTATATAATAGCGATTAATTATCAAGGTATAAAGGTTTATGTAAAATATCATTCAAGAATTAAAGTAAAACATATCTCTATTATATAAGGGAAGGGAGGGGAGCTAAGGTGTCCCCGAATGAAGAGACTATGCTAACCCCTTCCCATTCTAAATTACAAATTCACTTACAAATCAAAGGGGCTTGAAACAAAAATACCAAAAATATAATTATAACAATCACTCACAAGTCAACTAAAATCATAAAATTGTATTATTTACATTATGCAAATCATTAAAATGAGAAAACTTTACAAAAACTTAAAAATTCACTTACAAACTACAACATATAAAAAAATTGACTTGAAATCAAAGTGTCCACTTTCTTTACAATTTATGAAGTATTATACTTAATTGAAAAATCAACTAAAAAATTATAATATTAGAAACATAAATAAATTCAATAAAATTAATATTCAGTTCATAGAATTTAACTTTGAAAAAAAAAGAGAATGGTGTGAGAGTTAAGTGACATAAACTAAACCAATCAAATTTTGCAACTAAAAACAATTATACTTCGTATGTCTAATGTTCAAATTTTGACTCTTATGCCGAAAAAAATCGAGTTTTTGTTTTGAAAAAAATTCAAGCACGCATCGCGTGCAAAAAATTCTAGTTTTTTTTTAGTAATGGAGTATTATAGGATTAATGCACTTGGCTGAGTATGCTCATAGTTGACCTTATGACATGTCATACATCAAGCAATAATTATGTGAAAGATACCCATCTTATAGCTAATAGCTTCTTGAACAAAGAAGTTTATATGATATGGTCTATGCAATCATATAAAATTATCATCAAAAGTCATATAGGGGGGGGTCTGAACATATTGTGATATTGAAATATGTAATAGTTTGCTAATTTAAATTTAGGGCCTGTTCTTTTCGGCATAAAACAGTTGAATTGAACTGAACTGATTTGAACTGAATTGAACTGAACTGAAATGAATAGTGATACGTGAGAGTAAAAGTATTGCCAAGAGCTGAACTGAACTGGTCTGAACTGAACCGATCTGAACTGAACTGATCTGAACTGAACTGAATTGAATTGAACTGAACTAAACTGAAAATAAGCTGGGGAGAACAGGCCCTTAATTAAGTTTCAATATAATATCATTTAAACACCAAATTTCATCTTGTTAAATTACTTATATCCTCTTAACCTTAAGTAATGAAATTCAATTTAAAGTATTACCTCTTTTGTCTCGTTTGCTCAACCAATATATGATCTTATTTTCTTTAAAATTCGGCCGATTGACTATTAATCCATTAGCCTTTAAAATTTAAACCTTGTAATTTATGGAATAGAACAATTGTGATTCTCTGCAAAAGTATATAGAATTTGTAGCAGTTTTTCTGGTATCTATAATAAATTGTAAAATTATGTTTTTTTTTTTTTTTTTTTTTATGTTTTACAATACTTGCCACCAAACACTTTGGCATGCAATTTTGCAAAGGTTATAGGTGAGGCAAGCAAAAATAGAAGTTAAGACACTTTTAACCCACGCGCTACTTTTAACGATGTTTGAATTATTTCAATTAATTACTCATTTACCTTGTCAATCGTTCTCCTAAAGCCCGTGCATATAAAATTAGTCTCAAATATTACAAAAAAGGAAGTATATGATACCCTTATATATAAAGCCGTTTGCAAAAATAATTCCAATTTATCAGCAATTCCAAAAAATAATATTAAAGTGACATAAAGTGAAGAAAGACGAAATGATTTCTTATTGCAGTCTTAATTTCATAATCACAAATGGCAATTTTGATTCATATACGTATTTAATTAGGAGTTAGTCTTGTATGGACCTTGTCCACACTAATATTAGTATAATGTGGACCAAAACCATCAATGTGATATAGTGATCATTTTTTTTTCTTCATATAGTCACCTTTTTCAATCTAATGTTAAACTAATCTACCATTATCTAACTTAGTGACTGTATTTTTCATACATTCACCCTTTCTATAATGACAATTTTCCACTACGAAAGAAGAAACATCATGGTTGAAACTTCATGGAAGCTTGATTTTTAAAATGCTTGTGTAATCAAGAAAACTTGATAAGGTGGAAAGTAATTGTAGAACTCTTGGTCTATGACTAACATGTGTTTATTTTTTGTTAGGTAATCTTTGCAACAATTTTTTGTTTCTTTCCTAATTTTATAATGCATCCATCTTCAATTTTACAATTGTGTTTGTTACGAATTTTTCATTCATCATTATGAGTCTTTTCCCTCTAGTAATGTTATAAGAATTTTTTTTTTTAAAATTTAAATTTTACAATTATAATTTTCATGTGATGGAAAGAAATTCTTAGATTTTATTCCTTGTACGTAGATTCATTTTTTTTATTGTAGTTTACAAACTCGATTGTATTTATCTAGGACTTTTTACGACTTTTTTAGTTTATTTTTTACAATTCTAATATTTATGTATTTTTATTTTAAAAAATAATTCAATTGGTATCAACGAGTTCTACATTTTTTTTACAAAATTTGTTGTTTATACTCTTTTTTTCAAATTTAATTTTACAACTAAGAAAATAATATTACTGGAATTACTGACCTTTATTGGCAGTTTGTATTTCGATTGGTATATTTTATTGCACAACTAAAAAGTTTTTTCATGGCTATCAAATAAAAGTTTTATTCAGGATAACTTTCACTAACATTTCTAACTTCTAAGTGCTATTCATAGTTGTAACATTTATGTTATGGATGGGCAATTAAGTAATTTCAAGGGGACACTTTTGCTCCCCTTGACTTATATAATAATGATACATTAATTGGAAGATCAAACTAATTGAACAAAATTAAATTGATCTTCGGAAGATGATTTTGACCACATGAACTTGAATGGGATCTAAGTTACTTGATTTTCTCTCTCGAAAATATACCAATTTGTGCGATGTTAATGAAATTGTTGGCACTATTTTTCATGCAATACACAAGAAACAATGCATCCTATTCGTGCAAGCTGAACGAAATAGGATAACCGATTTCGTACAATTTGTACGAAACAATATATATTGTTTCATGAAAATTGCACGAATATAATAATGATGCATAAATTGGAAGAGACTAATTGACCAAAATTGAATTGATTTTCGATGGACGATGATTTTGACCACATGAACTTGAATGGGATGTAAGTTACTTGATCATTTTCTCTCTCAAAAATATACCAATTTGTGCGATGTTAATGAAATTGTTGCCACTATTTTTCGTGCAGTACACAAGAAACAATGCACCCTATTCGTACAAACTGAACGAAATAGCATAACCGATTTCGTGTAATTTCTACGAAACAATATATATTGTTTCATGAAAATTGCACGAAATAGTTAAAAAACTGCAATGCAATTAGCATACTGTAAGAAGTTTAAAATGTATATAAAGTCCCACAATTTCATAAAGATTGAATAGAATATGGAGGAAATTGGGTATAAAGATTATGTATACTTCTCATTATTGTTTTAGAAGGAATTTAGTATGCTACTTATATCAATAAGATGCATCTTTATTTTAGGTAGTTCTTTTGCTAAGTTATTTACAAAGTTAAATGTGTTGGAAGATTTTGGGTTGTTATTGAGGACTTCAAGTGGGGGAGTATGTAACACCCCCCTTGATTGATTTAAAAGGGATTTAGGAGCGACTTGTACCAACAAGATGCATATTTCTTTTATAGAACTTATTTCGTAAGTTACTCCAAAGTTAATTGTGTTTGACTAGGTGGACAAAATGTGTCGGAAGAGAGAGTAAGGTTGCGTTTAGCAACCATGAAACAAATTCCGAGCTCTTTGTAAACAATTTTCTCCAAATTTTATTTTATCGTTCTGATCTTAACTTAATAATAACGTACAAGCGCTATCGCCCCTCTCCTTTAAGTTGAGTGGCCAAAGCCCCGAGGGTGCCTTACTCTCTTGAGTAAGCAAGTAAACTACCTTATTGGACATAGGTAACGGGTGGATAATCAACATCTGCACGCTAGGTTAAAACTAAGAAAGAGAGTTCTTATTCATAGACATGATGAATTGATGATATTGCCTTAAAGTAGGTTGCGAGAGTTCAAAGAGACGCATCATCCTTAATAGAGATAGAAGATGAAGCTTGGAAAAACTAATATTCATTTACATTTTCCATAAAAAACAATATCCTTGGGAAACATTTTTCATCAAACCAAATATACTATACTTTTGTTAGCTTCACTACTTGAAATAAGGTGTCATGGTATGAATTTAATTTTATATGATTTTATGTGATCTGATCTGGTAAAATTCTTGACTAAATAATCACAAGATAACGAGTCTGATTTAAACTTAGTGTTATCTACAAAATAAATAAGACATCTATTTTGCTTTTAACATCTTTTGATCGGGTATACAACTATTTTGTAGAGCTTGATTTGAATACAACAAGAACAAGTAGCAAGTTTCCTCAGCTAATTAAGTAACATAGATGTTTTTTTCCTAATTTTCTATGGGCATGTTTGGCAATAATTTTTTTGATGTTAGATGATTAACTAAGTTAAAGCCTTGCTAGTTAATAGTGAAAAGTAGTATTGGTAATGTAGTTTTTTTTTTTTTTTTAATGAGACAATGTTTTGAAGAAGATAAGGAAAAATAAATTCTAAAGTTGATCTATTCTTTGTAAAAAATACTAATATATTAAAAGATAATTCTAAATAAGGAATTAGCTATTCCAAAGTGTTTTCTTCATGTACTCTATATATCGGAGTCATATAGAAATTACATGGTGTTTACCAGCGTTCCCGAAAAAGTCGGAAACTATATAAACTTTTCTTTATTCCTTATGACATTCTAGTCATGAGATTGGTGGTGTTACTATGATTTATTTTGTACAATAAAAAAAATTAAGAAATTGCATAGTATAGGGTTTGATCCCGAGACCTCAATTACATATCCTAAAGTTTTAACCACTAGGCTAAGTTGTATTTAGTGTTATTATCATAAAGTATTATACTAATAATTTTTTTCTTACCCGGGGCATAGCCCGGGCCTAATAACTAGTTTTCATAATATAGCGTTGGTCATTTTTTTCAGTCTTAAGAGGTGTAATTGGATATTGGGTTCTAATCAACAAGATCAGAACCAGATGTGAACTGAAGAGCTCGACCAATTTTTGAGCTCTATTATCTCATGTCAAAAGAGTTATTGACCTTGTTTAGAGTTTTAACTTTTTGTTCAGCAGATTTGACTGTTGATTTGACAACTTTTTTTTGTAAATGTGTTGGGTAACAATTAACTGATTGCCAAAAGTTTATTACCATTTGTTTGAGTAAAATGACATTTTTAGACATTTTAATACAATGAGCAGTAGTATTATCAGAGGCAAAAAAATCATTGAACATATTTGTACCTAATCAAAATAAAACATCTATACTTTTATACTAATATATTAAAAGTTGTTTTTACCTAAGGAATTGTGACATGTGGCGCTATCCCTTAGTGTTCAATGTATTTCACATACAATTAAAAAAAATTAGACCAAGTAAGTGTTGGCCCAGTGCTGATGGAGACTGGCTTTGGTAGGACGGACCTGTGTTCGAATCCCCGCAACACCCTTGGGAGAGGAATGAAACCTAACCACCCCGAACTTGGCCTCGATCCGGATGTAGCCCAAAGGGTGAACCGGGTGCAAACAACAACAACAAAAAAAAAAAAATTAGAAACTACTCCCTCCGTTTCCTAAAGATCTTCTCACATACTGTTCCTACAGATACCAAGGAAGGGAGTAAAATTGAATTAATAATGTAATGGTGGACCATATGATAGTGAAATGAGAGGGTAAATAGGGAAATTTGTTTTGCCAAATAAGGAATAAAGCAAAAAAGGGAAGATCTTTTGGAAACACCCTTAAACGGAAAGAGGGAAGATCTTTAGAAAACGGAGGAAGTACATGGTATAATAAGATATGATCTTATGACTTTAAGTCAAAAAAAAAAAATTTGTATACTGAAGTCATAACAACCTAACCAATTAATATTTGATGCTATAATTTAAAAGTAAAATACTAATAAATGAAAATTATAATTACTTGAGACATAACTCAAACCTGTTGTGAGAAATAGAGAGAGAAGTTATGCAAATATATCAGAGAGTATTGTATTGCATTGATGTGAAGAACTGATTTCTTACATCGGTATTTATAGGCAGAAGTATACTGTTTTTAACATTACATTTTCAACGATTTCTGCGCAGACGAAACTTTCCTAACATGCAGTAATGACATTCACTATGCTTGAACAGTGAAATTTTCTAATTCACTGTTTCTCAACACTCCCCCTTGAATGTCTATTTATAATTCATAATAGACGTTATCTTATTAAGAATCTTGGTTAGGAAAAATCCTGTGGGGATAATCCATAACTAGGGAAAGAGTATAACTATTATGTATCTTATATGCTTAAAATCAACTGCCTCATTAAAAACCTTGTCAGGAAAAACCCAGTGGGATAAAAACCTGATCGAAGGGAAAAAGAGTGCAGCGCATATAATACTCCCCCTGAATCTAGCATATATCATGAAGATGACGCATTCCAATTTTTCGGACTAATTCTTCAAATTTCTTCGCCGGAAGGGATTTGGTGAATAAATCTGCAAGATTCTCACATGATTGGATTTGTCGATGTTGATCGTCCCTTCCTTTTGGAGGTCATGAGTGAAGAAGAGCTTTGGTGATAAATGTTTAGTTCTGTCTCCTTTGATGTACCCTTCGCTTACTTGGGTGATGCATGCAGTATTGTCTTCGTAGATGATAGTTGGATTTGTTGTTATTGTTTCCATCCCGCATTCTTCTTGGATATTCTTGATCATTGACCTTAGCCATACACATTCCCTTCCAGCTTCATAAAGAGCAATTAATTCTGCATGATTTGATGATGTGGCCGTCAAAGTCTGCTTTGTAGATTTCCAAGATATTGCAGTACCTCCATAAGTGAATACATATCCGGATTGAGACTTAGCCTTTTGTGGGTCTGAGAGGTAGCCAGCATCTGCATATCCAATGAGTGACGCATTGGGTCTTGACTGATAGAATAATCCGAGATCTTGTGTTCCTCGAAGATAACGTAATAAGTGTCTGACTCCATTCCAATGTCTCTTGGTTGGTGCATTGCTGTATCTAGCTAACAAGTTTACTGAAAAAGCTATGTCAGGTCGAGTATTGTTAGCCAAGTACATTAAAGCCCCAATTGCACTTAGATATGGTACTTCAGGACCAAGAATCTCCTCGTTTTCTTCTCGTGGTCTGAATGGATCATCTTTCTCATTCAGGGAACGCACTACCATTGGAGAACTTATTGGGTGGGCTTTGTCCATGAAAAAACGTTTTAGGATTTTTTCTATATAGTTTGATTGATGGACAAAAACCTCATTTCTTAGATGTTCCATTTGTAGGCCAAGGCAAAATTTTGTCTTCCCGAGATCTTTCATCTCAAATTCTTTCATCAAGTACTTTGCAGTGCTTCAAGTTCTCTAGGAGTTCCGATAATGTTCAAATCATCGACATATACAGGAATGATGGCGAATCCTGATTTAGATCGCTTAATGAAAACACAGGGACTGATTTGATTATTTTTGAATCCTTCTTTCAATAGGTATTCACTAAGACGATTATACCACATTCTTCCAGATTGTTTTAACCCATAGAGTGATTTTCTCAATTTTATTGAGAACATCTCTTTGGGCATGCAATTTTCTGGTAGTTTTAGTCCTTCAGGAACTTTCATATAAATATCTGTGTCAAGTGAGCCATACAAATATGCGGTCACTACATCCATCAATCTCATTTGCAATCCTTTCGAAACTGATAAACTTACCAGAAATCTTAGTGTAGTTGCATCGACTACTGGAGAATATGTCTCATCATAATCAATCCCTGGCATTTGCGAAAGCCTTGGGCTACTAATCTTGCCTTATATCTAGTAACCTCATTTTTCTCATTTCGTTTTCTCACGAATACCCATTTGTACCCAACTGGTTTTACACCTTTTGGTATTTGGGTTATTTGACCGAATACTTCACGTTTTTCAAGTGATCTCAATTCTGCTTGAATTGCCTCTTTCCATTTTGGCCAATCTTTTCTACGGCGACATTCATCAACTGTATTTGGCTCTACATCATTTTCATCGTATGTCATTTCAACCGCTATCGAGTAAGCAAAAATTTCATTCAAGACAACATCTTTTCGATTCCATTGTCTCTTTGTAGAAACATAATTAATTGAAGTTTCATTGTTGTCTACGCTTTCATGTTCCTTTTCTTCTGGAACACGTTTCTCTTCATTTTTGTTTTCATCATGCTCTGTTGGGAGATTTATATTAATTTCGTTCGTTGTCTCCCCTTGCCTTTTCATTTTTCTCGGTTTTAAATCTTTAGAACCGGGTGGTCTGCCACGTTTTCGACGTGCTATTGACTCATTTTCAATTGCCTTATTGTCATTAGGAATTTCAATCCGTTCCGGAGCATTCGCAGCAGGTACATGTGACTTTGTCACTTTCTTAGAATCTGTGAATGCATCTGGCAATTGGTTTGCAATACTTTGCAGATGAACAATTTTCTTGACTTCTTGTTCACATGAATTTGTTCTCGGGTCCAGAAACGACATTTGCGATGCGTTCCATGTAATTTCCGATTTTATATTTTGTGGGTCCACTTTCTCTCCCCCTAAGGATGGGAATACCGACTCATTAAAATGACAGTCGGCAAATCGAGCCGTAAATAGATCACCAGTTGTTGGCTCTAAATATTTGATAATTGATGGAGATTCAAATCCAACATATATTCCCATCCTTCTTTGTGGACCCATTTTAGTACGTTGGGGCGGAGCAATAGGTACATGTACAGCGCACCCAAAAATTCTCAAATGTGAGATATTCGGTTCTCGACCAGATACTAATTGTAATGGTGAGAATTTGTGATAGGCTGTCGGCCTTAATCTTATCAATGTTGCCGCATGTAATATAGCATGACCCCAAGTAGTAGATGGCAATTTTGACCTCATTATTAATGGTCTTGCAATTAATTGTAGTCTTTTGATTAATGATTCAGCAAGACCATTTTGTGTATGTACATGAGGTACAGGGTGCTCAACAATAATCCCAATAGACATGCAATAGTCATTAAATGTTTGGGATGTAAATTCCCCAGCATTGTCTAATCTTATTTTCTTTATTGTATGATCTGGGAATTGAGTTCTTAATCGAATTATTTGAGCCAAAAGTTTTGCAAATGCAACATTTCTGCTTGACAGAAGGCTCACATGTGACCATCGAGTAGAGGCATCAATTAATACCATGAAATAACGAAATGGTCCACATGCAGGATGAATAGGCCCACAAATATCTCCTTGAATTCTTTCTAAAAACATTGGAGATTCAGTGGCAATCTTATTTATAGATGGCTGATTATCAATTTGCCAAGTGAGCATGCAGAGCATGTTAATTCATTTGACCGAGGAATTTTGACATTCTTTATAGAGTGTCCATTTGAGTTTTCAATGATTCTATGCATCATTCCTGTGCCAGGATGGCCTAATCGGTCATGCCATAGAGTAAATGATTTTCTATTATCTAACTTCTGGTTAGATATCATATTAATTTCAATCGGACGTATATCTATGCGATATAGTCCCGAGGAAATTGCTGGCAATTTTTCATAGATGTATTTCTTGCCGTTTTTCTCTGCCGTTAGGCATATGAATTCCTCTTTGTTCACCGTCATTGTTTCCAAATGGTAACCATTCTGACGTACATCTTTGAAACTTATGAGGTTCCTTCGAGATTTACTCGAATATAATGCGTCATTAATTATCAATTTTGTCCCATTTGGAAATATAATGCAAGCTTTTCCAGAGCCTTCAATTAGCTTGGCTGTCCCAGAAATTGTACTAACATTTGCTTGGAATATTGTAAGTTTTGAAAAATACTCTTTATTTTTCAATATGGTGTGTGTTGTCCCACTGTCCAGGAGACATTGTTCTTTAATTCCAACTTCTGATGAATTCATATCTTCATAAATAATAAATACGATGATTAGTATAAGAAAAATACGTATTTTTATTAATAATAAAGGAACAAATACATGAAAGTGGATATTGAAGCAGTTGAAATAAACTAAGCACATTAATCGATTGTGATCTAAACAAACTTATTTTCAACTTCAGCATCATCCATAAAAAAATCTGAAACATCAAGGCTGGGCATGGATGTAGTGGCTTCATTAACAAAGTTTGCTTCAGCATTTTTTCCTTTGTTTTTTATTGAAGCTTGATATAGATCTACCAAATGTTTGGCAGTACGACATGTGCGGCCCCAGTGCCCGGTCATGCCACATCTATGGCAAGTATCATTTCCTTTATAGGACGTCTGCCTTGATTTCCAGATGATTGTCCCCAATTTTTATCAGAATGTTTAAAATTATTATTTCTTGGGGAAAATCGGCCTCTTCCACGTCCACGCCCTCGGCCACGGTAATTACCACGTCCTCTCCCACGACCGTTGTAATTACCGCGTCCACCACTATGTATAGCATTTGCTTCTGGTGGATTAGAGCTTTCTATGCATTTATCTCATGAGTGGCTGAAGACCCCGTAGGTCTAAGATTATGATTTTTCAGCAAAAGATCATTATTTTGTTCAGCCACAAGTAGTACTGAGATTAGCTCAGAGTACTTTTTGAAAGCTCTGAACCTGTATTGTTCTGCCAATATGATATTAGAGGCGTGGAAAGTGGAGAGCGTTTTGTTTATCATTTGCTCTTCTGTGATGGGATGATCACAATATCTTAACAATGATACAATTCTAAACAATGTTGAATTGTAATCACTGACCGTTTTAAAATCCTGGAACCTCAGATTGGTCCAGTCATAATGTGCCTTTGGGAGAAGCACATTTTTGTGATGCCCATATCTTTCATTTAGGCTATCCCATAGTTCTTTTGGATCATCCACAAGTAGATATTCACTTTTTAAACTTTCATGTAAATGATGTCTTAGGAGGACTAAGGCTTTTGCCTTTTCTTGTACAGTCGCAATTTTAACTGATGCGGCTGTTGTAGTTGCATCCCCTTGTTGGGTTGTCACATCTTTAATTGTATGTTCCAGTCCTTGGGCCTTTAAATTCATTTGGGCGTCCACCGTCCATTCTAAAAACTTTTGCCCAGATAGATCTAGTATGTTAAATTGTCTTTTCACTAGATCTCCCATTCTTTTGACTACAAATAGGTAAATATTTGAAATTAGTAATGATGATAAATCACATATATATATTATCTCCCCCTGATTTATATCATTATTATTATAGATAAATAATACAAACAAAAAAAACTAAAAATAGCGTACAACAATAATGAAGCTAAGCAAAAAAAAGCAAGAAAATACCAAAAATAGAAACAAAATACAACAAGTGAATAAACAAAAAAAACTTCCTAAAATGCACTTAAAGACAAAAAAAATTGATATTCATGTGCATTTTTCGCCATTCTTCCGGGGGAAATTTTTTTTTTGTCTCCTATTTATGTATTAGGAGATATATCATTAATGCCATGAGGAGGAAAAAGAAACCGGCTATAAGAAATAAGTAGAGTTTTATTTTCCTAAAATCCTCTTCAAAAGAGGAAGATGAGGGTGGAGGACGGTTGTCGTCGGCGTTAAACATGGTGGCCGGAAGGTTGAGGAAGAAGGAAAAAAATTGTGGGTTTAGAGAAAGAAAAATCGGAAGAAGATAAGGGATATGTGGTGAAAATGGGGATGGTAATCCGCTTTTATAGAGGGTTATCCCTAACTGTGCAGTTCATATACAGTTAAAAAATATACAACGCAATAAAATTCTAATATTGACAAATATATATTAGAGCATGCTAGTAAATTGGTAATATAATATATGTAACTATAAATGCAAAAAAGTAGAAGATTAGAGACAATAATATATAATAATGTTCTGAATGCTTGTTCCCTGCATACATACGACATTATTGCACATATAAGACATAATAATGCTATCATTTCACTAGGCCGTCCATATAGGGGCAATAAAAAAATTAACCTGTCCATATAGGCGGTTTAAGAGCAGATAAAATAAAATAACGTAAATAAAATGTCCTTGCCCTCCATGAAGGTGGCGTTAAAATTATTTGTTTTCTGCGTTAGTAGTATGGTGACGTTCTACTAGTTTCTTCCTGTTCATCTCTATCTCTTTTATTACTGGGCGGAGGTTGATTTTCAGCTGGTTGTATAGGAGGGTTATTATTGGTGTTGGGAACAGGGGTTTGTGGGTTTTCTCTGGTATGAGTATTTGTACCGTTGTTACGGTTACTGGGTCGGGGCTGTATTACAGTTCCCCTCGCTGGGTTGGTAGTGAATGGCACATTGTTTCGCTCTATCCAAAAATAAATACCCGAGACAGAGACATTGTGTAAAACAATGTTAATCCCGTTACTTTGTTGGTCCATGTTCGGGTAGTAAAAGGGTTGGGCTTGGAGAAAAAAAATTTAAACTTAAAAAAAATGGATGTAAAAATTTAAGGTACCTTAAAAAAAATTTCCGGTAGAACACTCGTGCTGATAACGTGTTGTGAGAAATAGAGAGAGAAGTTATGCAAATATATCAGAGAGTATTGTATTGCATTGATGTGAAGAACTGATTTCTTACATCGGTATTTATAGGCAGAAGTATACTGTTTTTAACATTACATTTTCAACGATTTCTGCGCAGACGAAACTTTCCTAACATGCAGTAATGACATTCACTATGCTTGAACAGTGAAATTTTCTAATTCACTGTTTCTCAACAAAACCTAAAAACTAATTTATTATTTCAAATAATGGTTCTGACAACCAACCTAAAATCTCTGTGACATCAACTCTAAAAACCCAACAAAAAGGAAAAAAAAAAACCTATTTGACCCCGAATCATACCAAAATTTTGAGCGTTCCCGGGAAAGTCGGAAACTATATATAAATCGACTCTTCAATCTCCCTCACTTCTCTCTCCTCTCACTCTCTCTCCTCTCACTCTCACTCTCTCCCTCTGCTCCAATGGCTGAGAAAGGTTAAAGGGCTAAAGGCTGCCATTTTCGTCGCTCTATTTGCTCAATAGTGGGGTGAGAATTCTGCTTCACTTTGCCCTTTTCCTTTTTTTTTTCCTCTTTTGTTTTTTTGGGTAACTCTGATTATTTTTGCTCTAAAAATCTGCTAATTTTGCTGACTTTTCTTTGACATATATTTCGTTGTCATAGTTCTTATTTCTGCACTGAAAAACCCAAATCCACAATATCTTTTTTACTTCGTTTTAGGGCATTGCTGATGAATTTTGGGTTTTCTTGTTATGTTTTTCGAAATTTTGGTTCTGTTTTTGTGTCATCGTAAAGCATGGTTTTTGGACTTAGGGTTGTCTCTAATTATGCTGCTGTTAATGGTTTTTCTTTTTCGTTTCTTTTTTTCTGGCAAATATTCAACATTATGTTCATTATGTTCATCGAGTTAAAGAGACAAATGAGTGGTAATGTGTAATATAGTGTAAATTTGTAAAAAAGTGCTCATGTCAATGAGCATTGAATGAAATTTTATCACAAAACATTATATTTCGCTTTATAAACTCTATGGGGATGCTTCAATTAAAGGTGACGAGTTTTCCAATAATGTCAATCCTCAATTGACTATACCAGCATCTCAGACATCGGTTGATCTGTTCCTCCTTCGATGAAGCCGGACAATACCCTGAAAGCTCATTCTCTGCAGCAACAATCAACTAGGCAGCAACAATCAACTAGTCAAGTCCCTATGCAGTTGCATCAGCAAATATCACCTAGGCAAGTCCAGCAGATATCACCTAGTAGTGAGGTCCCTATGCAGTTGCAAGATTATAATGCTGTGGTAGATTCTAGGATGTTTCAGCAACCTTTAATACAAAATCAGCCGCATAATCAAACACCCCTGCATCTGGTGCAGCGGTTGCGTCAGCAGCAAATGCCCAGAGATGTCCAGAACCAGGTGGTTGATATAAGTAATCAAAGGAAGAAAGCAAGCATCTGTGTATTCCGGCTGATGCAATATATGAAACATCAAAGGCGTAGACCACCTGTAAGTTGTCTACCATTGAGCATAATATTTTTTTTCCATGTTATTTGAAGTACTAAAAACTCGCATTTCTGTATCAAATTTTACCCTGACTTACACAATTTTATTTCAATTTTAACGTATCAGAAATTTAGTTCCCTGCTTTTGCATTTGATTCAGGACAATAACATTAACTATTGGAGGAAATTTGTTCGGTTGTATTACTCTCCTTTTGCTAAGAAAAGGTGGTGCCTGTCCATGTCCATGACTCCTAATGAGGGTTATCAAGACGTTGGGATTAATTCTTGGAAGTGTGAACTCTGCGGATCAAATTCAGGGAAAGGATTTGGTAAGCATTTTGTAGTTTGTAACTTTCGATTGTCAACCAATTTTAGAGACCGGTACACTTTCATACTCTGTATAATCAGTAGCAGAAAATTCATAAATTTTACTAGTATGCTAAAAGTGTATTTGTATTCAGTGATCCTTAGATACATGGTGATTTCATGCATCTCTTTTACTATTTATCATTTTTAACTTTGGCAGAGATCTATTGTGAAGCTCTCCCAAGAATGTACCAGATTTACTTCAATAGTGCCGTCATCAATGAACTTTTATATTTAGAAGCACCTTATGAAGTAGAGCTGCCATCAGGATTTATGATGTTAACTTTTGAAAAAGCAGTAGTAGATAGCGTCTACAAGCATTTTCGCGTTGTCCATGAAGGAAAACTTTGCATTTTGTTTACTCCAGAGTTAAAGGTAAATCAATTTTTAGTTATCCTGCTGATAGCTTCATCTTTGTATTAGCCAAAGGGATTTTCTATCCAGCGAACTACATGCACTTTTTTTTTCATGATAGATAATATCTTGGGAGTTCTGTATACGATCTCATGAGGATCTTGTGTCACGAAGATTCGTTGCAGATCAGGTATGAACACTTTTATGCTTCATGCAGAACACATTAACTCCAAAAAAAATATTCCTCATCAGGTTTTTACATCTGTATAATGGGGCATTCATCAGCAATTTTGGCAATGGAATCTCTTGTATGTTCTTTAATTTCAGATTTTGTGTCTTGAATTAGAATCGTATTAGTTAACTAGTTACCTTGCTTGGAGATTGATTAGAGTTTACACATTAACCCTGCCCTTTCCTATCTATGTTCATGTGACATGTAATGACTTCTATTACGGATTCTAATATGACAGTACCTACCTACTTATATGCTACACGGCACAAATTCACCACAAACTTCTTGTTTTACTGAAACATTGCATATAAAGAAGCAACTTGGTTTGTTGTTTCTCATTGAAAAATTATTGGCTCTCGTTCACAAATTCCATTGATAGTACGTATAAATTTGAGAAAATTTTGCAGGTTAATGAATCGGTGAAGAGTGCTGCAAAATGCCTGAGCAAAACCAAACTGAAAGAAAGTGAGGGATTTCCAGAACAGGATCTGCTATCAGATTGCCATAGGTAAAAATATACTAGACACCTGCCTGGTTTTTCGGCTTGTTTCTTTGTCTCTTGGGTCCTGGAACCGGATGGTTCCTTTGCTTATATGGGGTAAATATTGCTGCTATTAGTTTGCTTATTTTTTTTTTTTTTTTTTTTTTGGGAAAGTAGAACATTAGATAATAATATAACCTGTCAAGTACATAGTTTAGCCATGATCATCATCATTGACTTCCATATTACAATTACGAATGTCTTCTTCTAAAAAATTAATACAAAACGGGGGAGGGGTACTTAGTTCTTGCAAAACATTGTGGCCTGTGAACCTCCCTTGCGCATATTTTGCTAGTGCATCCGCGGCCTTGTTAGCACTAATACTATTGTTGTTGATTACAACTACTCGTGCAGTTATCCATAATGTAAATAATGATGACTTGATGAGCGTGATCATTATTGATTTCCTAATATGTACTACAGATGTACTATTAACACACTTTGAGTTTGAGAGCTACTTTTGAGTTATAAAGAGGTCACAGAGTAGGCTCATGGTTGTGAGTTGTGTCTTTTAAAGTTGCAACTTCTGAATTTCAAGTCCCATTACTTCTGAAAGACTTTCATCGTTCAAGTGACTTAGTAATCAGTAATGCCCTCATTGATGATGGTCTTTAATTCTTTATTCTTTACAGGATAGTAGCCGAGGGGAAAAACCTAACAGAAAACTTGAAATCACCTCTGATTGATGGCTTCGGCTTTCCCAAACAATTTGTCCGATGCGTGCAGGTATGCTTCTTAGCTTTCACAGATTACGTCTATTCCATTTTCCTAATACTACTATACTAATTATTATCTTTTGTATGAAATTCTTATTCAACAATACTCATGATATATATGCTTTAATTTGCAGATGGTTGAGGTCCTGAATAGCATGAAAAATCTGATGATTGACAACCAGACCAACAATTCAAGTCCAATTGGTACCTTGCATGTTTTGAGATGTTATTCTAATCTATTGATGATCTTTTTTTATGAAACAAATTCTTCCACTAACATAAGAAGTTTGTTTTAACCATGAAGAGACCCTGAAAAGATATCATCAACAAGATGCCAATGAAAAAGTTAAGAGACAAAAGTGCGGAGCACAGATACAGCAAATACCAAATGCTGATAGAAGTAACTTTCAGGTGGATAGATGTATGGCTCAAACACCAAATGCTAGAGAACAACAGGTGATGTTTAACCCCTTGAATTATCACCAAAACTCGATAATGGAGGAGCAAAGGATAACCTTAGACTCAAATCAAATCTCTCATGACAAACCATTTTCCTCAATGCCATATCAGCACTTAAACTCATCAGAAAATAGCTTTTTAGGTCCATCCCCTGCGCTGAAAGACCTCAATCTTAAGCGTCAGATAAATGATATTCTGATGTCAATGCATGCTAAAAGAATCCAAGGAAATTGCAGCGATGATGGGGGAGTTGTGCTTGACCCTATTGAAGATGAAGAGCTTAATACTATTTTCGGGGAAGAAGCAAGCACATTGAATAGATTGGACAAGCACATTGAACAGATTGGGGGTATATATATGTCAGACAAGGGTAAAAGGTGTAACCACTCATCTAGCAGCAACTCAACTCCTAGGATAATCTTCACTGATAACTGTATGTTGAAGAAAGATACGAATTCCGATGACGGCACCACCTCAGCTCCTAGTCACCAACAGGTTGAGGAACAGTAATCATCATTTGATGACATAGCTTGTAGTCAATATGGAATGATACAATTGTGCAAGGACTAAGAAGTAATGTTCTTGTTTTTTTAGGAACTTCTCAGCCAACATTGTCAGACATTCAGAGTTCTTGGATCCTTGTTCTGTTGGTAGTTCAATATGCATGCTTTTTTTACATGGACAAGTATGTTTTTTTTTTTTGAAGTATTTGCTATTAGTTTACTGGTTTCAAACCATTTCTCTTTTGTTTTGAGAAGTGATATCAGCAACAAAATAAGAATTTCAACTGCCAAACATAAGGGTGCGTTCTGTTCACATAAATAACCCTTAACTTATTGGACCTGAACCAAACTTATTAGACGTGAACTGAACGTACTTATTATACCTAATTGGAACTGATTCAACTTATTGGACCTGATTTAAACTTATTGACCTGATTGAAACTTATTAAACCTTATTGACCTGATTAAAACTTATTAGACCTTATTGGATCTGATTGAAACTTCTTAGACCTTATTGGACCTGATTGAAACTTCTTAGACCTTATTGGAACTTATTTGACCTTATTAGAAAAAAAAATTGATGAGTTGTAACATAAATATTACCTCTAATGTAAATATTATCCCTCAAAATTTATTATGAAATAATAATTATTTAAATTTTCCCTTTTAAAAAATTATTATTATTAATTATCTCTTACGATAAACAATTTAACAAAAAAAAAATTACTATTTATATACTTGCCTATACACAACTTTCACCACTAATATATCTAATAGTCTTGTTAATAGTAATATGAATAATAGACAATAATACAAGTATAATACTATACATTATGGTACTTTAATTAAAAAAATTAATAACAAAATAATCAGTTAATAGTAATATGAATAATAAAATAATAGACAATGATACAAGTATAATACGATATAATCATTGTGGTATATTAATTAAAATTCTAATAATAACATAACCAGCTAATAGTGATATAAATAATAAAATAAAGGACAATAATACAAATATTTATTGATCATTGACTATTTTGACCTTATTGAAACTTATTGAACCTGATTAGACCTGATTGGAACTTATTGTACCTGATTGGAATTTATTTGAACTTATTGAAACTTATTGGACCTTATTAGACCTGATTGGAACTTATTCCCCTGATTGGACCTGATTGAAACTTATCTGAACTGATATGAACTTATCTGAACTGAACTGGATTTATTGGACCTGAAACTTAATGTATTAAGGTGAATAGAACGCACCCTTAGACATGGCAAGAGAAACCAATTTCCAACTAATTTGAACTGTATTCGACATTATATCACCCACTATTGATCCAAACTGAAACTTATTGGACCTGATTAGACCTGATCGGAACTTATTGTACCTGATTGGAACTTATTTGAACTTATTAAAACTTATTGGACCTTATTAGACCTGATTGGAACTTATTGCCCTGATTGGACCTAATTGAAACTTATCTGAACTGATATGAACTTATCTGAACTGAACTGGATTTATTGGACCTGAAACTTAATGTATTAAGGTGAATAGAACGCACCCTTAGACATGGCAAGAGAAACCAATTTCCAACTAATTTGAACTGTATTCGACATTATATCACCCACTATTGATCCAAACTGAAATTGCCTTGACCCGACCCGAAAAGTTGCAGACACAAATTCAATTAATTGTTTGTAATAAGCTCATCTAATTTAGAGAAGAGCTTATATGAGTTAAGACTAGTTGTCCTACATTGTATAATCTATTAACCACTTTTTGGGCTAGGGCTTATTCCCCGAGTAATTATGGTTTTCATTTATTAATATTTCACTATGCATTATAACATCAAATATAACTTGATTTGTTCGTTAAGATTGTAGTATATAGATTTTAAAGTCAAAAAATCAAAATTTATACGATGCATTTTCTTTTTCTTTTTTTGTTGTATGTGGATTAAATGTTATAAAGCAACCTAAGAAAAAATGTCACATGACACCGTTCTTTATTTAAAAACGCCTATTAATATGTTTGTGTATACCATATAATTATATACTATTGCAGAGAATCTGGATTGATCTTCCATAATTTCATTCATTAAATTGCAACAGCAACCGTTTGGGATCAATAGGTCATTTATTGGTCGCATTTCAAAGTAAAAAAGTCATACAATGGTGGCGAAAAGAGGCAAAAGAGGTAACACTAAAACGAATCTTATTGCTTAAGATTAATAGGGAAGAAGAAAATTAAAAACAAAGCAGGTTTGATTTATAAGTATAAAAAGTTTAACAGTAAATTAACCTTTGTTTTATGACTTGCATATATGACTTATAATGATTTTAAGTATCATAAATACCTAAATAAAAAAACCATTATAAATCATATTTTACATTTAGTTGATGAATTTGGAATCTCTGTTAGACACGATATCACTTCAATTCTTCAAATTCCAGGCAAACTACATTACTACATATACCAATGATTTTTGTTCATGTTCTAATAGGCAAGTCAGCAACAAAGTCCATTGAAATGGCTTCACTTCGAATATACAAAATCTAAAGGTTGGACTTGTGGCATCCACCCTCATGACTCGTGAGTTGTGACTTGTGAGTTGTCATAAAATACGTACGTGTGAAGCTTATTATTAGTTTGTATATCAAATTCTTTCAAGAAATGGGTATTATAGGATTTATTTACTTGGCTAAGTACGTTCATGTCTGACCTTATGACATATACAGATGTACACAGAGGGGTAGATGAGGGTGTGCAAGGAACCCAACAGCACAGGGCCCCCAAAATTATAAAGGTCCCAAAATATATTATTTTGAAAATTTTACTTTATATTTGAAGAAATCACCCTTGTTTTCCAGCCCTAATAAATTTGTCAATGATTTATCTTTAGATTTTCAACTTTCCATCTTTAGAAATCTAACCTTTCATCTTTATTTTCTATAGATTTAGGGGATCAATTTTCATGTTAGAACCGGGGCCCCAAAATCTTCAAGACGGCCCTAGATGTACATCAAGTGTAATCAGGTAAGGTATGCTTATATAGATATGTGTGAAATAACGAAGAATTACATGTGAGACCATCTCATAGTAACATCAATGTTTGTTACTGTAACTCATATTATAAGAAATTTGTATCTTATAGATTTATCAATTAACTATGATGCTGAAATATGTAAGCTAATTTAATAATTTGAAAATAATATTTGAAAACTCGAATCGAGTTTGTCTTAAATTATTTCTTTCCTCATCTACATCTCACGTAATGAAATTCATATTAGTGTTACCTTTTTTGCCTCCTTTTCCGCAACAGTTTCTTTATAATTTGACCAAATTGGTTATTGATCGGTTAAAACTGCCGACATAAATTATGGGCGTGTAATTTATGGAATAAGATCAATTGCGATTCTCTGCAAAAGTGCATAAAATTTGTAACGGTTTTTCTGGTACATATATAGTTTTGTAAATCAAATTCTTTCAAGAAATGAGGTATTATAGGATGCATTTACTTGGCTAAGTACAACCTTAAGACATATACATCAAGCGTAATCATGTAAAGTATGCTTATATATATATACATGTGAAACGAAGAATTATATGTGAGGCGGTCTCCATAATTACATCAATGTTGTTAGTGTAAGTCATATTATAATAGATGTGCATCCTATATGTTTATCAACTAACTATGATGCTAAAATATGTGAGCTAGTTTAAAATTTTGAAATTAATATTTGAAAACTCGAATATGGTTTGTCTTAAATTATTTTTTTTATTCTACATTTCAAGTAATGAAATCCATATTAGTGTTACCTCTTTTGCCTCTTTTTTCGCCCTAATATGTATTTTTTTCTGTATAATTCGACCAATTGGCTATTGATCGGTTATAACTGCCGACATAATTTATGGCGTGTAATTTAAAGAATAAGATCAATTGTGATTCTCTACAAAAGTGCATAAAATCTATAACCGTTTTTCTATTTTGTAGATCAAATTTTTCAAGAAAAAATGGGGTATTATAGGATTCATTTACTGGCTAAGTACACTCGTATATGACCTTAAGACATATAAATCACGTGTAATCATATAAGGTATACTTATATATACATGTGAAACGAAGAATTATCTGCGAGACGGTCTCAATAGTCACATCGATGTTGTTACTGTAAAAGTCATATCTTAAGAAATGTGCATCCTATAGATTTACCAACTAATTATATGCTTGTTTCTATAGGAACTTCTCAGCAAACATTATCAGACATTCAAACCCCTTGGAGCTGTGTTCTGTTGGTAGTTCAATATGCGTGGTTTTTTTAATTACCTGGACAAGTATGCATTTTTTTAGGGTATTTGCTATTACTTTACATTTAGACATGGCAAGAGAACAATATCCAATTAATTAAAACTGTATCCGAAATTATATCACCCACTATTGATAAAAACTGAAATTGTGACAAATTTAGGGTAAATGGTTAATTGTGTGCCTTCATGTTATTCATCAATAGGTAGAGTATTTATACAAAACCTAAGGTAACATAAGATAAGAACAATCTTCCTAAAAGATATAGGACCATAATCATAGATTATTCACTAAATAATATCTTAACATAAGTATTATTCTCTTAATAATATCAATATGGAAAATATATCATACATATATTTTCCGATACTAATTATATCTCATATCTCTAACACCCTCCCGCAATCGTAACGGCATTAACACGAACGTTGCGATTGGAAATTCTTATCTTTGTTGAAGTCGAGATGCACAAATCTGGTGATGTCGCCTTCAAAAAAAATTCTCTTTTTTTTTAAATGATGATAACGTTCATCTTTTTCGAACCCATAAATCATCAATCATCAATCAAACAGGAATGTCATTCTTTTCGAACCTGCAATATAACATTACAACGAGAACGTCTCTTTTTCTCGAACTCGTCGTATTTTGATTCTTCGTGAGCAAAAACCGTGCTCCAATCAAATATTGGTTTTTCAGAGCAAACCACACTCAAATCAATTAAAAACCTTGTCTCAGGGCACAAAGAGAACCAATATGCCTTGTCTCACAGTCATTGTTGTTGAAATCCCAATCCGGATCTTACGATCCTACGATTTTACGATCTTGGAGGACCTCACCGATCCCGATCCTACGTAGGATCTTAATTTTGTAGGATCTTTCGATCCTACCCAGCCATTAAAAAACACATGGTAGGATCTTAACACGATTTTACGATCCTACGACTCTACGATCCGATTCTACCATATAAAAATCATAAAGTAATTTCACATATTATATTTCTACTATTAAATTTTGGTCGCATGTTACTTCAATCTTATATAATTGAAAAACTATCACCATTTGCTAATTAAAAAAGTCATTATTAACATGTGTAAATTTTTAACATGATGTTCTCACCATATTCTAGTATAATTATCTCTATTTCACCGAATTATAAGATCTTACGATCCTACGATCCGATCCCACCGATTCGATTATACCAACCCCTACGATCCAAAGTAGGATCCCGATCCTGATAACATTGCTCGCAGTACAAGGAGAACCAATATGCCTTGTCTCACACGGTACAAGGAGAACCAATAAACCCTATATCACGACATAGGGAAAGCCGAAACATGTCTCACAATCTGTTTGAAACAGATATGAAATTGAGACGAACAAAGTAACAGATTTGATTTCAAATTTTGTGATGGAATGAACATCATCACATAAACAAACTTTTCAAATTTTTGTGATGGAATGAACATCATCACATAAATAAACTTTTTAAATTTTGTGCTGGCATCATCACATAATCAAACTTTCAAAGGATTTTCTTTTGGTGAAAGGAAAAAAAAAAACAAAGTGGCCAAGAGATTCAAACAGAAGAAAGCAGCGGAATATCTGGTCGGTGGGGGTAATAAACCAGACATCCACCCCACCGACAGGAGAGAATTTTTTTTTGGAGAAACCCAATATCATGACAAATTTAGGGTAAATGGTTAATTGTGTGCCTTCATGTTATTCATCAATAGGTAGAGTATTTATACAAAACCTAAGGTAACATAAGATAAGAAACAATCTTCCTAAAAGATATAGGACCATAATCATAGATTATTCACTAAATAATATCTTAACATAAGTATATATTCTCTTAATAATATCAATATGGAAAATATATCATACATATATTTTTCGATATCTCATATCTCTAACAAATTGCCTTGGGATCCAAAAAAGTTGTGGACACAAATTGGATTAGTTGATTGTAATAAGCTCATATAATTAAAAGAAGAGCTTCATATGTGAGTTAAGATTAGTTATCCCATGTTGTAATAATCTATTAATTTTTATCTGTTGTGGTAAAGATATATACCATAAAAACATTGCCTCAAATTATATACTATTACATAGAATCTAGATTGATCTTCCATAAAGTACATTCATTCAATTGCAATTGCAGCCTTTTCGAATCAATAGTCATTTATTGGTCGCGTTTCAAAGAAAAAAAAGTCATATATTGTTAGCAAAACGATGTAAAAGAGGTAGTAGTAAAATGAATCTTATTGCATAAGATTATTATTAGGGAAGAAGGAATTAGAAACAAAGTAGATCTGATTTATCAGTCCGTTTTCTGTAACGCAAGCCACACCATTAGGAAACTGTACGGCTGCGCGCATCACTAGCTATCCCCATCTCCTTCGTTCCTCTTTCCTCCCTCCTCCTTCCTCAAATCTTCGACTTCTTCTTCATTATCATCATCAGCGTCAACAGCCACGTCATCCATGGCGGTGACGCACTCGGAATCACAGTCGCTCTCCACTAATTCTGGAAATTCGCCGGCAATTGGTGTCGGAAACTTGCCGAAGGATGAGTTTTTAGCGGAAGTTAATGCAATGAGATCTAGCGAGTTATCTCTCTCCATTTTCCATTTTCTCTCTCCTCAGCTTCTTCCGCCATTAAAGTTGTGATGGCCTTGGCCCCAGCATACCCTACTTAACATCACACTATCGTCGTCATGTGAAGTTAGTTGGTGTCGATTGGTGAGTAGGTGGAGGAGGCGAGGAGAGAGAGAGGATGAGGAAGGGGGAGGAGGTGGAGGAGGCGGAGCGAGACAGAGAGGAGTGGGGTGGGGTGGGGGTACAATGAGGGGGAGTAGAAGAGGTGAACAACGATGATCGAGGATGATGGAGGTGGAATCGACGGTGGAGCTGAGGGGAGAGAAAAGGATGATAATGAAGGTGGTGGTGGTTATGGCGTAGTTTCAGTAAAAGTAACCCCTTATAATTACAAAAGTAATCCCTTATAATTAAAAGTAAGCCCCAATTTCAGTAAAAGTAACCCCTTATAATTACAAAAGTGACACCTACTTTTAGTAGAAGTAACTCCTTAACATTACAAAAAGTAACCCCTAGTTATAGTAAAAGTAATCCTCTTAACCCCTAATTATTGTAAAAGTAACCCCTATTTATAGTAAAAGTAACCCCCTTACAGTTACAAAAAGTAACCTATACTTTCAGTAAAAGTAACCCATTAGCATTATAAAAAGTAATCCCTAGTGTCAGTAAAATAACCCCTTAGCATTCGATAAAGTAATCTCTAATTCACTTAAAGTAACACCTTAGCATTGAAAAGCAACGCGTTTTACTTTTTATGAATAAATGAGATTACTTTAAATATATAATGGGGATACTTTTTATGAACTAATTAATGGGTTACCTGTACCTTTCTTATGATTACTTTCTATAAACATTTCAAGCTATTATATAATAATTAGAGTTACTTTTGTGAACATATGAGGTTACTCGAACAAATAAATAAGGTTACTCAAACATTTAATTAGGGTTACTTTTACTAACTAATTAGGTCTCTTTTATAATATAATGGGTAATTTGAAAAATACATGAGGGTTACTTGTAGAATAAATGGGTTACTCGCACGATAAAATTAGGTTACAAATAATAATCTTTACTTACTATGAAGTAATGGGTTCCTCATATCATAAAATAAGGTTACAAATAATAAGGTTTACACGTACATTCAGACAGGGTTATCTAAAAACGGATTCACGCTTGGGCTTTTTTTAAAGGGGACGCAAGCATCATTATAAGGCATAGCTTGAGCTTTTTATTAGCTGGCCACGTCCTTATTTATCTAATGGTAAAATTCTAGAGGAAATAAGAGGAGAGAGAAAATAGGGAAAGAAGAGGAGAGAGAAAATGAAGTAAAAAAATATGAAAAATGAGAGAGACATCAAAGAAAAAAAAAGGAAAAAAAAAAAGAAAAAAAAGAAAGAAAGAGTTTATTTTCTTAATCAAACAAAAAAAGAATGAGATAAAGGGCACGCGCGGCCACACCATTAGTTGAAGGTGTGGCCCGCCTCTTTCA
The DNA here is from genome assembly GCF_026745355.1 of Beta vulgaris subsp. vulgaris. Classification (NCBI taxonomy): domain Eukaryota; kingdom Viridiplantae; phylum Streptophyta; class Magnoliopsida; order Caryophyllales; family Amaranthaceae; genus Beta; species Beta vulgaris. The sequence continues at coordinate 4,784,997 of NC_079206.1, read as the reverse complement.
AAAGTTTGTGTTGATTTATAATTGTTTAAAAATTAACTGTATATATATATATATTTGGGCATCATAAACCTCTGAAAAATCTATATGATGAGACCATTTTTATCGACTTATAATGATTTTTATATGACTATAGAATCTGTCTCATATATACCTAAATTATGGTTAAGGGTCTCTCGCTCCTCGGCCAAGGTTTCGGGTTCGAACCTTGGGTATGGAAAAAATTCCAAATGAGAGAGATGTTGGTCATGCTACCCTTTTAGGTACCCATGCAAACTCCCGTAGGAGATTAATCCACTCGCCGAAGGTGGTGGGAAACCAAGCCCGACCATGAGCATGTAGGGCCTCAGGAAAATGAGAGCCCTCCAAATTAAGTTTATATGTATTAATTGTTATAGTAAGTAGGTGTAAAGTTATATTTCTTTGAGTGCTTAAGGAATTAGTTTGCATTGTTGGCATCTTTTGACAACATATCTATACTAATATATTAAAAAGTGTTCCTAAGCAAGGATTTATGCCACGTGGCGCTATCTCTTAGCGTTTTACTTTATATATGTAAGCATATAATAAAAAAAAAAGAAAATACATCTTATAAAATTTAATCCCATAAGCTCAAGCTTATACACTAAAACTTCATATTTGACCAATTGGCTATTGATCAGTTATAACTGTCGAGATAAATTCTGGCGTGTAATTTATGGAATAAGATCAATTGTGATTGTTTGCAAAAGTGTATAAGATATGTGATGGTTTTTCTGGTACCTAGAGAGTTTGTACATCAAATTCTTTCAGAAATGGGGTACTATAGGATTCATTTACTAAGCTCATATTATAACCTTAAGACATATATATCAAGCGTAATCATATGTGATACGGTCTCAATATATATGAAATAACAAAGAATTATATGTGAGAGGACGGTTTCAATAGTCACATCGATGTTGTTATTATAAGTCGTATTATAAGGAATGTGCAACATATAGGTTTACCAATGAACTATGATGCTGCAATGTGTAAAATAGTTTAATAATTTGAAAATAATATTTGAAAACTCGAGTTTGGTATGTTTTAAATTATTTCTTTCCCTCTACATCTCTAAGTATGAAATCCATAATTGGCTATTGATCGGTTACAACTGCCGACACAAATTTGGGCCGTGTAATTTATGGAATAAAATCAATTGTGATTCTCTGCAAAAGCGCATAAAGTTTGTAACAGTTTTTCTGATACCTATATATTTCCTATGTTTAATTCCAATGCAAAACATTTAAATGCATTGTATTGGAATCATATATTATTATATTATTATTTATATAGATATGACTAATTAAATAGAACAATATATTTTTTATCTCGCACCCGGACGTTTGTTAGCGGGATTGTTTTACAATACTTGTTGCCAGACTTTTCGGCATGTAATTTTAAGAAAGAGGATAGGCAAGGTAAATAGACAATAAATTACAACAAAAAAAACTAGACTCTTTAATTTATAACCCAATCATTACTCTTAATGATTATTGAATTATTTCAATTAATTTGTTCATTTACCTTGTCATACCACAAGTATATGCCAAGGAGTTTAATTTAGTAGTGAGTACTGAAACGGACGAAATATATAATAACCTTATATGTAAAATCATTCGAAAAATGACTCTAGATTATTAGAAATTCTCGATTAAACCCTAAGACAAGGTTTGATGGTATTAATTTATAAATCCTTAACTGAAAACTAACCGTAATGACGAACGGGGCCTTAAGAAATTATTTTACATCCAACCAAATATCCTGAATAAGATAGGTATAATTAAATATGTACGACGCTTTTGAAGGTAGAATATAATACATTGCCGCTCTTTCTATTGTCGATGCTCTCGTCTCCGGTCTTGGCTCTTTCCGACGCTTTTGGGGATCGGGAAGAGCTAATTAAACCCTTTATGTTTTGGAAGTTATCTTAACATTTGATCTCTAACGGCCAACATCCAACAAGTAACAACTAGTACAACTATTAACAATTACTGTAACAGATAAAGGCCGTGTTCGACAACGGTAGCTGTAGTGATAGCTTTTAACTGTGAGAGTAGCTGTTAACTCTGCTGGTAGCTGTTAGTGGTTGGTGTGTAGCTGTTAGCTGTCCAAGTGGCGGTGTAAATTATTGATGTTCGGTAAAAGAAGTTGTCAAAGTAGCTGTTTAAGAATAACTAGTTAAAAATTCAAATAAAACTTTAACATATCATTTATACACCACTAAAAGCTAGAGGTGATCATGGGCCGGGCCGGGCCGGGCCAGGTTCGGGCCGGACCGCGACAAAAGAAAAATTTTCCCATTGATCGGGTCGGGCCTATATTAGCGGGCTTTTGCGGGCCAAAACGGGGCGGGCCAAAAAATAGACTAAAAAGTCGTTTTTGGCTTGCCCAATGCCCGCCCAAAGCCAAAAATATACGAGCGGGCCGGGTCAGGCCCGGCTCGGCCCGCGGGCCCAAAAATTCTGCCCAAAACTCGGTCCAAAAGAGGGCCGGGCCAAAATGATCACCTTTATTAAAAGCTACTTACACCACTACCTTGCCAAACACTCTTATTTTTTCTAATTAGTGTTTGACCTAGTCAAGACACTAAAAGCTACTTAAAAAGCTTGTGCCGAACACGCCCAAAAGCTACCACAACAAGTACTTTGGCCTAATTAATAAGTATATAAAACCAAAAGAAATATTACCTATATACAAAAGAAATATATTAAAAGGCGTGCATAACAATGTATACACGTCATATGGCACCTCTGTTACTCCACTAGAATTGTCCAATGTGTACATAAGTCATGTCAATTAACGAAAGTAAAATTAGCTTGCAACTTTAAGTTTCCACATTATATTTGTACATTTTAAATGTTGAGTTTTCCTTAATATATTTGAATGAGAATGAAAAAAAATGCATATCAACTTTGGAAAACAATACTAACCTAGAGCAATATCCGAACCCAAATTTTAGTTAAATCATTATAAGACGATCTTACACAAGAATTTACATTGCCTAATACATTCATACAGGGCTGTCTTGAAGATTTTGGGGTCCCGGTTCTAACGTAAAAATTGGGCCCTAATTTATAGAAAATAAAGATGGAAGGTTAGAGCTCTAAAGATAAAAAGTTGAAAATCTAAAGATAAATCATTGACAAATTTATTAAGTGGGTGAGAAATAAGGGTGATTTCTTGAAATATGAAGTAAAATTTTCAAAATAATATATTTTGAGGCCTTTATAATTTTGGGAGCTCTGTGTTGTTGGGCTCCTTACACGCCTTCATCTACCCCTCTGCTGATTCATACATTCATACTCCATGTCCAATTAACTTTGATGTTAAAAAAACATAAATCATTTTTTTTTTTCAAAAAATAATTAAAAAAAACAAACCAAGAAATGAATCACAATAGTAAATCCTATTTGACCACGTGTCCCATATACATGAGCACCCTAAGAAAGTCCAAAACTTTTGAGCGTGCCCGGGAAGTATAAATGAAAACCCCCTTCTCCCACTCTTCAATACTTCACTCTTTCTCTCTCTTCTCTCTCTCCACTTCTCTGCAAATACAGAGAAGCGTTGAAGGCCGCCATTTTCGTCGCTCTTTTTGCTTTAATAGTGGGTGAGAATTCTGCTTCACTTTACCTTTTTCCACTCTTTTTCTCTATGTTTTTTGGTGCGAATTTTTTCTTGCTCTATTTCTGCTGATTTTACTTTATACCCTTATTTTTGCTGACTTGTTTGACATCGATTATGTTGTTTTATTTAAATATATCTACGTTGAAAGAAACCCAAATCCAAAATCGCTTTTTTTTTTTTCAAAAAATTATTAGCTCATGCTTATAATTTCGGGTTCTTGTGATTTTTTTTAAATACTTCTATATAATTTGGGTTTGTTGCAAATTTTGGACTATTTTGGTGTCGTCGTAAATAATGGGTTTTGGAATTTTGGTGGTCTATACATTATTTTTTTGAATTTTTTTTTGGGAATGTTTAACATGATGTTTGATAATTTCTGGGTTTTACACTGGTTGAGGGTTTAAGTTTTTCATGAAGTCAAGGAGATAAGTGAGGGAGACGGAAAATAATTTTTTGTTTTTTGATAAAAGAAATAATAATTTTTTTAATGGCATATTCAGTCTGTTTTGAGTTTAACATGATCTTTGTATAATATTTTTTCTTATAGGTTAAGCAACAATTTACCTTTTATTTAGGTGTTGGGTTTTGGGGGTGAGATTGGGTGTGCTTTTTTGTCAATTCACTTGGAATTAGATTGTGCTAATGACATAAAGTAATTGAAATTCGGGGTCATTAAAACTGATTTTTGTTTGAATTCTGTGTTACTAGTAGTTTATGATTATCAATATTTTGGCTTAGTTTATGTAATTGGTATTAGTAGTTTATGTAATTGGTATTAGTAGTGAGTAAGTGAGTATTGACTTTGTATGTTTACTCAAGACTCTTCATCTCTAGTCAACATTACCAATGACCTTCAAATGAGCGGAATTGATATGACATTTTGAGTTTTGGACCCTCTAAGAAAGGAAGTGATGGTAGAACTCTAAAACTTACCTCTCCCTTAAATGATCAATTCGTGTTAGTGATATCATTTAGGGTGCGTTTTCTTCACCTGAAAAAACCTGAACTGAACTTATTAGACCTGATTGACCCTTACTGAAACTTATTTTTGAGTGTTATTTGGACCTGGTGATTCAATTTTGCGTGGAAGTTTAAAATGACACGTAATACTGGATTAACGCCTTTGTTTCATAAGGATTTTCTTTTGTATTATAGCAACATGAACCATATTATTACGGAGTTGATAGTGTGTGAAAGTGGGTTTTCTTTATGTGTAAATAAGAAAGAGAATGTAGTTGTGAGATAGTGTAAAATTAAGTGGATCAACAAGTACGGTAAGGTAGGTTAGAGAAAGAATTAACATTTATCGATTGAGAATAAAGAAAAGTAGGATGAACTTTATGAAACAAACTTTATGGAAGGTAGGAAGAACTTAAAACAAAGGTAAGTTTTAGTATTTTTAGTGGTATTAATATTGAATATAAAAGTTCAGTTATATAGATAAATATTATAATGAATGGGGGAAGTCTATATATGATGATTCTAAGGATCCAAAAAAAAATAGACAAACAAATGTGTCCAATGAGTTTTTCTTATGATGAAATTGGACACTCCATTTGACCCCTTATGTATGAGTATAAAGGTGTGTTAGAAACAGAAGATATATGCAACTTTCTTTATTCCTTATGACATGCTAGTCCTGAGATATGCTATTACTAGTTTACTGCTATCAGACTATGATATTATTTTGTCTTAAATTACGTTTTTAATTAGTATAAGGGTGTGTTAGGAACAAAAGATATATGCAATTTTTCTTTATTTCTTATGAGATTCTAGTCCTGAGATTTGTTATTACTACCATCATACTATGATATACTTTGTCTCAAATTAAGTTTTTAATCTTATTGTATGATACTATGTAAGTTTGGGGGAAAAAAACTGTTGCGATATACTTCCTCCGTTTTTTAGTTGACTCATTTGTTTTTTGCACACATATTAAGGAGAGGAGAGAGAAATATAAATCAAGTGGGTAATAAAGTATAAGAAAACCTATGGACCCACCTTTCAGATGTGTCCTTTTTCCTTCAAAATTGACTAAAAAGGAAATGGGTCAACTAATAATAAATTTCCCAAGAAGGAAAATTGATTCAACTGAAAAAACGTATAGGTGTATTTGTGCCTTTTTCTTATTTCTTTCTTCCTTTGTGACTCTAACATAGCCTTATTATGGGCCCATGCCCACTGTCAGACGATTACAGTTTTCCACATCTTCATGAAGTACCAATTTGATAAATGAGTAATTTACCTGGTAAATTTGCTTGTCATATGTTAAAGTTACTAATAGTGTCGCTTATATTTTGTACTTAAGTCAGGACTCAAGCATATTATTGTGGCATGCTTTGTTTCTACTGGTACTACATTATATATGTGGCTGGTTTGATCATATAATGCACCTGTAGCAATGTTTTTTTTTTGTCTATTGTTTTCATAATGTGGCTTTTGATCGGCAGTCTCAGGCATAATAGGAGGATGGGTTCTAATCACCAACATCAGAACCAGATTCCTGAGGAATTTGTGCCGTTGCAGAGCTCTACCATGTCATACCAAGACAGTTACTACCTCTCCCAAAATGGAGGCTCCTCTATGTGGGGTTCTTCGAATAACTTGTCCAATTCCGTCATTCAGATGCTACATCAAAATGGACTATTTATTTCTGGAAATATAAATGTTAGTCAGCAGAGTAACCCAACAAACACAAGAACAAGCATTGAAGAAAGCTCTTTGATCACGGATGCCAATTCTTCATTCTCTGGGGTTTCGTATCTGCCAAGCAATGGCGATAGCAGCATAGAGTCACTTGCATCAAACTGTAGAAGAATTGCAGGTACTTCAACTGGAAACTATTTACCGGCTCAACAGCAGATAGTCCAAGCAGGACAAACTTACCCAGGATGGTACGCAAGACAAGGAGACCAACTTTTCAATTCGCAGTTGATGATACCAGAATATCAGGCATCTGTTCCTCTTTTGATGAATAAGAAACCCAGATTAGAGATGAAGCCGGACGATGTGCTGCGTGCCTATACTCTCCAGCAGCTATCCTCTAGTCAGGTCCCTATGCAGTTGCATCAGCAGCTATCCTCTAGTCAGGTCCCAGTGCAGTTGCATCAGCAGATATCACCTAGTGAGGTCCCGATGCAGTTGCATCAGCAGCTATCACCTAGTCAGGTCCCAATGCAGTTGAATCAGCAGCTATCACCTAGTCAGGTCCCGATGCAGTTGCATCAGCAGCTATCACCTGGTCAAGTCCCTATGCAGTTGCAAAATTATGATCCTGTGGTAGCTTCTAGGTTGTTTCAGCAGCATTTAATTCAAAATCAGCAGCAGAATCAGAGTCCTCTGTTGGTTCCCTCCTCACATAGGCATCTGATGCAGTGTTTGACTCCACAGCAGTTACCCAGAGATACCCAGAAACAGTCGGCTGCTATTATTGTCACGGATGCAAACGTATGTTCTCAGAGGCTGATGAGTTATATGAATTATCAAAGGCATAGACCACCTGTGAGTTCTCTACCATTTATCATAAGTTTTTAAACTCGCATTTGTGTATGATTTTGTACCTTGACTTTTACAATTGTATTTCAATATTCACATATCAATATATCATTACTTGAGTCATCTGCTTTAAAATATTCATTGCCTTTTTTTTCATTTATACGTTGTAGGATAATAACATTGACTACTGGAGAAAATTTGTGGAGGAGTATTACTCTCCTTCGGCTAAGAGAAGGTGGTGCTTTTCTAAGACTCGTAATGGGGGTTGTCAAGATTATGGGATTGATTCTTGGAAGTGTGATCTTTGCGGATCAAATTCAGGGAAAGGATTCGGTAAGCCTTCTGTAATCTGAATTAAGAGACGCTGTACACTGTTATCTTCTGTATAATCAGCAGTGGAAAGTTCATAGAAACCATGCTACTAGTGTGTTAAAATGTACTTGTATTTTTTGTCATCCTAACTACTTGCTGATTTTCGTGCATATCTTTTACCTTTGTTATTACTACTTTGGCAGAGATCTGTTTTGAAGCTCTGCCAAGAATGAAGCAGATCTACTTCATGAGTGGTGTTGTCGATGAACTTATATGTTTGGATATTCCAGTCGAAAGAAGGCTGCCATCAGGATTTATGATATTGTATTATGAAAAAGCAGTACTAGAGAGTGTCTACAAGCATTCTCATGTTGTCCATGAAGGACAACTTCGCATCATTTTTACTCGAGAGTTAAAGGTAAATTTATTTTTGAGTTATTCCGCTTATGATTATTTTCATCTTTGCATGAGCCCAAGGGATTTTTTTGTCGAATGAACTACACTTATTTTTCTGCTTTTATGATAGATAATATCTTGGGAGTTCTGTATAAGATCTCATGAGGAGCTTGTTTCACGTAGATTGGTTGCGACTCAGGTATTACTGTTTTGCTTCATGTGGAGCACATTAGATTCGAATTATTCCTCATGTTTTGACTTTTGATTGTGTGAAAGTGTCTTTCATCAGCATTTTTGGCAATGGACTCTCTTGCATCTTCTTTGATTTCAGATCCTGTGTTCCAATTGAGAATCATCAGTGAACTAGTTAGCTTGCTTGGAGATTCAAAATTAAAGTTTACGCATTACCAATGCCTTTTCCTATATTCATCTAGCATGTAATGGCTTCTAGTATGGGATTCTAATATTGTGGCACCTACTTATATGCTACATGGGAGAAATACTCCACAAACTTCTTCTTTGGACTTCTTTTTTCATTAAAAAAAATTGCATACAAAGAAGCAACTATGGTTTGTTGTTTCTCATTGGAGAATCAGTTGCTCTTCATTGACAAAGATAATATGTATAATTATGAGAAGAAATTGCAGGTCAATGAATTGGTCCAGGTTGCTGCAAAATGCCGAAGCAACAATGAACTTAAAGAAACCGAGGGAGTTCCAGCACAGGATCTTCTATCAGATTGCAATAGGTTAATACTTGAACCTTGGGTGTTTTTCACTTTGTTTCCTTGTATCTTAGGCCCTGGAACTCGATGATCCTTGTTTACATGGGAGTATATTGCTGCTATTAGCTTACCTATTTGATACTACTATTCTTAATTTGAACTACTCGTGCAGCTTTCCATCATGTCATTGATGATGAGCATGATTGTGTTCTCCCTTTCATGTTTTAAGATGTGTTTTTAACATACTTTATTTTCAAGGAATTCATGTGCATTCCCAAGTTCCATGAGTGAGAATTATGAAGCAACCTGTGAGCATGCTGTTGCTATTGCATGATTGTGGAATGCATGATTGTTGCTATTGCATGATTGTGGAATGCTGAGTATGCTGGAAATTTTTTTACTTTCAAATCCGGATACTTCTAAAGGACTTTTAATGTACAGGTGACTTACTAATGTCCTCATTCATGGTCTCTTTTCTTTGTAGGGTAGTGGCTGCTGGGAAAAACCTAAGAAGAAACTTGGAATTGCCTCTTATCAATGACTTGGGCTTTCCCAAACAATTTGTTCGATGCGTGCAGGTATGTTTATTAGCTTCTCACTTTACAACTTTCCAATTCTCCTATCTACTATTTCTATGATCTCTCATCTGGAATTCAGTGACACTCTGATGATATTTGGCTTAAATTTGCAGATGTTTGATGTCCTGAATAGCATGAAAGATTTGATGGCTTACAACCAAGCCAACAATTCAAGTCCAATTGGTAGGTTACATGTTTTAAGATGTTATTCCAGTTGATCTATGATCTCAATTTTTTAAAATTTTCAGCCACTCACTTATTAGAAATTGTGTTATCACTACACAGAAACCCTGAAAAGGTATCATCAACAAGCTGCTAATGCAAAAGTTAAGAAACAAATGCAGTGCCAAGCACAGATGCAGCAAATACCAAATGCTGACAGAAGTAACTTTCAGGTGGCCAGATCTATGACTCAAACACCAGATGCTAGTGAACAACAACAGGCCATGTTTGATTCCCCAAACTATCACCAAAACTCAATGATGGAGGAACACAGGATAACCTCAGACTTGAATCAAAGCTTCCATAACAAACCATCATCTTCCTCAATGCCCTATCAGCACTTAAACTCATCAGCAAATATTTCGCTAGGTCCATCCTCTTCTCGGAACCAACCCACTATTAAGCATCAGATAAATGATCTTCTGATGATCATGCATACTCAAAGAATCAAAGGAAATTGCCGCAATAATAGACGAGGAAAACGCAGACTTATGTATGACCTGATTGAAGAGACTGAAATGGTGGATTCTGCTGAACAGACAAAGGTTGGTACAGTCGAGAAGGAAGCTAATACATCGCATATATTGGGTGGTATATCGGACAAGGGTAAAGGGTATAACTACTCATCTAGCAGCAACTCATCTGCTAAGATCTTTGCTGATAATTGTGTGGTGAAAAAAGAGGCAGTTTCTGATGATGATGACTCCACCTCGCCTACTTGTTACCAACGGCCGACGTGCTGAGCTATAGTAATTATCATTTGATACACAGTATATATGGATTAATACAATTGTGTAATGAGTAATGTTAGAATCTATGCCTGTCTAGTCTATAGGAACTTCATAGCAAATATTACAGATATTGAGACTCCTTGGAGTTGTTTTGTGTTAGTCTTTTGATGTGTGTGTCTTTCATGATAGACAAATACTCCATGTTTTTTTTGTATTTGTTAGTTTACTGCTTGTAATTTGTAAAGCATTTACATTTAGTTTTGAAGAGTGATACAAGCAATAAAATTAGATTTTAACAGGCGATATTTAGACTTGGCAAAACTGATTAATATCCAACTATTCTAATTATTACAAGACTCATTATTGACTCATTGTTATAACTTAGCCTTAAAGACGCTGAATTGACCTATTATTGTCCAACTTGAAGACTCCAAGAATAAACTCCAAGATTACCAAAAAAATTGGATGAACACTTGATTGATCCAAGCAAACCTTATACAAGTTCAACCAAACTTGTTATTTAATGTCGACTTTTGATAAGATGCTAAATTAATTGTTCCCATTACTTTCCCAAGTCGTTATTTTTACATGTATACAAATAAAAATTAAATTATTAATAGATTATGTATTCTTATTATTAGTTTGTAGTGTTAGGCTAACTGAAATGAACAACTTCTTAAAAAAAAAAACTAACTGAAATGAACTGAACTGAACTTGTCCGAACTACACTAAATTTAACTGAATTTTTATTAATTCAGTCTAAAAAAAAACAGAACCTTAATGTTTTATAAAATCTGTATGATTTGTGTTTTGTTATAGGTAGAGTTTGACAATCCAAATCCAAATTATATCCTTAATTACAAGACTCATTATTGATCTGAATTGAAATTGGATCGACCTTTTATTTCCGATAATACAAATGTGGATTAATCTATTGTTATAAGCTAATTAGCAATATACTCAACACTAATCCAGATTGACTAAATTTCAAATTGCATAATTGATCAACTCATCTTTGCCATCCCCACAAATATTTAGTATTTACAACATTACATGGTTCCTTTTTGCAAAAAGGCAGTGACACAATATCATTATTTCAACAAGAAAATGCTCTTTTATTGGATTATTTGGATACACCCTTTATGAGAATATTGGGTCGTAAAAACTAAAAAGGCACCGCCATAACCGTCCTACCAAACCAAAGTTTTTCGTAAGAGATCACAATCAAAAAGGTAGTCCTTTTTAATATTAAATTTAATTTTCAATTCGAATATATCCAACAAAATTCCATGTACATAAAGTGCCAAAATTGATTCGTGTATAGATTAGTGACCACAAATTTTACATGGCTACTTCATTCTCTGTTTGTTTGGTAACTTAATTAATTAGGTCACATTCCATTTTAACATTTAAAATATAAAGTTGTTTGAAACTTTTTTGGATTGTAACTTTTACCCTATGTTGGGAAGACTTGGATTTAATAATTACAATAAGTTGTTAGCTCACTAATGATACCCATCCAATAAGGATTTAGCTTAATTAATATGAAATCGTATTATCAAGTGATATCTTTTGTTTGAAAAGCTACAAGAGATTTAGAAGTACTAAGAGTGTGTTCGCTTATACTTAACATTATTATATCACTCGATCATAAAAATAATCCAACCAAAGTTAACAATCATTTCTTTATTATAAAATCAATCATGAATTAAAAGGTAAAATAATGTCTCATCATCCATTTGATGACCTAAATCAACAAGATATTATTATATAATACAACCTCCGTCTTATAATATAGTGTTTATTTCTTTTTTTTTACGAGAATTAAGGTAAATGAAAAATAAATGAGAAATAAATAATGTTGTGAGAAAAAAAGTTGATTTTAGGAGAGAGAATGGTGATAATGAATGAAAGAGCATTAAATGATAATTGCATGGTTTTTTTGACGAATCAAGAAAAATTGTGGAATTAAAAAACAGAAACAAGAATAACATTTCACAACACCCAAAATAAAATGCAAATATTATATTATGGGACGGAGAGAGTAACATTTAAATATATCCAGCCACAATTTCATAACCTATCCAAATTATTAACTTAAAGCATTAATGAATAATATAGCATACACCTGTCATATGACACTCTCACATTCTCTTTCACATATAAAACTAATGACAAGAATGGTTAGTACCACGATTCAATCTAATGTATGAAACAGGCTACACAAACTAGTTACACATTATAACTGATAAGGTGATAAGATCAAGATGTATTGCCTGAAGAACAAACTATGGATATGTAGTAACATATCTCATCATCCATTCAATAAAAAAATGTTCAAAACATTCATAAATCCTCTTAAGATCATTAGATCAACAAAGCTGCTGCACAAACTCAAGTGCAGAGTGACACAATAGATGATAAAAGAGGTGCAAATGACTGCAATTGTCCATTTCCACCACAAAAATATACAACCTACTGGCTACCGCCGTCGACCCGACACACATAACAGAGCCTCAAGACCAAAAAAACTCATCCACTCTGCTTCTCTCTCTCTATCTATTACACTATCTATCTACATCTTATCTAATAGAGCTTCCTAAAGCTAAATAGAGAACTAAGGCCGTCAAAAACGCTTCAGCCTCTCCTTGAAACAGCTAGGGTATATCACTACAGAGTCTACACAAAGACCACCTTTGGTGTGGGTACAATCTATCTGCATCATCGAGAACTTCAATTGGGTTGGCCCTTCTGAATTTTTCACCACAAAGTCTCCGACATGGTAGTGAAGCCACTGCCCCGGTCCTTCGAGGAAGCATTGGGAGACGGTGCGTTGTCCTTCTGAAGTCGAGAGCTGAAAGTGGACAGGCTTCATGTTCCATCCATGAATCTGCTCAGTGTTGCAAAGTCGGCGCCCAAACTTTTTCATAGTCCGACCCAATTGCACCCTGAAGAATACACTGTATGTTCCTTCAGGGAATGGGAAATCCACTTCACCATTGATCTCAAACCACCAGATCTGTTGAAGATAAGCCACTGTGGAGAATCTGTGTGCCATTAAAAATAAAAACCCAATCAATCCACGAGTAGCTAGACTAAATGTTAACAAATGACCAAAAACACTAATCTGATAATTCTATTTTCTGCGAGGAGGGGGTGCTAAAAAAAACTAAGGTTTAGCATCTGAAAACCCACAAGATTTGCCAGAAATGTAAGCTTGATATGTAAACCTAGTGGACAACAATTGGGGGGGAAGAAAAGCTCATATCCAGGTGGAATTCATACAGGGTATTAATCCTATACAGAAAACCAAGGAAACCAACCTCTAGACAGCAAGAGGCCATGGAGAGCTGCATCCATGTGTTATGTGCATGTTGCAACATCTAGACAACCCAACAAGCACTATAAATACACAATAAGCAGCTAGAAATCATGAAAAATAAATAAGTTTCGCTAGGATACAATGTAAAAAAACCAAATGCAGATCTCGAGGTCTATATCACATGAAAGAAGCTAGGATTAACGGCACTGTATATCAGTAAATCAGTAAATGAAAACATGATCTTAAATTCTAAGCTCAGAAATCCAAGGTTAGAGCATAACACTGTTGCTTTGAAGAGCAACCATAGAGGAAAGCTAGTGGATGAAGGAGAGGAAAGGGGGAAGAGCGGAAAGGAAGAAACGTAAGGGGAGGGAGATTGAGCTTGCAAATTCTTCCCAACATTGAAAGAATTTACTTTATTAAGAGAGAAAGGAAAATGATTGCTTCTAATTTTCTTTTCTTCCCCATGTTAGATTCAAACAACTGAAAATGAATCCAATCTTTTAACCCTCTCTTCCGATATCTCCTAATTCTTCTATCAAAACAAACTCTACTTGATATTAATCGTCTTATTCTCATCACATCAACTTACTAGACCTCATCAACCTTGTTTTCGCCTTACAATTGAACCTGATTAGACCTGAAACTTATTTTTGAAGGTAAAGAGACACACCAATCGGACTGTGTTTCCTCATTATATTGTGGTATAAAACTCCATTTAGAGAACAAATATACCCATCATCATCAAGACAATCAACTGAAACCGGCCGAGTGCCTCATAAAACTTCAGCCATAACAGAGTCCAAACCCAACAGGACACACATTAGTTCCAAATTCCAATCTCCGCTACTTCTACAAACCTAGTTACACCCAAAATCCTATATTTCTACATCATGACAGCAAAAACCAACAAACATTCAATTCAACTAGATATTATAAATAATAGTCAAAAAATCCATCTAAGAACAACTCCAAGCTCCTGCTATTCAAAGAAACAATCCAATACCAACCTCAACATTTTACATATACTCACAATCTATTGAAATTTAAAGATTTAGATTAACACAAGACATGAATCTCAGGTAACAAACACAGCAAAAACAATTGCAGACATACAAATTAAGTTCGATCCCCTTAAAAATATCAAGAATAGCAAATTATTACTCACCTAGATTCATCAGTAGGTATGTGGTTCCAATATCTTCGATCATCAATCCCTGTTATTGACAAACCCTTGGCAGAAATTGCCATACAAATCCCTCCTGTGGTCTTATCCAGCCATACCTTCTGCACCAATTTAATGTGAAAATATTAATAATCCAAGAAACCCCATTTCAATATCAAAGGCAAAAAAAAAAAAAAAAAAAAAAAAAGTCATTTTCTTCATTTCCCACCTAACCCAAAAAAAAAGTATCTTTTCCCCAAAATTTACAAAGAAAATTAAATTAGAGAACAAAAGATTGCAAAATGAAAGAATGAACCCACCTTTGTACCATCATCAATGGAATTAAACCGAGATAAACTGGCATAAATATCCTTTTTACACGAATAAACCGGATTATTGATATTTTTATCATCTTCATCAACCATTTTCTGAATAATTTGCTGATAATTAGAGGGTAATTTTGATTCCCAAACAAAATCAGCAGAAGAAGCTCCATGAAAAGCTTTATTTAATTTGGCAAAGTTACAAATATCTTTAGGGTCCAAATTCATTAACACCGATGCCACACAACTCTCGGGTAAATCTCCTAAACCCGTTTTCTTCTGTTGTGGGCTTGACCCATTTACAGATTCCTTCGCAAGCGCCGAACCCATCCAATAAAATCGCTTTCTGGGTCGATTTTTAACCCGAATTAGTTTCTGGGTTGTGGAGAATGTTCGATCTAGTTTTGATTTTGACTTGTGGGTTGAGATCCGAGTTCAGAGGAGTTCTTGAAAGAAGAGAGAAGACAAGTTTCAAAAGTTTCTGGGGTTAATGTTGTTTTTCAGTGAAATGAATCTTGAGATTGAATCAAAGCTTTGGTAATGGTGAATTTACAAAATAGTGGGTCGTGCAAGAAAGAGGGGGGGATATTTAAAGAGAGAGAAAAGAGGATGAATACAAATTAGAGCACCTCCATTCATGGGGCACCCCATTTTTTCTCTCTCCTCACCTTATTTGTCCACCTCATTTTCCACTACCTCCCCATTTTACCTTACTCAAATTTGAAACACATACCTCCACTCATCTACCTCCCATTTATCTTCTCTCTCTTATTTCCTATACTCCACACACCTTTTCTTCTCTCTACTTTCCCATACCCACCAATATTTTATCTATTTATTATATACCCCACCACCTATTCTTCATTTGGGCACCTCCCTAAAACTTGAGCATCCTCATTAAATGGGGAACCAACCCCACTCATGGGGAGCCCCATTTGAGGAGAGAGAGTCCATATGGGAAGGGTAAAATTTGCCATTGGAGGTGCTCTTAGGGGAGGTAGAGGAGTGGCACCGTTGAGGCTTTTGTAAGTAGACGCGTATACGGTATAGCTTTGGAGATAGAAAGGGGAAATGATGTAATGGCCAATGGGTGTATATTTTTTATCATACCTTATCTAAATTGAAAATAAGGCGAAGAGAATATGTCTTATATATTGAGTTTCACATCTTTATAAACGAAAAATTATTTTAAAATGTATATCAAGTTGAATCTAATAAAATTTTATGAAACAATGTTATCTATATGTGTAAGTCGAACGGAGCCACTTGAAAGAATAGATCGACGATCCCCTGCAATCTTTCTAAAGCAAGAAGCGAGAAACTGCTGAGGTAGTAAGTAGCTGGGCTACAATATGGTGATTGCTTGTTAAGAGAGACTAGCCACTAAGCCACGGCTGAAACAACCGGGTCGAATCAATCAAACGAGCCACAGACTCTTCTAAGCCGAGACCCCTTCTAAAAGGGGTATGAACACGAGAGCCCTTCTTGGGAAAGCAATGGAAATACATACCCCTTGACAAAAATCAATGCTTTTTGGGTCATGTTTTTGGTTTGGATGTTCCTTCGCCTTAATCCATAGCAAGGGAAGAAATCGGTATTTCTATTGCGATACTCAAGTTACAACGCTCCTAGAAAGAGGTATAGGTTCTCAGAGAGAAGGCTAACTCGGGAAAAGTACTCGGCATATCGCTCAAAGGTTTAGCTCAACTCAAATCACTAGCTCAAAAAGGCTTAACCTATCAGTTCCCCGGTTCTATTTCAACCAACCAAGTGATTGGGCCTTTGGACCGCCAAAAAAGGTCAATCGTCAACTGCTTTCTGCTCAATTTTGATCCTGCAAAGTAAGTGAAGAAAGAAGTTGAATGAATAAGTATATAAATGGTCCAAGTGGAGCGTGAATAGCATAAAAAGTTTAAACTTTGCAATTAATGTAGAACGGGCAAATTATACTACAACGAAGGCAATTATATATTTGCTCATTAGTCATTACTCATCCATACCAAATGAGCAAAAAATGAGCAATTGGTTGTATATTCAAATATACGGTATAGATGTCATAATTTGGGTCCAAGCTTTATTTCCCAACCCAGCCAACCCATCCTCATGATTGTAAGAAGAATAAAGAACAAAGGAGAGTGGGTCATCAAGTCTCTTGATAGTTGAAAAAGAAAACGAAAAAGGAAGTAATGATAAAGGTTTGGCCTCATGACTTTAAAGTCATAGGATAAAATCCCATTAGGGGCTTTTTGAGATGAGGTTTCCCTTACCATCCCTCATACCTTACCAAAGAGTTTGACCTGTAAACCTAACTGATTAAACCTGAGCTAGGTGCCAGTTCGATAGGGTTATTCATGTAATCATATTACCTACCTAAAAAATATTCGGTTTTGAAACGGTACAAGTACAAGTACAACCAAGAAAAAGCATTGAGTGTGTATATATATATATATATATATATATATATATATATATATATATATATATATATATATATATATATATATATATAGGGGCAAGATCACATGAGAATGTTCCTTACATGAGAAATGAGAATGAATCTCAACCATACGATTGGTTTAGAGTTACAACACTTATTCATTAGAGTTATATCCCTCTAAAAAATTTGAATTCAAAAAAAAAAATTATTCATTAGAGTTATATCCCTCTAAAAAATTTTGAATTCAAAAAAAAAATTTGTTTTTTTTAATTTTTTTTTTCAAATTTTTTGTTTTTGGAGTTACATCACTTCTTCATTAGAGTTACATCCCTTATTCATAAGATTTATAGCGTGTAAAATTCATTCTCATTTCTCATATAAGTATGCATTCTCATATGAACTCACTTCTATATATATATATATATATATATATATATATATATATATATATATATATATATATATATATATATATATATATATATGTAACCCTTCATATTAATGTTTAATTCTTGCTTAATATTTTACTTTGATTTTCTTAGATGTTATCCTTAGAGTTGTCTATTATAATATATATTTATTAAATATGGAGGAAGCTAAGCGTGATTTTAATGGTTTTCAAAAGCACGTTTATTTTAGTTATTATCTAAAATCCCAAGCAACTGGCGAAACCTATAGTGCTTGTGGTGAGTTTGTTTTCGCAAGCCTATTTGCTCAATAGAGCTAATTTGCGAAGCAAAGAAGTGTGGACAACACTGAGACATGTGTGAGTAAAAAGGGATGTGTGCACATATCCAAGTAAGAAGTAGCATTAGCTTACTAATGTGAGATTTGTTGTTTGGAAAGGGGTTCGCTGAAGAAGTTTAGCTATTTAGGTGTCATTCTTATCTCAATGGATATGAGTCGTATCAGGCCTTTATATGGAAGATAGTGATTATGAAGATAAGACGGGACATTGGATAAAGATACGAAATTTATCAGTGAGATAAATTGAAAATTAGTTTTTCCTTATTTGATATAATTCGGACATAAAATTAGAATAATTTTCCCATTTTTCTTTACATTAAACATAGAGTTGTATCTTTTTTTATCCATCCCCATTGGCCATTATCCACCCTCCTCTTAGCTTTTTAGGTATAAAATTACTAGGATAAGGGTTTTTTAATCTCTAGCTCCTTTGTAAACAAACACAACATTTTTTTATCCCATGTTATATTATCTCTATCTCTCTTGAATTTAGGGAAAAGAGAAAAAAATCCCCCTTTCAATGCTTAAATGATGAAATTGAAGATGAGATGGGAAACAAATTTAGTTTTATTCTTTTGGAAAATGATGGGGTACGATAAGGATGGATTATGGTAGAGGACACTGAAATGTAACAAGAAAAATTATTTATTTTAAAACCTTTAGGTGACAACTGTAAAGTTTTGGATCTATTATTTTTCTGTTTGTGCCTACTGTGAACAATGGACATGACTCATGAGTACAACATGACTAGATATTTGCTGTGTATTTCTTTCACCTCTTTCATTCTTTTGTTGGTTTTCCGCGACCTTTTAATAAGGCTTGATATGAATAATGGGTTATATATAACCCGTGTAAAAACATTTGGTATTTTCCATTAACATTTATTTTTCACTTTGTAAACATACTTCTTTAAATATTTATATCTTTTATTATGTATAAATAATAATTATAAACATTTGATATTTGAAATGACGAATCTAATAAAATTCAATTTTTGTATTTTTTTTTCTTATATAATAATGTGAGATAACTTGACAAGGTTGGTTGATGAATAGTGTCAAATATAAAATAGTGTAATTTTTTTTTGAAAAATAGAAGAAATATTTAGATAAGCGTGTGCTATGTGCTCAAAAAAAGATAAGGGTGTTCAATAAATATATATTTATTATAATCAATAATAAAAATTTCAATTGTATAAAATTCAAGTGAAGAGAACACAACTCTAGTATAATGGCTCTATATTGACCTTACCTATATATACTTCCTTGTTATTTCTTCTAATTTCATTTTAAAAAAATATATTTTGACACAAATTAAAGAAATAGTCTCTCTCTTTCTCTATATCTATATACCCGAAGACAAAACATGTCATGTTGTCACATTACTCCACTTTTCCACACAATCAAATGAGACATATTAAATAATAAAAAAAATATTTTATGACTCAAACCCATAACCTCTCATTTGAAAAATGCACCAACAAATAGTCTACAAGCTGATCATATTGGTCTTTGCATGAAAAAAAAATTACGTAAAGAAAAAATAATCTTTTTTTTTCAAACAATTAAACATAGACGTAATATATTAATACTCATTAAATTAATGTTGATAGTAGCGTGTATGGTTGTATGCCCTCAATAAAAAAATTAGTGTATTTTTAGTCTGTTCACTTGTAATTTGACACTGTACAAAATTAGAGTCAATCTTCTAAATTCCAATATCTTTATTAAAATCATTCGTTACAACTTTTACTGATATTTAATGAAATATATTAAAGTTTGAAGAAGTGCGTTGACAAATTAAGGAACATTACAAGGATTACTTTGTAAGGGTATGAATATTGGTAGTCTTAAGGGAAGTCTTGAGCAAAAAATTTGAGAGGCTTGAGCAAAGACTATGAGCATGTTTGGCAAAATTAGCGGTTCTAGTAGCTGTTAGCGGTTGTAGTAGCGGTAGCTGTTGAGTGTAGCTGCTAGCTGTCTACTAGTAGCTGTCAGCGGTCAGCAATTAAATTAGTTGTTTAATTAGAAGTGTTTGACAAAAGTAGCTGTTGGAATTGTAAAAGATACAAAAAATTAGTTAATAATTCTACCTTATGCTAATATATAGGGTTTATTTGCTAGACCACTACCTCTAAATCTCAAACGTTACTTGTAGTAACGTTCCACAACCGCTACTCATAATCTACTCCAACTGCTACCCGCTACTACAACCACTACCTTACCAAACACTCATAATTTTCTTAAGTAGCGTTTCAATCTTGTCTAACTGCTAACCGCTACCTCAAACGTTAGTGCCAAAC